>NW_005871215.1:706801-753265 GCF_000147115.1 Myotis lucifugus | reverse complement strand
AACTGCGGCTCGCAAGCCACATGAGGCTCTTTGGCCCCTTGAGTGTGGCTCGTCCACAAAATACCAACTTCTGCGCATGGGCCACAAAGTTTCAATCGCACTGTACATGCGCGCCCGCGAGGAGCTCAGTGTAACAGGAGTGACAGGTAAAAAAGTATTTTGTGGAAGAGCCACACTCAAGGGGCCAAAGAGCCTCATGTGGCTCGCGAGCCGCAGTTTGCCGACCACTGGTCCATGTCCAGATCTGGAGTGCTTGTAGTTACCATGAAATGATGCTCCTTGGTAGCATCTCAGGCAATGTTTCCAGGAGAGTATTCTTACCTATAGCTAGCATCACAGAGGAGCTGGCTCTGTCAGAAGGATTGCTTTTGTTTTCTTTCGGTTCGTTTTTTTTACTCAGAAGCAAAATCTGGACTCAGAAACCACTTGCTATGTTGCTAGTTAGTGTGCCCCATAGCTTTCATAGGTGGCTGAGTGTGTGTGTGTGTAGTGCTAAGATACAAATCTTCAATTCTACTACCCCACAGAGATCTTTGTATCAAGAGAAGCCTGGACTGTTCTTTGGATTTTGCCTGTAAGCCAATGGCAACAAGATCTGATACTAACAATGCCTTGTATACAAGTCATGGAATCACAGAGGCTCAGAGTTGACCTGAACCTTCAAAGTCACCTATTTCTTTCACCGATTTCGTATTTGAACCACGACAGCCTCTTTGCCAGGCCCCCCTCTTTTCTGTATTGTGGCACTGGAAGAGCTTGGCAGCTAGCAATTTGCAAATCTAGTTCTTTGTCATTATATTAATGTATCATAAACTTGATTCTACTGATGAGGAAGGACAGAGCAATGAAGTGCCCAGCTGCTGAAGGGCATGAAGCTGGGAGGTAGAAGTCAGCAACCTGGATCTCCAACTAGGATTTCGTTCACATGGTCTTACACTCCTATGAAGGTAACTCATCTGATGCAAGCTTAAAAACTGGTGTAAATAGCAATTAATAGATTTTATTCTTGTTCCCATTTTAATTCAGCCTATCAGGACACAGTAGTTGTTTAGTGTGATGTTCAGAACATTCATTTAAGCCAAATCCAAAATGTATTTGTTTTTATGAACACAGATGCTTGTAACTTATAAAAACACCTATTTTTATAAATTTGTTGAGGTCTTCCTAGTACAAGATGTACATGGTTGTATATTTCACCAGTGCTGTATATTAAAGTAATGTTAAATGTTAATTTTTTTGGCATAGCACAGATTATTTTATCAGCCCAAGCATTTCAGCAAAAAGAGATAAAATTAGGCTTTGGCTAAATAAGAATTTTAGCAAAAAGAAGATTGGTCCATATAATTCTTCTTCTTTTAAAATATTAATTCTTCTCTACTATATAGAGCATAAAGCTTTGACTTTTTAGCACAGTAAAGAAGGGCATTAAAATTCAACCCAGCAACAGTCCCATGAAAGGGATAAGCTTCCTTTTTTCTAAGTAGCTAGCACTCAGGAAGTTTTCATTTCATATATCATCTTATGCCAGTCACTTTGTGTGCCCTGTATTCCAACCTCACCATATCTAAAAATTATATTAACGATGTATTTATTTTTAAGACATTATACCTTTTCATGCACCAGCCTTCACTTGACATTGCCCTGAGAATTTATAAATTCTGAGAATTTAGGAATGTCACTCCTGTTACACTGAGCTCCTCAGGGGATAGGAATTATATTTGGCACATAGTAGGTGCTGGAGGAATAAGGAAAGAAATAATATTTCATTCTGTTGGATGCTGTGGGGGGAACTCAAGAAAATTTTGCAAGCAGGTAAGATTTTTTAAGTGCTTATAATATATTATTTATATGACAGCTTTCTTCAAGGAGCTTAATGTTCTAAAGTCTGTAGCCTTATTTCAACCTTCCAGATTTACCACTTGACTTTTCAAAATACGATAAATAGTGCTCCATCTGTTATTCCTGTGGACAGGAAAGACTTCTGTCCTTCACGTGGCCTGTGGGGTGTTCCTTATGAATCCATTGTCTGGACCCATTAAATGAAAATTACATCATGGGGTCAAGAACTACAACCCGGGAATGGGGAAGGAGACCAGGAGTCCTTTCTGGAAAAGGTAGTGAAACAAGCCCAGAAAAGGAAGAACACCTTCTGAAAACGACATTAAATCAATGGCAGACCTAAGCCTAGAAGCCAGAAGGCCCAACAGTTAAAATATTCTCTCTCTCTCTCTCTCTTAGGAGTCAGACTATTACTATTCATAGTGCAGTGGGAACTGTTTTGTGTCTTTCTGTTCTCTCTCAAGTCCAGGGGTGGTGTGGGGTTTTCCATGTAGGTCTTTTTGTTTCTCCCCCCCCGCCGCCACGGCTCATGAAAGCTGATTAACTCTTTAATGCTTCCAGTATTAAACCAGCCTAAGGCTTCACCCTGCACAACAAGAAAAAATCATCTACATAAACGACTCAGATGGAAGCGGTGCCATCTGCTTTCCCTGTTGAGGACCAGGTGGCCTCTCCTGGGTGAGCTGGGTCCCTTTGTCGCCCAGTTGAATCTCGTCCTTCTCTCCTTGGCTGAGATGGTCTCAACCATCCCTGTCTTGTGTTGTGCTATTTCTTTGACCTTTATGGTGTTTGCATCACTTCCAAACTTAGCATCCCCTGCCTTTAATGAACAGGCTGGTAGTGCATTCCCCTCCTACCTCATCATTAATAGAGATGCTGAGGGAAACTGGCCCCTCACCAAGCGGTGTAATGTCCGCTAACCACCTCCCACCCACTTGCAACGTGATCATTTATCATAACCCTTTGTTTACAGCCCTTTCCCCTGTTTCTAGTGCATGTGCAGAGCTCATATCCCAGCCAACCTGCAGCTCCCCTCCAGGGCCACAGAGTCTCACACTTTTCTGCTGTACTCTAACCAGCGGGAGTGGGATTTGGTGAGAAGTAGGGGATTTGATGAAAGAGGATAAAAGTTTGAGTCTGATTTTTTTTAAAGTAATTATTCCCAGTGAAGAGACAGCACACAGAGAGTTGACATAGGAGCCAGATGCCAAGAAAGTGGCAAGTGTAGCCAGTTAATCTGCCAAAGAGATACCAGCAGCTTCTGTAGAGCCAGAATGCACAGAGACACATACAGAAGCACACACACTCACTCTCTCCTTTTCCCATGGCTTAAAAATAGGCTCACGGTCAGCCAATTCTCTTGGTCCTTTCTTGGGACTGGCTTGTATTTGACTTTGATAATCTAGACTCTTAGCATTGAAAAACAAGGTAGACAGGTTCTGGATGCACAATCTCCGTGTAATGACATATGTCCACTGACAAAATGATGGGGTATACCCATTATGGGCATAGTAGGTCCAAAGGAAGCCATTAGTTCTAACAGCGGGACCTGGAGAGCTGCTGGAGGCTGAGGGGGGCACTTAGACTGGGCCTTAGGGGATTCTTACTTTTCCTTTTGGGAGGGAGCTTAAGGCAGCAAAAATTCATTCTCTCACAGTCTGGGGACTTAAAATCTGAAATGAAGAAGCACCAAGGCTGTGCTGTCTCTGAAGCCTCTCAGAGAGCGTTCTTCCTTGTCTCTTCCAGCTCCTGGTGGTTGCTGGCAACCCTTGGTCCCTAGGTTGTAGCAGCATCACTCCAGTCTCTGCCTCTATCTTCACGTGCTGTCTTTCCTCTGTGTGTCTGTGTCTAAATTTCCTTTATCTTATCAGGATACCAATCATTGTTTTAGGGCCAATGTCTAATCCAGGAAACATTACATTTTATCATTGCAGATCGCTCTTTTTCCTATGTGGTCATTGATCTAATTCTAGTGTGTCTGTTCCTATTCTGCCTCTCGTGGGTTAGTTACCCAGACTGCACACTGTATTCCGGCATGTAAATGCCATAAAAAGTGGAGAAACATTTTCTTTGTTTCTTCCTTATAATGCCTGTTTGGTTGAAGCAAATCTTCAGGTTAATTTTCAACCAAGTATCCTTTCTCTATTCTCTGAACTGCCACAGCACTGCATTACCTCCTTATGCCACTGCCCACTTAATCGTGATTTGTTTATATCTTTCCCCCACAACACTGTAAGGTCCTTATTGGAAAGAATCACATTGTGTGTATATGTGTGGCCCTGACAAAACTGAGAGCATGCTTTTCCTGGAACTAATTACTTAGTACTGCCTAAATGAATGGATGCACGGGCGAATGAACAAATGAATGAAGGAAAGACTTGGGGTCCTCATGTCCTTCCAACTAAAAAGCAAGGAAACTGTTTTCCCTCTTGAAACCTTTCCCTCTCCCTTTTCTATTTTAAAATTATAGCAGATAAATTCAATCAAAAGGTAATATGGACTTAAAGAGTATCAATCAGTTTCACTTTAAAAAGTAGAGTATGTTTCATTCTTCAGACTTTGCATTGACTCTGGTTATCTTACTCTCCACACCTCCCTTTCCTCAGCCCCAGCACCTCCGATGGGAGGGGCCAGTGAGGTTGTGGGAGAAGGGATTTTGGCATACTTTTGCCCCCAGACTTATGCTGTGCTTAGAATGCCCATCTAAGACTTGAAAGGAAAGGACATTTAAATATGCAGACAACTTTTTAATTTTTCTACAAATCACTCTGTACTCTCTCTGTTCTTTCCTCAATCTTTCTTGCATCTTATATTAACATAACTTGCATCTACAACAGCTATTTACATCCCATTTTGGTGTTTTAAACTGAGGATAATGGTTGACAAGGGTGTAAATGTGAACATTAAACTACCCCTTCTTTTTGCTTGGGAATGAAAATACCAGGGAAAATGTCGACAATTCCATGCATGCGGAGTGAGCAGGTTCAGGAGGACAAAACCGGCAGGACTCTGTATGCCGGGTTCTAGTGCTGGGTTTACAACTCCTAGGTGATGTGATCCTGGGCTGGGTACTTCCTCTCTCTGGGCCTCAGGTTCCCTTTCCTTCCCAGTCCTCATCTCCTGCTGTCTTTCTTGCTCTGTGGATGCCACGCAGAGTGAAATAAAGCTGAGCACTATCACTCTTGTGAAGAGTCTCGGTACAGTCATACGGTCTCAAGGCAGAATCGGCTTTGTACTATCAAGGGCCAGCTCCTCGCTTTTTGATTATGCAGACCTCTTGCTTCTCTTATCCTCCCCTGCTTCCCCTTTATGACTGGGCGAGAGGGAGGAGAGTGGGCAATTGAATCGTGTTACTGCCAGGCACTTCTTGTAATGCTTGGGGGAGGAAGATTGAAATTGCCTTTTAACTAGACCTATTGCATTCTTTGTGCATTTGATTTTAAGGTCTTATACTCATTTTTCTTTTAGTCTGAGAAGTGGAAATTGACAGCTTCTTTTCACAATGATGATATGGACACTTGGTAGTGCCTAATGGAATGATGCTTCTGGTACTTACACAGACATAGGGATGATGCAGTAGTGAGCTGACGAGGCTGAACCCAGTAAGCCACATTTATTCATTTATTAATTATTCATACTTGGACTTCTTCCAGAAATAATATGGATAGGTATACAGTAAAAATTACATTTGCAGTAGGGCTGTAAAACCAAAGGTCAAAGAGCCATATAATAGAAGGAGGAGAGATAATTGTACAAGAAAGGCAGAGTGAAAGGTCTTTATTTCAGTTGAGCCCAAACTTTACCTTTGAGATTCCTAGCAGCCAAGGAGAGCAAAGAAACATAATGAGTTACAGCGATCTCATCATCAAGTAAAATAGGCATGTTACCCCTCAAGTTCTCCTACACTAAACTCTAAGAGCAATTTAATACCTAATTTTTATGACAATAAGCATTTTAAAAGCCTTTATTAATTATTTTACAGGAGCTGTGGAATTCTTATTTTATAAAACTATCTATATATATAAAAGCCTAAGTGACCATCACAACCAAACAGACGACAGAACAGCCTATGTGGGGAGACCAGGCCGGCAGAGGGTTAGTGAGGGACAACCAAACGATTGAGCAGCAGGCTGCAAAGATGGCAGCATCCACAGCCAATAAGGGGGGATATGCTAATTGACTGCCACGCCCTCAAAGATGGCGGTGCCCACAGCCAATAAGGAGGGAATATGCTAATTGACTGCCACACCCTAAAAGATGGCGGTGCCCACAGCCACAAGATGGCCGGCAGGGGAGGGCAGTTGTGGGTGACCAGGCCTACAGGGGAGGGCATTTAGGGGTGACCGGGCTGGCAGGGTAGGGCAGTTGGGGGCGACCAGGCCGGCAAGGGAGGGCAGTTAGGGGCAATCGGGCTGGCAAAGGAGCAGTTAGGTGTCGATCAGACTGGCAGGGGAATGGTTAGGGGTGAGCACCCCAGCAGGCAGAAGCGGTTAGGGACAATCAGGCAGGCAGGCAGGCAAGCCGGTTGGTAGCCAAGCAGTCCCGGGATTTTGAGGAGGGATGTCCACTGCCGGTTTAGGCCCGGACCGGGCCTAAACCGGCAGTCGGACATCCCCCGAGGGGTCCCAGATTAGAGAGGGTGCAGGCTGGGCTGAGGGACAACCCCGCCCCCCCCGCCCAGTGCACGAATTTTGTGCACCAGGCCTCTAGTATTTTATATTGACCTTCAAATAAAGCTGAAGGCATGTTAAATTGTAACAATGAAAGCATTTCTACTGGGATAAAATAAAATCCAAGAACCTAGGTCTTTGTTTTGTGCTTTTGATCGTTCAATGAGATACAGTGATAGAACTTAGAGAATCAGAATTCTTATCATGCTCTTTATATTATCTATCTCAAAGATGAATGGTCTCCTGCAGGCGTTTGACAGGATCTGGAGAGTTTACTACTGAGTGTCACACATATAGGAATTCCAGCTTTTCCAGAAGAGATAACCATCCTTTAACTACAGGAAAGATTGGTGGCAAAGTCATTTCCTGTGCAATTAAACAGTTTCCTTTGCCATCTTACCCTATGTCAATCCATTCTGTGTGAGAGGGAAGAGGGCTGATGATTATTTCAGACAGGGATAGATTTTGACATTTAAAGTAAAGATGGCAATAAAGATTTAATTTTAAAAAAAGAAAATATCATCAGAGACTAGCACTGTTTTGGGAATCATCAATAAAGTCAACTTCCCTGTTCTAAGGTTAGGAAGCTGAAGATCTCTGAGATTAACTGAATTGGTCAAAGCTGGGACTAGAGCCCAGATCTCCTGGCTCCTCATCTAGTACTTATTTTCTCTGCCTTCTTTATAAAAATAAAAATAAAGTAAAGTAAAAATAAAGGTAGACAAACTGTCTACATGGCATAGCTTTCCCATTTGGGATTGTAGCCTTAAGTAGAAAAATTTAATTCTGAAGTCCATGGAGATAACTATGATGTAGTATTTCCCAACTCACTAAACCATGAAACTCTATTTTACCTACAGCATAATGATAGAACTTCAATAAAAGCTTGCAAAATATAATATATAATA
The DNA here is from genome assembly GCF_000147115.1 of Myotis lucifugus. Lineage (NCBI taxonomy): Eukaryota > Metazoa > Chordata > Mammalia > Chiroptera > Vespertilionidae > Myotis > Myotis lucifugus. The sequence continues at coordinate 745,848 of NW_005871215.1, read as the reverse complement.
TGTGCTGGAAAATATGATATCACAGATGAATTAACTGTTGCAAGAAATGATCAAACTTGATTCTTATGTTTGATATGCACTAAACATTGACTAATATAAAGATATTCTAAAATATAAGATGATTCATAATAGAGACCAGCAGTCTTCAAAGAGCTGATGTATATTTGATGCTGGTTTGCAGTTGTTAGGGTGAAGGTTTGCATTTCCAAAGCCCTTTGCTTCTACAAAGTGCCTTCGGGGAGATAAGGTATGAACACAAAGCACTGAGCCAAATTGGGATCACACCATTAGCTTATTACTCAAGGTCCTGCCAAATTGTATTATAGGACAGCGTTTAGAATTGAAGCCCAAGGGAACACCCTCTTCTTCTGTAGCACAGTGAGCTGCACCTGCCCACTCTGACCCAGGAAGAGAAGCAGAGTATGTGTGAGCTGTCCCTTCATCTTCACACACACCCCACCCAGTGGTGTGCTAAAGCCTATGAATGGCAATTGTTAAATTTTCAGGGATTATATAAACCTATTGCATTATAAAGAATTATAAAGACATTATAAAGAATTAAATTCCAAAAAAGACCAAAAAAAGGAATTAAATTCTATAAACTTGAAATTAATGGAATTATATTAAGAACAAAGGCAATATTCACAACTCACAACTTGTCACTTCCCAATTACTTATTACATTTTATTATTATCTTGCTCCTAAAATTATTTATATCAGTCATATCCATATAATGAAAAAACTCATAATCTGTGATGTCAAGTGAATAGCTTGAAATTGTCCATAATGGGAGTATTTACACCATGGAAATTGGCTATTGCCACTAGACCTTTTTTATTTATTGAAGAACAACTTTTAAAGCGTTTACTAACATTACTGTGCCCACCCCTAGCCATCACACTATTATCTTTTTTAAAAATCAGTTGGTTTTATTTTTTTAACTTTATTTTTATTGTTGACACTATTACAGATGTCCCTGTCCTCCTGTCTTTGCTCACCTCCACCAGTCCCCCTTCTCTCTGGTCATCACCACATTGTTGTCTGTGTCTATGGATTATGCATGTATGTCATTTGGCTAATCCCTTCACCTTCCTTCATCCAGTCCCCCCTCCCTCTTCTCCTCCAGTAGCTATAGGTATGTTTCATGTATCCATGCCTCTGTTCCTATTTTGTTCATCAGTTTATTTTGTTCATTAGATTCTACATATAAGTGAGATCATATGGTATTTGTCTTTCTCTGACTGGGTCATTTCACTCTTCATAATAATCTCCAGCATGACACTATTTTCTTTATTTTTTAAGAGGAAACTGAGGCAAAGGTAACTGAAGTAACTGGCTCAAGGTTACATAGTTAGCCAGGAAGACTGGCCTAGATCTTCTCCTCTGATACTTTGGCATATTGTCTCTTTATATGATGAGAGTAACATTTCTACTCATGGAACACCTGCTTCATGTATAAATAAGATATCAGGCAGTGGTAGACTATGATAATTGACTAATGGAAGCACCAAAATAATTAGCTAATTTATTTTAAAACACTGAAGTCTCTTCTCTGCCAGACCCTGAGCTTGGAGCTTTTTGCTCCTAAAGAGATTATCACCTGGAATAAGACACAAACAAGTCATTAGGGGAGCAAATACAAGCTCCTCTAGCAATACATAGTGGAGGCACCTAGATTCAAGATCCAGGAAGTCTTCCTGGAAGAATTGTCTTCTAAACTGGCAAAGAACAAGGAAGGGCACTGCAAGAAATGAGAACACATGTGCTGAGGTCCAGCAGAGAGAAGGAGTGGTGAGGAGTTCAGGGACTATAGGAAGGTCAGTGTGGATGGAGTGCAGAGACCAGCAAAGCGGGGCAGAAGGCAGGCCATGGCAAGATAGTGGTAAGCTTTGCCAGCCAACCTCAGATATTGCATTTGATCCGAAAGGCAATGGGGAAATAAGATTTTAAAAAGAGACATGATAGAGTCAGCTTCAGATTTTATAATTCTTCTGATTTCTATTTGAAAACAGATTGGAGACTGCCTCTAGAGCAGCGGTTCTCAACCTGTGGGTCGCGACCCTTTGGCAGTTGAACGACCCTTTCACAGGGGTTGCCTAAGACCATCCTGCATTTCAGATATTTACATTACGATTCATAATAGTAGCAACATTACAGTTATGAAGTAGCAACAAAAATAATTTTATGGTTGGGTCACAACATGAGGAACTGTATTTAAAGGGCCAGAAGGTTGAGAACCACTGCTCTAGAGAAATAATTTAGGGCTCTTGGAACATGGAAATCTGGGCGAGATTGCAGTTTGTAAGATAAAGATTCAATTTCTTCCAGGGACTTTGTCAACCTGGAAGACTGGTAGTGTAGAGTGGTTGGCAGTGCCAGTAGAGTGGTTGGGAGGCCAGCTAGAATGGGCTGCAGATTGAATAGGAACTGATCAAGTGTTGATCATGTTTAAAAGCATCTTGGTGGGAAAAGTGGATAGAGAAAGGGGAAGGTCACATGAGGTTGGAGAAAGGCCTTTGCCCTCACCACCCACCTGGGAGCGTCTTTGTTCTTTACTTGTTGCTGAGGATGTTCCTCATGCCCTCAGTGCTCAGATCCCAGGCTGACACCTGTCCGTTACTTGCAGCAGACAACCATAGCATTCCCCCAACCAACCAGACCTGTATTCTGGGATGTCCTCTCCTTCCTCTGGCCTCCTTTGACAAAATGCTGATTTGCTCAATTCCAATTTTATTCATTCTTGGTTCTCTGAGGATAGGGTCCATGTCCTATCCATCAGTATATCCCCAAGGTCTAGTTCATAGTCCACACCAAATCTCTGTGAAATGATTAAGTCACAGTTAGGTGACAATGACTTTTAGACTTAAAGTTCCTAGAGGGTACTTTCAAAGTAAAAGACATTTGTTAACTCAAATGGATCTCTACTTGGAAGAGAAAAGCTATATGGAGAGTGGAAGCATTTATTTCTTCTTATCTGCTCTGGACCACTCAGTCAAGCTCCAGTTTCCCAGAACTAGACACTGAGTCAGGAAGGGGCTGTTTTTAATTCATCCCCTTTCTCAAGCCTTTATTTCAAAACTGAGGAATTCAGAGTGTAACTCATTTCAAACCCTTAAGAACTGTTCTTCTTTCATTTCTAAGTGCAGTTCACCAAACTCCTAAACTAAAACTTTAATGTGGTCCTCAGCAACTCTCTCTCTTGCTACATTTAGGCCAGCGATGTCAGTGTGGGTTCTTGTTACATTGAGTTTCTCAACCTGGACCCGACTCCACCTCCTGCATAAGCCCCTCTGTTACATGTGTTATTATTGCCTTTGCTCAGCATGGCCTGGACGATTTTTTACATTTATCTTTTTGTTGACAATATTACAGATGTCCCCTATTTCTCCCCCATTGCCACCCTTCACCCAGCACTTGTCCCCTTCCAGGCCTTCAGTGCACTATTGTCTGTGTTCATGGGCTATGCATATCCTATCTAATAAAGAGGTAATATGCAAATTGACCATCACTCCAACACACAAGATGGCCACCCCCATGTGGTCAAAGATGGCTCCCCCCATGTGGCCACAAGATGGCCTGCAGGGGAGGGCAGTTGTGGGTGATCAGGCCTGCAGGGGAGGACAGTTGGGGGCAACCAGGCCTGCCGGGGAGGGCAGTTAGGGGTGACCGGGCCAGCAGGGGAGGGCAGTTGGGGGCGATCAGGCCTGCAGGAGAGGGCAATTGGGGGGGACCAGGCCTGCAGAGGACGGCAGTTAGGGGTGACTGGGCCTGCAGGGGAGTGCAGTTGTGGGTGACTGGGCCAGCAGGGAAGGATGGTTGGGGGCAACCAGGCCTGCAGGGGAGGGAGGGCAGTTAGGGGTGACCGGGCCAGCAGGGGAGGGCAGTTGGGGGTGATCGGGCCAGCAGGGCAGTGGTTAGGGGGTGATCAGGCTGGCTGGCAGAAGTGGTTAGGGGCAATCAGGCAGGCAGGCAGGCAAGCAGTTGGGAGCCAGCAGTTCCGGATTATGAGAGGGATCCCAGATTGGAGAGGGTGCAGGCTGGGCTGAGGGACACCCCCCCCACCAGTGCACGAATTTCATGCACCGGGCCTCTAGTCTTATATAATAAAAGTGTAGTATGCAAATTGTCTCCTTGACTGACCAAGAGTTGTTCAGGAGTTTGACCAGGGTGCGGGACTGGCCGGGGGAAGAGAGGGAGGCCCCGGCAGGCAGCAGCAGCAGGCAACCGGGGAAAGGGAGGGAGTACCTGGCCAGAAGCCGGCAGCCACTAGGGACCCTACCAGTGCACGAATTTCATGCACTGGGCTTCTAATATGCATATAAATTCTTTGATTAATTTTTTCCTGTTTCCCATACCCTTTCCCCTCTGAGATCTGTTAGTATGTTCCATGCTTCTATGTCTCTGAACCTATTTTGTCAGTTTATTTTATTCATTAGATTCCACATATAATCTAATTTATTCATTAGATTCCACATATAATTAGATTCCACATGAGATCATGGGATATTTGTCTTTCTCTGACTGGCTTATTTCACGTAGTATAATCACCTCCAGGTCCATCCATGCTGTCACAAAGGCTAAGATCTTCTTCTTTTTTATAGTTGCATAGTATTCCATTGTGTAAATGTACCACTGCTTTTTTACCTATTCATCTACTTGGGATGTTTCCAGACCTTAGCTAATGTAAATAATGCTGCTATGAACATAAGGGTGCATATATTCTTTCTGATTGGTGTTTTGGGATTCTTAAGATATATTTCCAGAAGTGTGATTGCAGTTCCATTTTAATTATTTGAGGAAACTCCATACTGTTTTCCATAGTGGTTGTACCAGTCTGCATTCACACCAGCAGTGAATTAGGGTTTCCTTTTCTCTACATACTCGCCAGCACTTGTTTTTTGATTTATTGATGGTAGCCATTTTGGCAGATGTGAGGTGATATCTCATTATAATTTTAATTTGCATCTCTCTGATGATTAGTGAGGCTGAGCATTTATTCATATGTCTCTTTGTCATCTGGATATCCTCTTTGGAGAAGTGTCTATTCAGGTTCTTTGCCCATTTTTTAATTGGATAGTTTGTCTTCCTTTTGTTCAGTTATATGAATTCTTTTTATATTTTGAAAATTAACACCTTATCAATGTATCATTGGCAAATATGTTCTCCCATACAGTGGGTTCCCTTTTATTTTGTTGGTTTCTTTTGCTGTGAAGAAAATTTTTAATTTGATATAGTCCCATTTATTTATTTTTTCCTTTGTTTCTCTCGCCCTAGGAGATATATCAGCACAAATTCTGCTATGTGAGGTGTCTGAGATTTTACTGTCTATGTTTCTTCTAGGATTTTTATGGTTTCATGTCTTACATTCAATTTATTTACCCATGTTGAGTTTATTATTGTAGATTGGTGGTCTAGTTTCATTTTTTTTGCATATACCTGTCCAATTTTTACCAAAACCATTTATTGAAGTGACTGTCTTTATTCTATTTTATGCTCTTGCCCCTTTGTCAAATATTAATTGACCGAAATCACATAGGTTGATTTCTGGGGTCTCCATTCTGTTGTGTTGATCTATATGCCTGTACTTGTGCCCATACCAGGCTGTTTTGATTACAATGGCTTTGTAGTACAGTTTGATATCTGGTATTGTGATCCTTCTAACTTTGCTCTTCTTTCTCAAGATTACTGGGGCTACATAAATGGTGCCATATAAATTTTAGCAATATTTTTTCTAGATCTGTGAAATATACTGATAGTATTTTAATAGGGATTGTGTTGAATCTATAGATCACTTTGGGTAGTATAAACATTTTTTAAAAATATATTTTTATTGATTTCAGAGAGGAAGAGAGAGGGAGAGAGAGAGATAAAAACATAAATGATGAGAGAGAACCACTGATGAGCTGTTTCCTGCATGCCCCCCATGGGGGATTAAGCCAGCAACCCAGGCATGTGCCCCTGACTGGAATCAAACCCACAGCTCTTCAGTCCGCAGTCCAATACTCTATCCACTGAGCTAAGCCGGCTAGGGCTAGTATGAACATTTTAATGATGTTAATTCTTCCAATCCATGAACATGGTATATGCTTCCACTTGTTTGTATCTTTCTCTATTTTTTTCAGTGTCCTATAGTTTTCCAAGTAAAGGTCTTTTACTTCCTTGGTTAAGTTTTTTCCTAGATGACTTCTTATTTCAGCTGCAATGGTAAATGGGATTGTTTTTTTAATTTCTATTTCTAAGAGTTCATTATTGGTGTATAAAAATGTCATCTGGCCTGGCCAGTGTGGTTCACTTTGTTGAGCATCATCCCATGCACCCAAAAGTCACCAGTTCGATTCCCAGTCAGGATATATACTCAGGTTGTGGATTCAATGCCTGGTAGAGATGTATATGGGAGGCAACCAATTGATGTTTCTCTCTCACCTCTCTCTCTCTCTCTCCCTCTCTCTCTCTCTCTCTCTCTCTCTCTCTCTCTCTCTCTCCAACTCGCTTTCTCTCTGGGCTTTTCTTATTGTTCTCTTTCTAATTCTTTAATTTGTAGGATTAGATTGTTTATTTAAGATTATTTTTGTTTCTTGAGGTACACCTGTAATGCTAGGAACTTCCCTCTCAGGACTGCTATCATTATGTCCCATAGATTTGGGGTTGCTGTGTTTTCATTTTCATTCATTTTTAGGAAGTTTTTGATGTTTTCTTGATCTCATTTGGAACCCAGTCATTGTTTAATAGCATACTATTTTGCCTCAATATGTTTGAATGTTTTTGAGGTGTGTTTTTTTTTATTGTAGTTTATTTCTAGTTTCATGCTGTTGTGATCCAAGAAGTTGCTTAATATAATTTCAATCTTATTGAACTTGTAAAGACTTATTTTGTGTCCTATTCTGTGGTCTATCTTTTGAATGTTCCATATGCACTTGAATAGAATGTATATTCCGTAGCTTTGGGATGAAATGTTCTGTAAATATCAATTAAATCCATCTAATCTAGTGTGTCATTTAAGGTCACTGTTTTCTTGATTTTTTTGTCTGAAAGATTGGGTGATAAAGTCTTCTACAATGTCAGTAGAGTGTTAAAGTCTCCTACTGTGACTGTGTCTATCTCTCCCTTAAAGTCCTCTGGGAGTTTTTAAATATATTTAGGTGCTTTTATATTGAATGCATATACGTTTATCAGGGTTTTATCTTCTTGTTGGAATAATCCCTTTAGTAGTATGTAGTGAGCTTCTTTGTCTCTTTTATAGCCTTTGTTTTGAAGTCTGTTTTGTCAGATATAAATATTGCTACCCCCCCCCCCACACTGGTTTTTCATTTCCATCTGTGTGAAAAATTTTTTTCATCCCTTCACTTTCCACACTGGTATGTAATGTTTTTGTCGAGAAGTCAGCTGACAGCCTTATGGGAGCACCCTTGTAGGTAACTGACTGTCTCTCTCTTATTGCCCTTAATATTCTCTCTTTGTCTTTAATGTTTACCATTTTAATTATGATGTGTTTTGGTGAGAGTCTCTTTGTGTTCATTTTGATTGGGACTCTCTGTGCTTCCTAAACTTTTGTGACTTTTTCCTTCATGAGGTTAGGGAAGTTTTTTTGTTTGTTTTATAATGGATTTCCAAAATGTTTTTTTTTCTTTATTGATTAAGGTATTACATATCTGTCCTTATCCCCCCATTGCCCTCCCCACTCCCATTCATGCCCTCACCCCCCTGGTGTCTGTGTCCTTTGGTTATGCTTATACACATGCATACAAGTCTTTTGGTTGATCTCTTCCCCTTAGCCCCACCATCCCCTACGTTTAAGGAAGTTTGTCATTATTTCTTCAAACAAGTTCTCTATACCTTGCTAACTTTCTTCTCCCTCCAGTATCCCTATAATGTGAATATTGTTCCAATTCATGTTAACCCAAACTTCCCTTAAACTATCCTCATGCTTTTTGAGTGTTTTTTTTCTTTTTGCTGCTCTAATTGATTGATTGAGTTTATTGTTTTTTTTCCTTGTCTTAAAAATCACTAATTTGATCCTCTGCTTCATCCAACCTATGTTTAATTCCTTCCAGTGTATTCTTGAGGTCAGATATAGTATTCTTCATTTCTAACTGGTTCTTATTCATGATTTCTATGTCATTTTTCATGCTGATGTAGTTTCCACTAAGTTCCTTGTTGTTCCCATTAAATTCCTCATAGTTTCACTAAGTTCCCTGAGCATCCTTGCAACCATTACTCTGAACTCTATGTCTGATAAATTGCTTACCTATATTTCATTTAGCTCTTTTTCTGGAGATTCCTCCTTTTCTTTCATTTGGGTATTGTTTCTTTGCCTCGCCACTTTAGTTGTCTCTTTGTGTTTGTTTCTATCTATTAGATAGAATTTCTATCTAGTCTTTGTAGGGTCGCCTTTTGTAGTAAATGTCCTGTGGGACCCAGTGGTGCTGTCTCCTTGAACTCCTTGGCTAGATGCTCTAGGAGTGTCCCTTTTGTGGATTATTTTGGCTCTCCTGTTGTAAATGGGTTTTACTTACTGTTGTCTTATTCATGGGTGGGATGTCCTCTCAGGCTGCCTGACTCAACCTTGACCACATCATAGGAACTGTTGTACAGATGCTGACAGGACAAAACAAAACAATAAACAAAACAGAAACATAAAAAAGAGCCAAACAACAACAGAATAAACAATCACAAAATAAAAGGGAGTTAGGAAAGAGGAAAAATAACAAGAATAATAAAAGAAAAAGAAATAAATAAGAATAAAATAAAAAGAACACTGGAAAAGAGAGGGGGAAGGAAAAAGATTATGAAAGGAAAGAAAGGAGAGAAAAAATAAGAATAAAAATTACTGAAAGGAAAATGGTAAAAAAGAAAAGAAGAAGAAGAAAAAATTATGAAAAGGTAAAAAGAAAAAATAAAGTGAAACAAAGAAAAGAAAAAATTGAATAAGAAAAGGAAAGTGAAAAATAAGAAATATGAAAGAAGCAAGAGAGAAAAGAGAAAAAATAATAATAATACCAAACAATAGAAAAGAAAATAATAAAATAATGGGGAAGGAGGGGAGAGAAGTGGAATTCATCTTGGCAGATTTTAGTGCCTGCTCTTACATTGGATCCTGCTCTTACGTTGTCTAAGGATGTTTTGTAGCGATTTGTGCTAGTGAATGTCAGAAGCTGTCCCCGTTTGGCTCTTGGGACCTGTTTGAAGCTTCAAGTGATCCATAGCTTGTGGTGGCTTCCATTGTGCTTGGCTGCCCATGTGAGGGGCCAAGCTGAGCTCCAGGTCAGCTTTTTAGCAGCACAGGGCCCTGGGGCGGGTCAGCAAATGTTTAGATTCAGGGAAGATGGTGGATGTGTTTCCTGTCCCAGAGCCACATCTCAGATGTCTGAGTCTGTTCCAGAATATTTTCCTGACCTCGGCAGGGCAGAATTCCTTTTGGGATTCTGCTGGAATCCCAAGTGAGGTCTGCTGGAAGCCAGGAGTTTCTATCAACTCTCCCATGAGGGGGAAGCACTAGCCAGGTTCCCTGGAATATGGAGGGAATGGCCCAGCCCCAAGTCAGTCACTGATGCTCCCTAAGACTGCTGCCTCTCCCACAGGGGTCAAGATGCTGGGTGAGAGCATTCCTTAGGTTCGGGCAAGTTATATCCCGGGGTGGGGTGGGTATTTACCTTTCCCAAGGCTTCTGCTGATGGGAGGGGTTTGCGCCTCTCAGGAAAAATGGCTACTGCAATATTGGAGGTAGGGGGTGACCAGCACAGGTATCCTGGCAGCCACTCCCACACGACTCTCCCAATTCCTTCCACCTCAGTCTCTCAGGCAACTCCAGTCCACACTGCTCTCTCTCTCCACTAAAACCTAAGGTGAGTGGCTGGGACCGGAAATCCTGTGCACCAGCTCTTTAAAAGAGTGGCTTTGTCTCGGGGAGGCTTAGACTCTTTCTGGCAAATAGAAGCCCTGCCACTGAATGCTGTGTGGGCACTGTTCCCAGCTCTGGCTGTACAGGCTTGGGAGCCCTACTGGGGTCCAGGCCTCTCTCCTCTCAGGGGAAACCCCCAGCAACCCAGATATCCCTCTTCACCCTTAACCTCTTGCTCCTGGGAGCTGGACCAGCCCTTCTTGTGACCCAGCCCTTCCTAACCAGTCTCAAGGTGGTTTCTGCCCTTCCTTGTTTAAAAGTCTCTTCAGCTAGTCTTCAGTTGGTAATTCAGGATGAATGTTCCCCGATTTAGTTTTAATTCCAGTTTGATTCTGGGAGGAGGTGCAAGAAAGATCCGCCTACTTAAAAAACCCAGATTTTTTTTAAAACACTGTGAAGAACCCTGTAGGCAGGAAGTCAGACTGCAGCCCTTGCCTTAGAGGATGACACAAGCCAAAGGAGAAAATGAAGAAACAAAAGACTTCCAGAGCTAGTAAGGCGTTTTGCAAAGTTTTGCAGAGTTTCCAGGTTTTTCTGATGAGAAGACAGCTGAGAGGTGAGTGGCACCTTCTTGATGAGAGGTGAGTGGCACCTTCTTGCAACCAGTTGCTACTCCCTCTTGGACAATTCTTAGTTGTCCTTCAAGACCCAGCTCGAATGCCACTTCCTTAATGAAAGCTTTTTGACTCACTAGGCAGATTTAGTTGCTTTCTGTATTTCTGCAGTAGCCCTTACCACGTTTTGGAATAATTTATCTGCTTATAAGCCTGGTTCTTCTAAATACAAACTATGTGTGAATAGTTTTACTACAGTGTTCATCAGTTAAAAGATGTTAAATAATATCTATAAGAATGAATAAATGAAAACATAGATGACGACCTGCTTCCTGGTGGGTACTGAGAAAATGTCTCTGTATTTTTGGAAGACATTCTGCTCACCCTCCACTCAACTGAAACAGTTTGATTACTTCCTCAGTTCAATGTTCTGTTGAAACACACCATCTCTCACATATCCTGTAATATCCCTAATCTGCCACATAAACTTGAATACCTCTCTGGGGGGCACACATGAATTCTATTTCAACATGAAACTGCTTTTGTTATCCTCCCTTATAATTAGACTCTATATAATGGGACTTGCTAAATTGGGAAGAGTTAGAGCATGTTGTGGGGGCAGAAAATAAGACTGATAGATTATATTCAGCTCAAAGTTCCAGTCACTCATGAGATCTGTTGCAGACATGGCAGATGGTGAAATATTCTAAAAAAAAACTTGTAGGAATGATCCACAAAATGCTCTGGAACCAAGGCAAAACACAAGCAAACATAAAATGCAGTGGTCAGACATGAACCTGGGAAGATATCTATTCATTTTACAAATATTTATTTACTCTGTGGCTGTTCTAAATGTTGAGGATACTGCAGTGAATGGTACAGGCAAAAATGTCTCTGACCTCTGGGAGCTTATATTCTAGTGGAATGATACAGATAGTTAACTGTAAATTAGTAAAACGTATAGACAGTATGGAGAACAATAAGGTAGAGAAGGAAAAAGAGGAATGTCAGATGATTCTAACTTTACATTGTTAGTCATGAAGACCTAACAATGAGTGAGCTACAGGCACATCTGGGGCGGGAGGAGGTGGGGTGGTGGGCATTACAGAGAGAGGGAACAGCAAGTACAAAGGGCCTGAGGCGTGTAGGTGTCTAGCTTGTTCAGACAACAACAAAGAGGCCAGTCTAATAGGACTAGACCTGGTTATGTTGAAACTGTAGGACATTTTAAGGACTTTATATTTTACTTTAAGTAAGATAGGAAACCATTGGAAGCTTATAAGCCAAGGAGTAACATCTGACTTTATTTTACAAAGACAGAGTGGATCTACTTTATTTGGCAACATTTTAAAATGAAGAGAAATTATTAGGTGAAGACAAAACTAGTTCAGATTCTGTGTTAATTCTTCTTCCAAACATCCTGTGTACTACCTTCTCCTTTTCATTCATTCAACAACTCTTTATTAAGAACTGATTTAGTGCCAGTCGCCGAGAATATAGTGATGAGCAAGTTGGATAGAGTAGTTGTCACTTTTACAGAACTTGCAGTATGATGGGAAGTCAGATATGAAACATAATACATGTAGTAACTTGGTCTGGGAGCACAAAGACATCTCTCCCAAGGAGGAGGTATCTGAGGTGAAATCTGATGGCCAAGTAGAGCAGCCAGGTGAGGGGATGGAGGATGTCCTCTGTAATGGTCAGACTGAGCTGGAAACTCAGAGCAATTGAAGGAAAGCCAGGAGAGTATGGTGTCTAAAATCTAGGGCAAAAGGGGTGGCTTTGATATGCTATTGTTGCTCCCAGCCCTGGGTCCTGCCTTTGTAAGGTTGTTGCAGTTGCTGCATCAACTAAATCTGATCTTTCAGACTATCTCTTCTTTAACTCCAGAAAACAGTATTTGCTGCCTCATTATTAAGACAAGCTTCCTTGTCTGCTTCCTCCCCTCTTGCCTCACCAAAATCAGACTAACTTTAGTCCTGTCTTTCCAGATGTTGTGTGCAGCTTAGAGAAGGTCTCTGGCTGCTTAAGACACCACAGAGAGTAAAGTGGAGAATTGATAGTTTTCCTTTCAATGAATTAAATATGTTGAGGTTAAAAGAATATTTCTTGGACCTAATGCTATTCTCTGGCCATCTATATTGGACCTTCATTTTGCAGATGTGAAGACTGAAGCTTAGGAATGGCTTTCTCGAGGATTAACAGTGAGCAAGTGGCAGTCAAGACTTAAACTTGAACCCCTAGTCTAGCTTTCATAGCTCTTTGCTCACACACACCCAAACAAAGTACACACACACACACACACACACACACACACACACACGCAGCAGCAGCAGCAGCAGCAGCAGCAGCAGCAGTTTGGGGCACCACATTGAGCTACCACAAGTGTATTTTCTCCAAATGATATTAATGGAAGAGATTGGGAGAAACACAAACTTTTCCAAAAATAGTTTTGGAGAGACCATAAGGTGCTGTTTGATCGCACTTACCTTTTGTGTCCTGTTTCTCTACTGATAGGCTTTGTAGAATCATAAAGGCAGATGAGATGTTGACTTGCTGAAGAATATCAACAGAAACAATAAACCAACACTTAGCTAATATGGCACTTTATTTTCAAATCTAAAGGCTCAAAACCTAAGTCAACTGCTTCAGAACCATCATTGCTTTCATTACCATATGAGTAATTATAAGCAGGCTTGGTTATGGGGAAAGAGTAAGATTAAGATGAAGAATTTCTCTTTAATGAAACACACTGTGAAGTCATTACAGACCACAGATACAGGGATGGTTTTTTCAACATCTAAAATTAGTGAGGCAATATCCAGAAAAAGTTAAGAAGTCAACAGAAAGAAGCCCAAAATGTGTAAAAAAACAGGCGAATGGCTAATAAATATTTGGAGATATGCCTTGTCTCATTAGTAAAAAGAAATGTAAATTTTAAAAAAATGAGAGCTGTATTATTGGCCAAATTTTTTAAATGGGATAATATGGATTTGGAGCAGTGATCTAAGAATACACCCCTGACCAGCAGCCTCCTCCTGTGTCCTGACCTCAGAACAGCGCTGGCTCAGGTCTGTCTGGAGATACATGTGAAGGTCACCACAGCACTGTGTGTGATACTGGGCATGTCACCGTGAGGATGGCCAAGCTGCATGTGGTACATGCACGTTGTGGATTACTGCACATCAAGCGATGGGCGATTGTAACACTGGACTTTAAGGTTGAGCTCTGTAACGTGTTTAATGTAAAGTGAAAACACACAAGAGTCAGAAAACACCGTCTATTCCTCAGGGATACCTATTTACCCAACGATGTATATTCATCAAATTAGAGTGGGTGTTTGTCAAAGGACTGGGGTCAGGATCAGGGATGAAGGGGGGAAATAAAAATAGCCCCCAATAAGTGTCTTGATGACTGCGACTGGAGGGCACCGTGACTGAGCAGGAGCTATACTGGACTCTCAGGACCTGGGATCCAAAAACAAAGAAAAAGAAAAGGCAAGGCATAAGATTTGGAGTCAGAGGTTGATACTTTCCATTTGAGCCTGGTCCCTAATCCTTATGCACATGACTTAACTTGCAAGTCTCAGCTTTCTCATCAGTAAAACCAGAGTAATTAATGACTTCCCTGAAGAGATGTGGTTAGTGCTGACTGAGGAAATGAATGCACCTTGCTTGCTTGGCACGTAGATGTACAGTGAATGTTAAGTTCCTTTCTCCTGTCCATCAGCATCTCCGGGAGAAGTGCAGGGGTTTACCCTCCAAATGGCTCCCGTTGGTGGGGTCCTCCAACATTAGCAGTTGTTAATCTGTGACCACACTCCTCAGTGGGCACTGCTGCCCAATGCAGAGCTATACTGTTGAAAGGACAGAGCTGTCCTGGGGCCAGGTACACTGAGGAGCCACCTTGCAAGATCAGTTTCCCCCAACCTTTCAGCTCAGAGTTGGCAAAGCGGTGCTGGTCTTCCCAGGTCATTCCTGGCTTTTCTGCAGCCCGATATTCTGGATTTCTGTGCCCTTGTTTCCACTCTAGTGAAAGGCTGGACTGCTCTTCTCAGAGGCCTTAATTGCTTCTCACTTACTCTATCCAGACAGCCTGGAATTACTCCCAAACCCACATAGACTTTTAAAGGAGGTTTTGTTTTCACTTATTTGATTATGTCTACTCTTACAGAAAGCCCCGCCCTCTCTCTCAGCAAAAGTGAGAGAATCCTTAAATGGTTCCTCATAATCCCCAGGATAAAGGGCTCACCTGCCCTCACTTTACCTGAATAGCCTCACCTGTCTCCACTCCCCTAAGTCCTTAAATTGTCTGCTTAGGTCATAGCAACGTCCTTTTGGCTCCTATGTGTTCTGCTTTCGCTTTAGGAGGTTTGCCAAAGCTGTGCCTTCATTCACTCAACAAATTTTTGTTGAGCACCTACTATATACCATGCACCATGATAAGCTCCATTCCTTCTGCATGGAATCTTTTTCCTTCCTCATCTTTGCCTAGTTACCTGTTACTTCCTTCAGGACAAAGGTGAAACCTCACTTTCTCCCAGAACCTTAGCTAATCCCTTTCCTTTTGCAGGTTAGAGGCACTTGCCGTGAATTCCCATAGTACCCCATATGCCTCTTATCCCTGAACTTTTGTATAGTTTCTTTTTCCTTTATCCTTAGATTTCAAGTGCTGAGAGCACAGGGACCCCATCTGCTTTGATCACCTCTGTATCCCCAGCTCCTAGCTTGGCATATAGCAGGCACTCGCGAATGCCTTTTGAGTATAGAGAATGATCTCACAGCATATTCTAGTATTGCCTTGCTGTTCTAGATTAGGAAAGACCCTGGAAATACCTCAAGTGCAAGCCCCCCTTTTTCACTCTAAATTTTTATTCAAAAAATTTTTTTGCAAGATATTATTCACATACCATAAATTTACCTTTGCAATGTGCGCAATTCAGTGGTTTTTAGTAGATTACAATGGTGTGCAACCATTACCAGTATCTAATTCTAAATATTTTCATCACCCCAAAAAGAAACCCATTAGCAGTTGCTCTGTTTCCCCCTCTCTCCATCCCTAAGCAACCACTAATCCACTTTCTGTCTCTGTGGACCTGTTTATTCTGGACATTTCATGTAAATAGAATCAGTACAATCACATAATATATGGGCTTTTGTGTCTGGCTTCTTTCACTGAGCATACTGTTCGCAAGGTTCCTACCTGTAGTGCATGTCAATAGTTCATTCTTCCTGTGGCTGAGTAATACTACATTGTAGGGAGAGACCACACTGTGCTTATGCAGTCACCAGCTGATGACTGGAAATGTGGGCTGTTTCCACCTTTTGCTTCTTCTGAATAATACCACTATGAGCATTCATGTTTAAATCTTTGTGTGGACATTATTTTCAGTTCTCTGAGGCAAATACCTAGGAATGGAATTGGTCACATAATAACTCTCTGTTTTATATTTTAAGCAACTGGCAAACTGTTTTCCAAAGTGGCTGCTCCACTGGTAATATATGACAGTTCAAACATTTCTACATCCCCAGCAACATTTGTTGTATTTCCCCCTTTCTTAAATTAAAAAACAATTAAAGCCCTCCTAATGGGTGAAGCCCTTCTTTCTCAATAATACTTTGTGCCCCTCCATGGAAAAGGAGTTTGGGTTTGTTTGTTTGCATTTACCTCGGGCATGTTACTTAATCCTTGGTGAACCTCTCTTTCCTGTAAGGGCTAGTAATTTCTAGTTCATAGTGTTGTTGTAGGGGCAGAATGGGGTGGTGGGCACAGAGCACTTACCACCGTGCGGCACTGTCAGGACTCAGGGGACAGGAGCCACTGTGACTGTGGCTTCTGATGACCTTCTCCTCTTCGTCCCGTCATCTCCGCAGAGAGAGGACATGAAAATTGTTCAGCTCAGGCTTTGGCTTGGTAGTGGCCCTTCAGTGGGAGCAGTGACCTCAGGGGTGGGGAGCAGAGCGGCAGGAAAGGCCCCGAAGCCCTGGAGTAAAGACGCCTCCCTGGCCTCCTGTGCTCTGTCCACATCTAGGGAGTGCCTGGGGTGAGGGGGTCACACTCCCAGGCTGCCCCAAGCAATGGTGTCTGCGTGGAGCATTGTAGAACCTAACATAAAAGGACTGTGGGCACGTGGCATGTGAATAGTGAAAAAACTGGGAATCTTAAAAAAGCCAGTGCTTTGGCCGCCCCCCTTCAGATGCTCTGGCAGGTCCGTGTGGGAACACTGCGAGCTGAGAGGAGCTTTTGCTGGCCGATTGATTCTTTTCAGCATTTCTCTGCCATGCCGAGTCATTCAGCTCATAGTATTCCATCGCCACTTTGTAATAGGAGCCTCTCTTCTTCCTCGTCCTGCCAGGGGCCTTTGGGGAAAGCACCTCGCCAGGCTTAATGCAAAGGCAGCAGAAAGAAAGGTGGAGACGCAACCCTGGGCAGCTGCGCTGTCACTGGTTTGGACGGCAGACTTCCTTTTTCATCAGGGATCAATAGCTTGGCCTCTAAAACCTGAGTGGCCTGGTGATGTACTCTCTCCCCCAGGACCCTGGGTTTCCCTGATCTCTGAGCAGTCAGAGTGACAGGGTACAGTCACTGTATTGATATATGTTCCTCCACAGTCAGCTGATTCAAACTCCTGATCAAAACACCAATGTGCCTGCTAGGAGGCTTTCAAAGTAGATGAACCCAAGCTCCCTGGGTCCTTGAGGCTGAGCACAAAGAGAGGTTTTGCACATCTGCCCCGATGACCACTGTGCCCTGTGTTTTAAGAACAAGTGAGGCCAGAGGAGCCTCCTCTCCAGTGCCTCTTGGACTTGCGACAGTACAGCCTACAGCACTTCCGCTGTCGGGTTTGGGTTAATTAGCCAAGGCGGGGAAATGGAGTTAGGAGGGTGACACAGAAAGAATCATGCAGCCCAGACACGGGACATGTTGACAGTGACTGTGGGTGGCCAGGGCACTGCTCTATAAAATGTTTCCCCATCTGGGAAAAAAAACTGGGGAGTTAGATAGAGTCTCCAGATCTGTGCTCATTGCCTTTGAGTAGCCACAAGAGGAAAAGGAATAATAGAAATATTGGTCTAAAACTCAAGAAGGTTTTTAGGTTGGGTGGGGTAAGGAGGAGAGAAAGGGGGCTTTCCTCCCTCCCTCCCTCCCTCCCTTTTCTCCTTCCTTCTTTCTTGGCCATGTGAAAAATGTGACTGAATGATGAGTCAGGAACCTACAGAGATGACTGATGTCTTTTGGGTGTCTCAGAGAGTATAGGGTCTGTGATATTTTCAGAAGAGGAGCTTATAGCTAGAAATATACTCAGAGATGCTGATTGGAGACAAGGGAGATTTATCTGATAGCATTTTTTTGAAGGAATAAAACCATGGAAAGCTCAATGAGATATGACATTCTTTTCCAGCTTCAGGGAGCTGAATTTGTTGGACTCGGATCAGATTCCTTGATCCTTTTTTAAAAATGTAAGTTCACAAGTATTTTTAGGTGTACTTGTACTTACACATTGGCGTTCCCACTCTCTGTTTTCAGAGTAAAAAGTCAGATGGTATTTTGGTTAAGAGAGAGAGAGACAGGGGGAGGGAGAGAGAATAAAATATATTTGTTCCGAGTAGACATCCTGAAACAATCATCCGAACCACATCTGGGGACACTAGCTCTGTCCCTAGCAGTGGCCGCAGCACTGGGTCTCTACCTGTGGGTGTAACAGCACGCTTGTGCATCTCAGCACCTCCTCGGTGGCTTTGATTACTCTGAACTTCCTCCATTGCATGTTACGGGAGGAAGAAAATGTGCAGGTGAGAGATGGGGCTTTTCCTTAGACTGAGACTGGAGACCTGGTTGGACATAGGGGTACTTATTTTCCCCCATTTATCCAAGTTCAACTCAGCCAGTTCATATCTGCATCCAGGACTGAAAAAAGGCTTGGAAAGCACCAATCTTGATATTGTGTGAAAATATGCTTTTAGATTAAAGTATCATAGTTGGCTGTCTCAGTAGATTTAACAAACCATAGAACTCTCAGCTCTACCCGTTCCCTATCCTTTGGGCTCTAACAACAGGTGATTCATTTATTCTGAAAAGTTGTTTATAATAACCTTCAGCCAAATGGTAGCTCACCCTGTGCAGTTAGAAGAGACTTCTGCAAGGTATTCTCTTGCATCCTGCCTGCGTGAAGAATAACTTTCCTCAGGGCTGCTCTGCTCTGTAAAGTGGACGGTGGGGACCACACCAACGTGTGTGGTTTCTCAGCAGCTGTGGCAGGTGGCAGAGTCGAAGGCCCACCTTGGGCTGACCCCAGATGTCTACGCTGGGAGCTGTGGCAGCATACTGCCTTCATGGGACAGGGTGAAGGAAAAGGAGGGAAAGCTCACATCGGAGAAGAGAGAGGAGGGCAGCGAGAGTGTGTGACAGAGGTGGGAGAAGCTATCTCACCATGCTGCCACCTGAGCAGATGGGATGACAGTGAGTTTTTTCTTAGTCTTTCAAAATATATCTTCAATTGGGCTATATTGTGCTCTGATTTTCTCAGGCAACCTACATACCCAGCCCATCCTAAATACTGATTGGGTTAGCATCTGTCAGCCACTGAGCATCTCTCATTAAAAATAGTCCTTCACCTCAGGAAGGGGATACCCACAAGTGTGTTGTTTGGGTGGTGGGATTAGTTGTGTGTGTTTTTCTCTTTTTTTCTAAACCTTATGTACTGTTGGTATGTTTCTGTTCTTTTTTATCTTTATTGTTGAGAGCATTACAGATGTTGCCCTTTTTTCCTCCCATTGCTCTCTCCACCCTGTTCCCACCCTGTCCCAGGCCTGCACCACCCTATTATCTGTGTCCATAAGTAGTACATATATGCATATAAGATTTTTGGTTAATCTCTCCCCACCTCCCCCTCCCCACTTCTCTCTGAGATCCATCAGTCTGTTCCATGGTTCCATGCTTCTGGTTCTATTTTATTCATCAGCTTATTTTGTTCATTAGATTTCTTGTTCATTTATTTTCACTTTTAGATTCAATTGTTGTAGATATGTATTTAATACCATTTTGTTATATTTTTAATCTTTTTAAAATTATCATTATTATCATTCCTCTTCTTAAAGAATACCCTTCAACATTTTGTGTAATACTGGTTTGGTGGTGATGAACTCCTTTAGCTTTTTATTGTCTGTGAAGCTCTTTATCTGGCCAATTCTAAATGATAGCTTTGCTGGGTAGAGTAATCTTGGTTCTAGGTCCTTGTTATTCACTTAAAATATTTCTTGCCACTCCTTTCTGGCCTGCATAGTTTCTGTTGAGAAATCAGCTGACAGTCGTATAGGTGCTTCCTTATAACTAACTGCTTTTCTCTTGCTGCTTTTAAGATTCTCCCTTTGTCTTTAACCCTTGGCATTTTAATTATGATGTGTCTTGGTGTGGTCCTCTTGTTTGGGATTCTCTATGGTTCCTGGACTTGTAAGTCTATTTATTTCACCAGGTAGGGGAAGTTTTCTGTCATTATTTCTTTAAATAGGTTTTCAATATCTTGTTCTCTCTCTTCTCCTCCTGGTATCCCCATAATTTGAAAGTTTGTATGCTTGAAGTTGTCCCAGAGGCTCCTTACACTATCTTCATATTTTTTATTTTTTTTTCTTTTTGCTCTTCTGATTGAATGTTTTTTGCTTCCTCATATTCCAAATGTTGATTTGATTCTCAGAATCCTCTACTCTATTGTTGAATCCTTGTAAATTATTCTTTATTCTTTATTAGTTGTATGCTTAATTTCTGACTGGTCCCTTCCCATGTCTTTGAAATTCTCACTTACATCCTTGAAATTCTCACTAAGTCCCTTGAAACTCTCATTAAGATCCTTAAACATCCGTATAACCATTGTTTTGTACTCTATATCTAATAGTTTGTTTGCTTCTATTTCATTTAGTTTTTTCTGGATATTTCTTCTTTTCTTTCATTTGTGACGTGTTTCTTTTTCTTCACATTTTGGCTGCTTCTCTGTGTTTGTTTTTATGTATTGGGTAGAGCTGCTATGTGTCCTGGAATTGGTAGAGTGGCCTTGTGTATTAGGTGTCCTGTAGGGCCCAGTGGTTCACAGCCTCCCCCGTCAGGGAGCTGGGCACTCTATGTGAGCCCCTATGTGGGCTGTGTGCACACTCTTGTTGTAGTTGAGCCTTGATTGCCATTGGCATCACTGAGAGGAATTGACCTCAAGGCCATTGGCTGTGAGGACCAGCTGCAACTACAGTGGAAGAGCTGCTGTGCAGTAGACATTTCTATGGAGCAGGACTTGCTTCAGTGGGGCTTTGGTGCTAACTGAATCTACCCCTTGAGTGTGTCATTTGTGGATGTGTAGAGTTGTAATCTGGTATGGTCTGAAGCTGCCCACCAGGTGCACTGGCTCTGGGGCCTCCTGGGAGGTACAAAGTCAGCCAGTGCCTGGGGTCACCTGTAAGGAGCTACAGAGCAATCTGTAGATGACTGCTACTTGTGTTGGGTTTGGAAGTGCCCAGGTGAGGCCAAGCTGTGAATCAAGGCAGGCTGCTGTTAATACTGGGTGTTGGGCCTCTTATGTAGGTATGGAGCATGCTGATGACCGCTGCTACTTATTTGAGAGATTTTTGGAAAGTCTGAAGCCTGAGCAGGCACAGGCCATTCATATAGAAGAGCAGCTGCAAACAGCTTAGGTGGGGCTGCAAATTGGATGGGGTGGATCTCAGGGAATCACCATAGTGCAGCAAACAGTGTGAGCCAGGCTGATGGAAACTCAGATATGACCTGCAGTCAGCTCTGTGACAGGGGAGGTCTCAGCATAGAAACAATGACCCTTGGGAGAAAGCTGCCCCCAAGTTCTTGCTCCCAAGTCAGACATTCCAGCTCCTCCCTGTATGTCCCAGTGCTAGAACTCAGAGGAAGTCCATGTAGGTTCATATGCTGGCCCCTAAAGAGGAACTGCCTGGGTCTCCAGCAGTCTCCATGTCACTCAGTCACAATCCCTGCTGTTTTTTACAGCCCAAAGTTATGGGGACTTCTCTTTACAGCTCTGGAGCCCTGGGCTGGGGGACTGGTGTGTGGCCAGAACCTATTGTTCCTCACAGGAGGCCTCTGTAGCTGACATATCCCTCTGCCACATGTGGGTGCCAGATCAGCCCATTCCACACCTCTCCCCTCCTCCCAGTCTCAATATGCTTTATTCTTTACTTCTCTGGTTGTAGGACTTCCATTCAGCCAGATTCAGGCAGTTCTGAACGATGGTTATTCTATATTTTAGTTGTAATTTTGTTGTGGTTGTGGGAGGCGGTGAGTACAGGCATTTACCTATGCTGCCAACTTGGTTCTCTCGGTATGTTTCTTTAAAATAGAAATTACTGTATTTGAAAAAACAAACAAAAAACTTCAGTTTTCCAAAAGCTCATTAAGGCTAAACAATCTCATATTCACCAAAAGATTGTTTAAAAACAATTTGGTGATTAAATTGTTAATGAAGTAAAAACACATACATTAATTTTTCTCCCCAGGGAAGTGTTTACAAATTTATCTTATATTTTGCTGAAAATATTTGTGAAAATTATGTTCTAATATTTTTTTTAATATATTTTATTGATTTTTTACAGAGAGGAAGGGAGAGGAATAGAGAGTTAGAAACATCGATGAGAGAGAAACATCGATCAGCTGCCTCCTGCACACCCCCCACTGGGGATGTGCCCGCAACCAAGGTACATGCCCTTGACCGGAATCGAACCCGGGACCCCTCAGTTCGCAGGCCGACGCTCTATCCACTGAGCCAAACCGGTGCTGGCGATGTTCTAATATTTTTTAAAGAGATTTTCAAATGAACGCTGAAGGACCTGGGGCTTGGAAAGAAATTCACATAAACTGGGGTTTGTACTTGGACTTGCCATGTGCTTGGACTTTGCAATTATTTCCCCCTGGAAAAAAGCAGGGGTGTGATAGTTTATGGTTCAGGAACATATATGTCAAATGGTACAACCTCATTGAGGTATCACAGGCTTTGGGTGAAGATAGAAAACAGGTGTCATCTAGACTATTGATTCACTGTAATCCCGAACAGGTAGCACCTATCCTCCCAGATCATCTCAGGTGGCAAAATGGTAATTATTTCCATCTTCCCAGCTCTCTTTAGATGAGTGACCTGAGCATGAAATTCCCAAGAGTTATTTAGGATAAAAAGCACCTTACCAATCAAGATTAGTAAGGATTTATAATGACAATAGGGAGTGTATTATCTGAGCATTAGATGGGGGAGCTGGCTTGGCTTCAAAATTTGTCTTGGGTTTCTGCTGAGACGTGTTGCTCTTAGCTGGCAGTCTTATAGGCAACTGGGTGGGTGAGCGGGGGAAGCTGGATGTTTCACTCCAGCCATTGAGGGAAAGCATGGTGACTCCAGCCAGGGTGGTTTCGAACAGTGTACCATGGATTCGTGTTTGTTCTTGGACACGCTATCTAACTAGACTGCAAGAATCTCCGGAGAAGGGACCTGATCCTTGGATTGCTCTGCAAAGCCACTGGCACCAAAACTTTTGTACAGAGTTCAGAACTGTGCATCCTGTTAGCCTGATGGAAGCTGATTTAGGCACTGAAAATGCTCACAAACACTATTCTAAACAATATAATTAGAGTAAATTCTGGACACTTAGCATCTTTAGAGCTAAGAGTGGTGCTCTGGGGGCTGTTGTGGCAGGCTTTGTCACACACACACTCCCCCAGGAAGCTTGTGCTCCTCATCTCTTGTTTCTAGAGAACATGGGTGCCCTGAAAGATGGTTAATCTAGCCCTCTATGGCTCTGGGGTAGAAAAATAGAAAGTTCTGTTTGGTTCTCTCATTAGCATTTAGCACAGTGCTAGCTGGCTGATGAGTCTCCAGTCAGGTTTGTTGGAGAAAGGAGACAGCCCAGTGCAGCAGCTCGTGTGTTATCAGGAGAACGCTGTCCTGGGACTGGAGGACAAGCCCTGGGTGGGCTTAGCCCAGATCATTCCGATCCTGAGGTGCATCTGGAGGCTTCACAATTAGAGGAAAGAAATGGAGTCCACTAGATACGGCTTCAACTAAACCAATTTTGTCCCCCAGGGCATAGTTGACATTGTCTGGAGGCATTTCGGGTTGTAACCACTGGGTGCTACTGGCATCTACTAGGTAGACACCAGGGATGCTACTAAACACCCTACAATGCTCACGGAAGCCTTCTGCCACAAAAAATGATCTGGTTTAAAATGCCAACAACCCAAGGTTGAGAAACTCAACTTTAGAAGAGTGTGTGCTGGGTTCCTTGTTGGATGTGAGTTTTGGTGGAAGACAGAGCTGTGAGTTGGATGATTTTTTTTTTGAGAATTGTTATGAGTTTATTTGAGCCAAAATTAACAACATATGTCTGGAGCAAGACCTCAAATGCTCTTGAGAATAATGGTTTTCATTTTCTTTTCTTTTTTTTTATTAAATCTTTATTGTTGAAAGTATTACATATGTCTCCTTTTTCTCCCATTGTCCCCTTCTAGTCCCCCCCACCCGTGCCCCAGGCCTTCACCACCCTATTGTCTGTGTCCATGGGTTATGCATATATGCACACAAGCTTTTTGGTTGATCTCTACCCACCCACCCTCCCCCATCTTCCCTCTGACATTCTGCAGACCATTCTATGTTTCTGTGTCTCTGGATCAATTTTGTTAATCAATTTATTTTGTTCATTAGATTCCACATATGAGTGAGATTATGTGATACTTGTCTTTCTCTGACAGGCTTACTTCGCTTAGCATAATACTTTCCAGGTTCTTCTGTGCTGTCTCAAAAGATAAGAGACCCTTCTTTTCTACCGCTGCATAGTATTCCCTGGTATAAATGTACCACAGCTTTTTTTATTTGTAAGCTCCTTCCTAGCTTTTTGATTTTTTTCCTTGAAAAAACAAAAACCCACGGGAAGAGAGATGGAAAATGGGAGACATGAAAGAATGTTGGGAAATTAAGATTAGTTGAATTTGAAAAAGTGAAAGTTGAATGGTCACTATTAGCCTTCAAGCATGGAATTTTTTTATTACATAAAGGATGCTAATAAATTATTCTCTTTTGGAAGCATTAGAAAAAGGAATGGTTTATGTTGAGGAGGAAAGATTTGGGTTCCATCTGAAAAGGTGTTTCTCTGTGTGTAACAATGACAAGAAATTAAGCTAAATTGCTGAGCAAAGTTTTTAAATCACCTTTCACGGACATCCTTTCAGAAAGTGAATGAAGTAGTGCTCATCTGTCTGGGGTGATGGGGACAGCCTTGAGCCCAGAGCAGGGTCCCTTGATTCTGGGCAGCCTGTGGCTCTCTTGTCTTATTCTTTACATGAACAATGTCACTATTGCTATTATTTTCGCTTAAGAGACAGCCTTTCCTTTTCATCTGCTCACCTCACCCATTGTCTACCTACACTTGTTAGTAGACATTTCAGTGGTTGCTGACCCTCTACTTGCTTCTGTCTGCTCATCCCTAGTTTCATCTCTTGTCCTCCTAGATCACTATCTGTTGGTTGAGAGTTTTCCAGGACTGGGGATCACATCAAATGCTGCCCTGTAATTGTGACCCACCAGGGGTATACAGGAGCTCATCACCATTCCAGCCCACGATGTGACTGATACCTTGGCTCAAGAAACTTTGAGTCGCATTAGCATTGAATTTTGCTTCCTTATTGGATTGCAATGCTGTATCTAATTTGCTGACCAATATTGTTATCCTTAGATCTTTCTTGATGTTCCTCCAAATCTCTCCTGCCTGCCAAAGTTCTGTGATGGAGGTGATTATTTCCCTTGGAAAGTATTTTCCGGATGGATTTGATTTTATGGTCTCTGCCCCACGTTTATTACAGAGAAGGAAGGAAATGATTCAATGTCATTTCTCTACAAGGTTTTAATGAGAAAGAAAGGAAAATATAGGACCTTTTTCTCTTTTCTCTACAACCTTATGTCTTCCACTTCCAACCAAGGGTTTATTTCCAAGCATCCGGGGCACAGTACTTATGTGCCTGTGTGGCCCACTTGTCTTCATTTAGAGAAAACTCTGTGTCATGACCACAGACTGTACCTTTCCCCAGGCCAGCCATCTTGCAATGTTTTTGCCTGGCAAACGTTGGAGACTTTGGATGCATTTGTGTAAGCTTGCTCCTTAGAGTACCTGTCTTTCACACAGACAGTGGCTCATTCGTGCGGTATTTCCTGGTGGGCTGTTTTTCCTAATCCTACTGTTCCGAGTGCAGTCTTTGAAGTCAGTCTGGCCTGGTCCTCATCCTTGCTCTAACAGTCACTGTATGACCTCAGGTGACTTACCTAACTCTTCTGTGCATCATTTCTAACATGCGGTCAATGCTAATACCGACCATAGAGAGTGCTCATGAAGATCAAACGAGATAAATTACTTAAAACAGAGCCTTACACTAGTAATCACTTGGTAAATGCAAAATAGTTACCCAAAGAGCTCTGGAGCAAAGAGAAACACATCGGAAGCTGAGATGCCAAAGAACCTCTAGGTTCCTGCATGTTATTACAGTGAGATCAACTTCTCACCCATTTCTTCATCTAGACAGGCCCAACTGCGAATGCAGTTGTGATCTTGAACAGCTGCGCATCCGTGCGCCCTGTAGGAGAGCAAGAACAGCAGAGGGAGGGTCGCAGTCCTGGGAGAGTGTGCTGTTCTTACTCGCTGTGTAACTCTCCTTGCCCTGTTCTTTGCCATCAGTCGTCACCTCTCTCCAGGGTGGCATTCTGCCAGTGTGCCACTGTTCCCTCCCAGTCCTGGTTGGTTAATCAAGTCCATTTTGGTGGGCTCTGCCTTCAGATGTGGTCTAGAAACCCCCTCTTCGTCCCTTTTAGACCATGGCACTTAGTGTTGCTTGGCCTCTTGGACGTTAGGAGAATCCCAGTTGTCTAGATAGTAGGGAAGCGGGTCCTCTGTGTCCTGGCTCCCGGATGCTGCACTTGCTGACCATCTGCCAGCTTGGGACCTGGTCCCTGAAGCGACATCAGCAGTTTCTTAGAATGTCACTGTGGAGGTGACCTGTGCCTCAGCTCCCTCCTTACTGCCGGGCCCTTTGCTTGTCTGCACCGTATATGGGAGGAGACTCTCCAAGTAGCATATATAAGAATATTTTCACGAATTAGGAATATTTATTATAGTTTTTAAAAATTTTATTTAGATATATGTGTATGAGAGCTTGGATCAGTCTATGTGAGGCCGAGTTCTTAATACCCTGCAAGGCTACTTTGACTCACAACCAATGATAGACGGGTTGTCCTTTAATTTTAGTAGGAGAATTTAAGGGTATCAGAGCCCAAAATAAAACTAGGATGTAAATGAGGGCTGAGGGGTTTCCATAGCCCCAATTACTGCGTCAGGCCAGGAAGCAAAAGCCAAATAAAGGCGAGGAGTGCAGGGACAAAGCCACAGAGACTTGGTGGCACTCCTGTAGACCCTCTTCTGCTGCACCGCACCCCAGCCCCTGATCTCACCCCAAAGTTGCAAAACTTCTACTGGCCCACAAAAGCTCTACCAACCTAAGAATCCCCAGGATGTGTCAAATTTGAGCTGAAACTGGCATTTATTCTCACGTGCTTATCCATAGCAGGTCTTAGTAAAGTTTAGCCCAGGTCAGTCTCGGCATCTGTAGCTCATAGACCACCAGGAGCAGAAAAGATGAGCCGCGAGCCTGAGTCAGGTGCTGTATGTTCCTGTCAGGACCTGCTGACTCCCATTTTTTGAAGTTTGCATTGGCTGAGGTGTTTTTATAGTAGTCCTTAGGCCAGCAGAAAATCCAGCTCTGTTGACTTCTGTGCATCTCAGTTCCACTTTAACTCTTTTACTTGTCTGGACTATATATGGGAGGAGACTCTCCAAGTAGCATATATAAGAAAATTTTCACAAATTACAAATATTTATTATAGTTTTTAAAAATTTTATTTAGATATATGTGTATGAGAGCTTGGATCTCTCTATATGAGGCCGGGTTCTTAATATGCTGCAAGGCTATTAAGTCAGGAAATTCTTCACTGATTGTCAATGACCGTGGAGGACCCTGTGACTTCACAGATGGAAAGTGCAGTCTCAGAAAGGTCTACATAGAGGAGAGAGTACAAATAAAACACCTCTGTTTCCATGTGCTCTGTGCCTGCGGGGGAGCAAAGGGAAGGAATCCTGCTATCTGCCTGGGCTGGTGCGAGGTGGGATGGAAGGGGAAGGATGAAAAGAGGACCAAGAAGGCTTCTTGGAGGAGGTGAAAAGCTGAAACACAAGTAGGAGTTACTCTGGCAAACATCCTGGGAAGAGGGAAGAGCAAAGAGCATGAGTGAAGGCCGGAAGTGTGAGGGACCGTGGTACATTCTCAGAGCTTCTGAGAATTCCGTGTGGGTAAAGTGTAGGGTTGGAGAAGGGTCTGCAGGGAGAGTAAGGGAGTGACAGGGATGAGGTGGGAGAGGCAGGCACCACCAGGCAACTCTGGATGGATCTCATGGGCCAGGGAGGTGATAGGGGGCTTTTTATTATTTTGCAAAACCTTCTGGCCGTGCTGCGAAGAAGGGATTGGCATCTGGGAGCAAAACCAGGTCCATTGAGAGCCTTCACCCTGAGATGGTCAAAGATGTTCAGCAAAGAGAACCGAGGGCTCCCATTTCCCATTGGGAAGCAAACGCATTTTGTGTGTCAAACAGGACAGTTAATGATGGGCTGGGACACCAAGCCAAGTTCGCTCAGTGCCCATGGTTGGGAGCTCGCTGTTCCTGCACTCTTTCTGGTTAACAGAATAAAAAAGGAAACAGAGCTTCAGCTATGGGTTATGAGAAAAGATCTTGTGAAAGAAAGCAGCCAGAAAATCTCAGGCAGAGAGCGGAGGAAGGAAAAATATGCAGAGTAACAATGGATTATAACAAAAATGCGAACCCTTGTCAGAGAGGATGCGTCTGACTCACTGTGCAACAGGGAGCTAAGCAGAGGGGGGCATGCAGCTGCCTGCTGACAAGAAAGGGACAGGGGAACTTCAATAACCTGCATTTAACTCATTTCAGTTTGTATTTAAGGATAACACGAAGAATCTAGCCATAGAAGAAGTGGATGTTGATGGATCAGTTGTCACCATCAGTGGTGATTCACTTGGAGGCTTGGTTGTAAAGCAAAGTTGAGGCTAAGGAATGTCTTTGATGGTATTGTCTTGGGGGTACAAAGAGTGTCAGCATTTATTACCGAGGGCTGACATTTATGAGGCGCTTAGCATGTGACAAACACTGTTCTCACAGCTTCACATGTCACTCCTTTCATCCTCAGAGCAGCCCAGGAGGCAGGTTGTATTACTAGTGTCCCCATTTTACAGATGAAGAAATCAAGACACAGAGCTTGTGCAACTTGCCCAAGGCCCCACAAGTAGTGAACTGGAGAGCAAGGGCTGAAATCCAGGGGGTCTGGCGGCAGGGCCGCTGTTGACCATCCAACTGAGCATTCTCTGAGAATGGTCTAGATACGCAAGGTGAGCCAGTTAGATGAAATGGAAATGGACGTGCATGCTGGCCAGAGCTGTTCACGGGCCACATTTGACAATTTTGAATGCATTTGGGATAATAGAGTTGTAGGAAAAAGCCACACAGCAAAAACCAAAAACAAGAAATCCCAAAGCAAAACAACAACGGACTCAGTGCAGCCTTGCTGGAGGCAGGGAGCCTGCGCCTCCTGCTGAGGATGTGTGGGCAGGAGGGCTGGGTGGGAGGAGGGTCAGCTGCCAGGAAGAGCTCAGGGAGGAGAGCAGGTGCCAGCACAGCAGGGGACGCAGAGCAGGAGCTCTGCCATGTGGTCTCCCCAAAGCCCATCTTCAGGACTCCGCCCTGAGGTGGGAGCCCAGCCGCGCGGGACCAGCTCAGCCCTGGCCCAGGACAGTCAGGCAGGTGTGGTCACAGAGCCACAGAGCGGAGGCCCCGAGAAGCCCCAGAGTCACCTGCTGCAATCCCTGTCCGGATCTGACCACGTCGCCCAGCTCAGAGCAAACACGTGAGTTTTCTGTCCTTACAAACCCCCAGGATATATTGGAGGAGAAGTTCTGCTTCTTGTTCTAGTCAGTGTGGGTTTTGTGAAGTGACCCGGGTTTCTTTAAATGCTGAGGTGTCTGGTCCCCTTGCTTGTTCATGGTCTCCTAGACCAGTGATGGCGAACCTATGACACGCGTGTCAGAGGTGACACGCGAACTCATTTTTTTGGTTGATTTTTCTTTGTTAAATGGCAATTAAATATATAAAATAAATATCAAAAATATAAGTCTTTGTTTTACTATGGTTGCAAATATCAAAAAATTTCTGTATGTGACACGGCGCCAGAGTTAAGTTAGGGTTTTTCAAAATGCTGACACGCCGAGCTCAAAAGGTTCGCCATCACTGTCCTAGACAGTGAGAACTGGAAAGAACCCTGTACTTTCAACTCCCTTACTTTACAGAGGTAGACACAGTCTTAGGATGAGAGGTGCTCAACAGGGCCACCTGCTGGTTGGTGGCAGGGACAGAAGTGGGTCCAGTTCTGCATCCAGCCCAGCACCCTTGACAGAGCCGGTGGTACTGACAGTCTGCTTTCGGGAAGCGCTCAGTACAGATGACCAATGAAGTGGCCAGTGATGGCTTCCCAGTCAGCGCGTTCCTGAATTAACAACATCTCTTTTTATTTGTTTTTCGGTCTGTTTGCTGGTTTTCTTTTTCCCCTTTCCACTCCCCACCCACCCTCCCATGTCTGACATCTCTCATGTTGGCCTCCTTGTCCTCAGGTTCCTTATACTCTCTCCTGAGTTGTTGCTGCTTCTTTTCTTCACTTTCATAGTTTTTATTCCTCTCTCCTCCTCTGCCCCACCTCCCTCTACCCCAAACACACACACACACACACACACACACACACACACACACACGGACGCGCACACTCCCGCTGGCTCACGGTCGTTCTCTGGATTTAGAGAGAGACAGAGACAGACTGGCTCTGTCCTCCCCCTCAGGAGTGCTGAAACCAGTCCATCTGCTGTGGATCTCGTTACTATTTGAAATTTTGCCTTATGGAGAAAGAGAGAGGCTAGGATTCCTATATTTTCTCACTCTTCTCTTTAAACACAAGGAAGTAGATGCTTCTCACCTAATAAGCAATTCATAAAAACTTGGCAGGGAATAGGGACGCCATATCAACATCCCCTTTTAGGGGAATTAGTGTAGTGCCTTTGCAGACGGGCACGTCATGAATTTTTGATGACTGAAGTGATGCACGCTAGTTGTGGCTTAAGCACTAGCTCATGAATCTCCATGGAAATCCGTCTTCCTTCTTTGAATTATTTTGCCATGTCAGATTGTAGCAGTTTTGTCAGTAGGAAGACTGAGACTAGAGCAGTCCGTCATTAACCTCAGGGCTAACCGCTGAGTGTAAGGGAGGCTCGGGGCCCCAGCCCCAGACTTTCTGAGGGGGCTGTGACTGCTGAGGCCTGCAAGGGGGTGGGGTGGGGGGGGCGACCTTCAGAGCTCCTTCTAAGAATTCATTCCTTACTAATGGCCCTTTGGCAGCCAAACGACCCTTTCACAGGGGTCGCCTAAGACCATCCTGCATATCAGATATTTACATTACGATTCATAACAGTAGCAACATTACAGTTATGAAGTAGCAACGAAAATAATTTTATGGTTGGGTCACAACATGAGGAACTGTATTTAAAGGGCCAGAAGGTTGAGAACCACTGCCCTAGAGGGAATCCCCCCTAGCCAGGCCCTCTCAGCGGTACCTTCCCTTCCCACCTGGACACAATGGGGGCAACTCGCTGCAATCCAGGTGCTGTCCTCCTTCCTTTTCAGTCGTCTCATGCAGGTCTGACGTAATTCGGCACCCCCCAGCACCCCAGGAGCATCTGCACACAGCTCATGGTCTGCTGTCTCCATGCCCACTCACAGGCTCACCCACCCATTTCCCTTCAAGTCTCACTTTTTGGATCCACTGGCCTTTTTAACTAGGGCACGACTCCGGGATAGACTTCTGCAGTTCAGTCTTCTCCCTGTACCATCGAGTATGCCGTGGAGGCCAGAGATGAAGGGGCTTTTATTCCACCTCAGTTTCGGTTGGAGGGCCTCCCCCAGTCCCCCTGTCCTTCCCCCTGACCCCACATCCACCCCTCCACGCTCCCCCCACCCTGCCTCCTCTGCACGCCCTGCCGCTCTCCTCCTTCTGACCCAGGGCGACTATAAGACTGGCCCATTCTACTTCGCAGCAAGACTCCATTTTGAAAATGTGCATGAAGTCATTCTGAAAAGCATGGGGTCCTAGAGGAAGGAGGTGTCTTTTTGTTTTAGTCTTTTAGGTCTTTGCCTCATGTTTTTATAGTTGGTGAGGAATGTCCTACGTCCACACCCTCAGGAGACAGAGCCATAGCTGTTGGCTAGTGTTGGCAATGCTGTCAGAGGCTGGGGAATCCACTCTTCTTTCCCCCAGGGGTCGGATCCACGCTGCAGATCCATTCCCCTCTCGCTCTAGCTTCCCACGATAATCTGCCTGCACAGGACTGAATTACTGGCCTTTTCCTGGAGATACATGAAGACATCGTTCTTGAAGGAGGGCCAGGGGGTTGTGGAGAAGAGTGATACTTCCTCCTGAGTCTCAGCCCTTTCTGCCCAGTCTCCCCGGGCAGGACGGCCCTCCGGGTGCCTGTGGAGTGGAAGGGGTGGGCTGTCACCATGACATTTGCAGTCAGGAATGCTGAACACTGCTATGCTGCTGCAAGCTGCACTGTGAAAAGCTGCCCCACCCCAAAGGCTAGGACGCCACGCAATCCCACAGGGATAGAGATAGAGTCCCTGTGGAAGCCAGGATTCCAACCCCGCCATTTGACGAAGGAGATAGCCGT
Source organism: Myotis lucifugus (assembly GCF_000147115.1). Classification (NCBI taxonomy): domain Eukaryota; kingdom Metazoa; phylum Chordata; class Mammalia; order Chiroptera; family Vespertilionidae; genus Myotis; species Myotis lucifugus. The sequence continues at coordinate 713,532 of NW_005871215.1, read as the reverse complement.
GGCCTAGAAAGGGAAAGTGGTTTGCTTAAGGTCACAGAGCTGGGGGCAGAGCTGGGGGAGAGCTGGGGGCAGAGCTGGGGCAGAGCTGGGGGAGAGCTGGTGCAGAGCTGGGGGAGAGCTGGGGGCAGAGCTGGGGGAGAGCTGGGGGCAGAGCTGGGGGCAGAACTGGGACAGGAGCCCAGCCTAGGGTTCTGCCTCGGGTTCTGAGCCCAGGTGTCATGCTGCAGAGGGACAGGGATGGGGGGGGCGGGGGTGTGGCACAGGAGCAGGCCTCCCAGAGCCGGACCTCGGCAGGCCCTGGTGGCGGGCTACTTGGAGCCTGTATCTGTGATTCTGGAGTTGAGCTAACAGTGTCCCTGGGCTCAGTGCTGCCGGCTGGCTTGGCACTGCTGCTCCCCTCGAAGGGAGTGGGTTTGCTTGCTTTGTCCAGATTTTCTTTTTCCCTCCAGGAAACACGCAAATAAGCCCCGTGTTTAGGAGCAACAGGAGTTAGCTTATGAAACACCTTCCCTCGGCCTAGAGGAAGGGCTCTCGTGTCGAGGGCCCATGTGGTTGGATGGAGGGAGGATGGAGGAGAGGCTCTGGGTGGGTGGGCAGCAGGGGGCTGGGCATCTCTCCTTAGCTCTCCTGCTCTGTGGTGCTGGGCAGGCTGTTGAGGCTTCTTGCTCAGCCAGCACTCGGTGCACTGCATCCTGTCCCCTGCCTCAAGCGCTGCAGTCACTGTCTCTCCCAGTGAGGAGCCAGAGCTGGTGGGGGAGTCTAGATGTATCAGTCAGTGTAGGTAGGAAACAAACAGCACACTCAAGTGAGGCTGAGGAGACTTTAATAAAAGGGATGGATGTCTTGCGTGGCAGCCATCAGGGTGAGGGTACCCAGTGGTCTCTCCCGTGTAGGCTCCTGTCTTTGCTGGGGAGAATCTCGAGTGGCTGGGTATTCCTCCTCTAGGTTCACTCTCCGTGCTTCTCACCTGTGTCCCACCTCGAGGTGGTAAGGAATGCACTGCCTGGGCCACCCACTCTGCCCCAACCGAGGGCAGCAGGAGAGCAGGGCGGGGTTCTTGTCCCCTGCTGGGTCTTGTTGGTTGGCCTATTCCTCCCCTGAGGTTGTAGCTCCCATCAGGGGTTCCTCTCCACACAGCTGTGCCTCTGGGTTTCAGGAACTCTTCCTCCCCCTCATCTTTCAGGATGGAGGACATGAGGAAGAGAACCTGTGTTCTCAGGGAGCCCCGAGTCTAGTGGGTAGGCACCTGCGCTCCGCAGGTATGACCGTGCACGGGAGGCCTGCAGCGCCGGGAGAGAGACGGGCAGGCTACTCAGGAGCAGGGACACTGGGCTGTGTCTTGACTAGATCCGCTCACAAGGTTGGTGCCGAACCAGAGGCAGGAGGAGCAGCACACGCAGAGGCCCCACTGCGAGGGGCAATGACGAGGCACAGTAACAACCCCAAGTTCTTTTTTGATGGCAAATGGTAGAAACCAAACTTCACTAAAATGTCCAGGGGCTGCGGGCAGGACAGGCTCAGGCACTAAAATGCACTCACCGCGTCTGTCCTGCTGCCTGCTCTGCTGTCCTCCAGGTCAGCTTGGCTTCAGGCAGGCTTTTCCACTGAGGAAGGTGGGCAGGGGGAGGAGGAAGGCAGGTGGTTTCTGTAGCACTAGGCTCATGTGTTTTGTTTAAGTTGTGAATCTAGAGAAAAACATGCTTTTCTCCCAGCCTTTGTATAACCAGTATTATGAGGTGTTTGCCCTCCAGCTGGGATGACAAGGAGAAACCTCCGCAAGGTCAGGGTCAGGCCTATCCTTGGGCAGGTTGCAGGCCCGGAGGCAGACACCTGGACCGCATAGAGAAGGTCCCCACAGGAAGTGGGCTTTTATTACCTGAAGAAAAGGGAATGGCAAAGCATCTGGGAAAACCAAAAATACAGCTCCTGCAGCCCATTTCATCAGGTATAACTGGGGAGCAGGGTGTGTAGGTGAGTGTATGAGAGCAGGGGTTTCGGGGTGCTAGGAGCTAAACAGGGTCCAGATGCTGACAGTCTCCCCATGGGCGGTGGGGGCCCCTAAAATATTTTAAACAGAGGAAAGGCTTAGTCGGAATTGTATTTTTGAGGCATAATTTGAAAAGCAAAGCTACTCTCCCCTAAAAAGGAAACATCTTTTAAAAGCATATACTACATCCTAAAGCTGAAAAGAAATGCAATTGGCAATATCTGCTACTTAAGTCTCCCTGCTTTGCTTCCTTCCCAAACAACCATTGTCTGACGTGCATATTTTCAGTTTGCACTGGAATCCTTACGTATGCAGGGCCTGATCCTTTTAGTTCAGGGCTGGAGGGCCAGGGCTAATGTGCCTGATTGCTGGGCCGGGCTCCAGTTGGGCCGTCTCTATGGAGCCAGAAGCACTTGCAGGCTGGGACCCTGACAGGCAGCCTCTTGGTGGGCCTGTGAGTCACAGTAGGCGCTGTCACACTTAGAGCGGGCGCTAAGCCACACGCTCGGCTCCCCACCGCAGGCAATCGCTACTGACACTGTCTAATTGCACAATCACTTTTCATTTGTCAAGACCCACCTGTCTCCATGCAAAATAGAGACTGACAGTCGGTGGGGTGGGCGTGGATCGGTGCGGAGGAAGCAGAGACATTTTGCTAAGAGTGACTGCTGGAGCATCGCAGCAGAGGCTTCTGGGAAGAGAGTGACGGCAGGGCGAACGGCTAAAGACCTGGACTCTGGAACTGGACTGCTTGGGTTCACCTCAAGACACTGGCCCTTACTAACACTGGGACTCGGGCAGGTTGCTCTAACTTCCTATCTGTGTGGTGAGATAAGAATCCCTAATCATAGGCGGCAGGCAGACTGCGAAGGTGGGTGTGCAGCACTGGGCACCCTGCCTGGCCAGGGAGTGGTAACTGTTACCAGTGCTACACTTTTCTGGCCTTTTCATTAGACAGGTCCCTGCTTGTGATCGGATCTGTCCATGTCGCCGATGTTCTTCTCGGGCGCTGGACTGTCAGTGGGTCGGGTTAGAGGGACCCAGCCTGGGCAGTGCTGGCTGAAGGTCTCACGGTGGCCTTGAGCTCTGCGGGCGCCTTCTCACAAAGAATTTCCCTCTCACCGCAAGTTCCCTGCCGGTCTGGAAGAAGTAGAGACAATTCCAGAGCTGGAAGGAGCAGCTTGGATTCAGTTTGCAGAAGTACTTGGTGTGCAGACATTTTCACAAGGTCCTTATTGGTTAAGTCAGGCACAGATTGGAAACCTGAGCATCTTACTATATCACTTCTCCTGGGGTCCTATACATTGAAAGTGATTCGTATTTACCCAACAGAGGTTTCTCAAGGTGCTTCTTCTTATTCTAGTGTTGTGACCTCAGTGATCGGTCTCTCCTAGTTTAGACCAACTGAGAACTAGGACTTCACAGTTGGAAAGACGAGGGTCACATGATCAGCATTTTTAGTGATAAAGCAGAATGGGAGGATAAGCCTGGACTTGGGGTCAGGATGGGGCTCCCGATATTTTCATTCTGAATTAAACTTACTGGTGTGTGCCCTAACCGGTTTGGCTCAGTAAATAGAGCATCGGCCTGTGGACTCAAGGGTCCCAGGTTCGATTCTGATCAAGGGCATGTATCTTGGCTGCGGGCACATCCCCAGTGGGGAGTGTGCAGGAGACAGCTGATCGATGTTTCTCTCTCATCGATGTTTCTAGCTCCCTATCCCTCTCCCTTCCTCTCTGTAAAAAATCAATAAAATATATTTAAAAATAAATAAATAAATAAAATAAACTTCTTGGTGTGGTCATAGGCAGAGCTGTACACACCCAGCCTGGCTGCAGGGTCGAGTCTCTCAGCACGTGGCGGAGGAAGAGAGGCAGGTGTGCTCTCATCACATATCAACACGTCCACGTCAGCACACCTGCTCCTTCTCAGCGTTCCCACCTCAGCCAGTAGCACACTGAGCCCTCAGTCACTCAGGCCAGAAGCCTTCGGTCTCCCAGACTCCTCTTTTCCCATCTCACCTTACATCCTACTCTATAGACGCTATGGTGATGTATCCCAGGAAAATATCTCTCACCTCCAACCTTACCTCAGCTCCACCATCACCTTCACCTGATCCAAGCCACCCTCATTTTTTTTGCTTGTGTGGTCAACCTAGATATCTTCCCAGCTGCTCTTTTTGCCTGGCCTCCCACAACACAGCAGCCAGAGTGATGGTTTAAGACGATAAATCAGATTGTGTTACTCTTCTGGTCCTAACTCATAGTTTCCAACTAGAAGCAAAATCTAAGCTCTACCTTTTGCCTCTGAGGCTCTTCCTAACGGCCTACTTCCCTGACCTTACCTCCTCCCACCGCCCCTGCTCTCACTGCTTCAGCCACTCTGCCCTTCTACTTGAGCACTCTAAGCTCACTCCTGCCTCAGGACCTTTGCACATCCTATTTCGTCTCATTACACTCTCCCCCCTAATCTTCCATCATCATTTTATTCAGGTCACTGCTCAGCTGTTACTCACTCAGAGAGGCCTCCCCTGACTACTCTTTCTAAAATAGCTACCTTCTCTGATACTCTCTTCGCCTTCATCTTTTTAAAATTCACTTATCACTGCTTGACATTATATTATGCATTTGTAAATGCTTGTGTTTTATCTACTGCTGCTTTCCCATGCCTAGCACAGGGCCTAGCATAGGGTAGGAGCTCAGTAGATGGGCAAGTCTGAAAGAGAAAACCCAGAAAGGGCAGAATCCACCTGACAGGTCCTTCTCCCGGGCACACTCATCAGTGCAGCCATTCCTCCCTGTGGTGCCCAGGCAGGAGGCAGCTCCTGACCTGAGGTTCAGAGAGGCAGTTTAGCACTGAGCATTGCTACGGGCCCCTTTTTACAGACGAGAGAAGCCCCAATGCCAACGTGGGTCTCTGTGCTCTTAACCTCTCCGCTCTGTTGCCTTTTGGCTCATGTACTTATCATAGCTTTTCTCTTCTAAGCCTCATCACAGTCCTATGAGATGTGCATTTTACCATTCAAACAGATTAATAAGGTGTTCGGGGGTTTAAGTGACTTCCCCAGGATCTCACAGCCTGAAGGAGCAGAGTGGAATTTGGACGGAGGCGCCTGACTGGAAGCCTTTACACTCCGCCCCTGCTCCCCATCTACGGCCACTCCTTGGGGAGCAGAGGCCACTAAGGGCACAGTGCGGTCACGAGGATCGGTGAGGTGGGCTCAGGTGTAGCTCTTCGTGCTGGCCCTGTGTGACCCACTTGCATTTCTTGGGCACTTGCTGTGAGCCAGCTCCCTGCTAGTTCGTGGGGATGTAGGTTGCAGATGTGCCCTAGAGTCAGCGCAGTAAGGGAAACAGAAGAGTGGAATCCAGTTTCTGTAATTACTGCAGTGTGGTAGGTACTGCAACGTGGTGAGCACAGAATGCCGTGGCATGTGGGAGGGACAGTACCTGGCCTGCGAGGTTAAGGAAGGCTTCCAGAAAAGCCTGGGGCTGAGAAGATGGGTGGACATTAGCCCGTTGGAGGGGAGAAAGGTGAGCGTGCCTGTTTGTTCTGAGAGTCACGTGCAGTTCGCTATTTTTGGATGAGATTGTTGAGTAAAGGAGTGGGACCAGAAGAGGCTAGAGAGACAGGCACATCTTGAAAGGCTGTGAGTGACAAGTGAGACAGCTGAGACCAGGTCCTGCAGCAATGGGAAGTCTGACTGACTTGAAGAAAGCAGGCGATGTGGTCAGACGTGCCTGGGAGACTGATCGCTCTAGTTTACAGAGGAGAGCAAATTTGAGAAGGAGCCAGAAAGGAGATAGGACAACCACCAGTTATGGGACCACAAGTGAGGCCCGAACTAAGATGGTACCTGTGAGGATGGAGAGATTCAATGTTAGGTCACTCTACACTTGATCATTTCCAGGCAAAAGGAGCTGGTCACAGTCTAAAGAAAATATGGACACCAGGCACCAGATCAGCCATGTGCCTGCCTTCACTGGAGCATGATGCAAACCCATCACAGGTGCTTCAAAGATGCGATGACTTCACCTCTGAGCTGGTCTCTGAGGAGGAGCCGGGCAGCTGCAGCCCTGAGGCCCTTGCTCAATGCCGCAGCCTCCTGCTGCAGCAGGGCTGGTCTGCAGCCATAAGTCTGCCCTCCAGTCTCTCCCCGTGACTGCAGAACTCAGGGGTGCTAGTCTTTTCCACAGACCTTCACCCAGCATGTCCCTCCCCAGCTCTCTGACCATTGTGACTGGTGTTGACTCCTCCACCTTCCTTTTAGGTTTCTATTGATACCTTCAGGAACCTCAGGAAATTTAGGCTTCTGAGCAGAAGTGGGTGGCAAAATCTGCAGGAACTCCAGAACTGCAGCAGCGTTTCAAGTTTTCTTCTGGGCTGCAGCAGACTCTCTGGGTGGGATGAACAGGGTGTACTGTCTCTTCAGACTTTGTTTACCTGACCACTAACAAATTGCATGGATAAGCTTATTAATGATGATAAACCCTTAGAAATGCAGCCTAAGCATTCACAGGTATGATAAGCTGCTGTTTGTTTTGTCAAATTGAATTGAACCACCATAAAACTTTCATTTTTTAGGGATCTATACTAATAAAAGGGTAATATGCTAATTAGACCGGGAGACCTTCCAGGAGACCTTCCAGACATCCTTCCGGACAAAGCCATGGTGGCGGGGCCAAGGCAGAGGCGGTTCAGGCCAGGAGGGGAGGGCAGTTCAGGGTGGGGGGGGGGGGGGAAG
>NW_005871215.1:678891-706701 GCF_000147115.1 Myotis lucifugus | reverse complement strand
CAATGGGGGGGCAATTGGGGGGCAATCAGCTTCCAAGGGGGGGGGCCAGTTGGGGCGAAAAAGCTGGCAGGGAGGGCATTTGGGAGCAAGCAGGCAGGCAGGCAGAGTGGTTAGGGGCAATCAGGCAGGTGAGCGGTTAGGAGCCAGCGGTCCCAGATTTCGGGGGTGGGATCAGGCCTAAACTGGCAGTCGAACATCCCCTGAGGGGTCCCAGATTGGAGAGGGTGCAGCCCGGGCTGAGGGACCCCCCACCCCCCCAAGCATGAATTCGTGCACCAGGCCGCTAGTGTAGTATAAAATAAAATAATCCTATATAATAAAAGCCTAATATGCTAAGTGTCTGGTCATCCAGTCGTCCATTCAACCAATCAATGTGTGATATGCTAATGATATGCTAAGGCTGCTCGATTGCTCACTATGACGTGCACTGACCACCAGGGGACAGACAGTAGACCAGTCAACCAGTTGCTATGACATGCACTGACCACCGGGGGGCAGAAGCCCTGACCAGTAGATTAACTTGCTGCTGGGGTTTGGCGGATCGTGACTGAGCTGGATGGGTTGGACATGCCCTGGAGTCCTCTCATGGTCCCTCCCTGGCTGGCCAACCTCCTGTATCCCTCTCTGGCCCCAATCATGCACCAATGGGATCCCTCGGCCTGGCCTGCACCCTCTCACAATTCTGGGCCCCTCGGGGGATGTCGGAGAGCCAATTTCAGCCCAATCCTGCAGGCTATGCTGAGGGACCCCACTGGTGCATGAATTTGTGCACTGGCCCTTTAGTCTAGAACAGCAGTTCTCAACCTGTGGGTCGCAACCCCTTTGGCGGTTGAACGACCCTTTCACAGGGGTCGCCTAAGACCATCCTGCATATCAGATATTTACATTACGATTCATAACAGTAGCAACATTACAGTTGTGAAGTAGCAACGAAAATAATTTTATGGTTGGGTCACAACATGAGGAACTGTATTTAAAGAGCCAGAAGGTTGAGAACCACTGGTCTAGAATAAAGCAACCAAAAATGTGATCAATTTATTTACTTCCTCAACTACATAAGTGAACTTCCTCAGAACCTCTGTTGTAAAGTATCCATCAGGAAAGTGGTGTGGCCAGTAGACAGTGTGTGCCCTTCTCCACCCCACGCCAGTACCCTACCATCTCCTCACTGCCTAAGGAAAAGCTAAAGTGTAAATATATATTGTTAGTCATTTCTTCTGAGAGAAAAAGCTCATTCTTCAAATGCAAAAACAAGCTTGGTTTCTAACACTTTGGCAAAAGAGATAATATATGCCTGGTAGTGAAAGATCTGGAGTCTGAGTCCTGGCTCTTTTGATCAAGACTCTACCAGCTACTTAGTCTCTCTGAGCCTCAGTTATGCATCTACTAGTATAGTCAGGAATTGTAAGAGTCTGTGCCCAAAGTGTTGTAAAGATGAAATAAAATAATGTGAATAGCCCTACCCGGTTTGGCTCAATGGACAGAGCATCAGCCTGCGGACTCAAGGGTCCCAGGTTTGATTCTGGTCAAAGGCATGTACCTTGGTTGCAGGCACATACCCAGTAGGGGGTGTGCAGGAGACAGCTGATCGATGTTTCTAACTCTCTATTCCTCTCCCTTCCTCTCTGTAAGAAATCAATAAAATATATTTTAAAAAAATAATAATGTGAATAAAACTATCCTGCCTAGTACACAGTAAAGGCATAAATGTCATTAATAATGATAATATTCATCATCATAATAAAATATAATAAAAGCTTCAAAACATTTTACTTTGAGGTTTAGACATAAGAAGTTAGTTCCATTTTAGAGCTTGGAAAATCAAGGCTTCTGGCCACAAGTCAGAGGTGACTCTCAAAATGAGAAACGGGACCCAGATCTCCAGGAAAGGGACACTTGCACTTTCAGCTCCACGTGCCCCATCCATGGGCTCCTTCACAGTGCCAGGCCATTGAGGGGAGGGCTATGGATTTGCCCCTGGTCAGGAGAGGCAGAGGACTTGGCCACTCTCTCAACTGCAATCTGAGAGGAACGCTAATGAATCAAGAAGGTATTGATTTCTGCAATGAGATATATGCTATCTAGAATCAATATGGAACAAAACAAGGTGTGCGTCCTCTCCTCACTAAAGGCTTGAGCCTGTCCTGGGCTAAACAGAGTTACAAGGCACTGTTATCAGCCTTTTTGACCTGTGACACTGCTGCCATGGTCTCCTGAGGGCACATTTCTACCACCTCGCTATCATTAGCCACTCCCTCTCCAGCTAGTCATTGTCTACCCAATTCCCTCTGATTTACTTTCTTATACCCTTTGATTTTGTGTCCAGTGTCCTTTCTAGGACCCCATGCTGCCTGGTGTTTCAGAAACATGTGCTTGCTCAAGATCACGAATGGCCAGGTTCCTAGTCCATTGCTCCTACCATCAGGATACCATTCAACTTCCACATTCAACTTCTTTAGAGCCATTTCTCTGAAATAATCAACTGTTCTTTACACTGGACCCCCTTTATTTGCCATATCTCAGAGGAGAAAGGAACCTACAAAAGCCTATCACCTTGTCTATATGTGGTTTGACCTTCAGTGACCTTCAGATGGAAGCCTATGAATGGGAAACAGTGCGTCCAGTTTTCTGTAACTGACTCTTCCATTTAATGACCCAGGAATATCAACCCAGTCCTTTTGTGCTACATGTTACAACCATTATTTCCTACAGGGTTCTCATCAGAGATGAGAATGGTGGCTATCAAATTCCATCTGAAACCGCTGGGGCTGTGAGGATGTTCAATAGGAACCTCCATAGCCATTCTTTCTCTAATAATCTCAATTCTTTCCACTCATCCTCATAGAAGTCACTTCAAAAACTCTTTTTCCCCCTTTCTTTATTGATTAAGATATTACATATGTGTCCTTATCCCCCCATTGACTCCCCCCCCCCACCCCGCTCATGCCCTCACCCCGGCCCTGGTGTCTGTGTCCATTGGTTATGCTTATATGCATGCATACAAGTCCTTTGGTTGATCTCTCCCCCATACCACCACACTCTCCTACCTTTCCTCTGAGGTTTGAGCATCTGATCGATGCTTCTCTGTCTCTGGATCTGTTTTTGTTCATCAGTTTATGTTGTTCATTATAGTCCACAAATGAGTGAGATTATGTGATATTTATCTTTCTCTGACTGACTTATTTCGCTTAGCATAATGCTCTCCAGCTCCATCCACTTCGCAAACTCTTACTCATTTTCTTTCTCTTCTTCAGACACTGGGTGAGTGGCCTCCTCAGATGCATTTTTAGAGTGTGTGGCCACTGTAAACTCTCTGATCTAGAGCCTTAGTTCTTGAATTTTAATGTGATTGAGACTCATGGAGGGGGCTGGTTAAAACATAGATTACAGGCACCAGCCCTCAAGATTGATTCAGGAGTTCTGGAGCTGAGGCCGGGAGGCTGGGCTTTGGATTAGCTCTCTCGGATTCTGGTGCAGGGAAGGCTTGAAATCTGAGCAGTGATTTTAATGACTGCAGAGGAAGGCATGGCTTCTGCCACATAGCAGGGTGCAATAAATTCTTTTTGGATAAGTGAGTATGTTGTTCACTGCAGAGTGGACTGGTCCTAAGAGATTTTGAAAAAGTGACTTTTCTATTCCTACCTCGCACAGAGAAGATTGGTTCTTACCTGCTTCTAAAAGACAGTGGGCAGAAGGCTTTCCTGCAAGTCCACTGTTGCAAAACTGAGACTTGGTTGCCCAAAGTATAAGTTCTATAAAGAATGATGTGTGACATGGTCTCAGCTTCCACATAATAATAAGCTATGTAACTCACTCCAAAATGGAATTCAAGATGCATAAAAACCAGCTGCCACCCTCAAGAATTTTGTCACACACATTGGAAAGGTCACTGACAATATTGCTGTGGCATTTCAGCAAAAAAAAGGGGGTGCTCACATTCAGCTGGGAAGTCTTAGAATACTTTGCAGAGTCAGAAGGTATGAGCTAAGGCTTATGGAATGAGTCTAATTTGAACGAGTGGGAAAAGGTGTGTTCCAGATGATAGTATATGGTGGAGCGAAGTATGTGTGTAAGAAAGTAACTCTTCTAACAATAGTGAGAACTGGCATGAATAATGAATAGCACTTAGGAGGGTAGGGAGAGGGAAAACAGCTAATGTAGACAAGATATATATATATATATATATATATATATATATATATATATATATATAAAATTTTATTTAATTTTCACCACAGTACTACAGAAAAGGTAATAATCCCACTGTATGGGAAAATGTTCAGAAGAGTAAACTAAATAGTTCCAGATCACACAGCTAGCACAGGGCAGGCATGGGGTTTGAACCCAGTTCATGTGAATGCCCAGCCTAATGCCAAGGGGCTCACTCACTTCCCCAATAAAACTGCTGGAGAGCCCTGAATGTCGAGCTTAGAGGTTTGTGTTCAACCTCGGGTAACGGGTGCCTTGAAAGAAAGGGTCTAGAGGCCGTCTCCTGCAGCTCCAGTATTTCTTCTGGAACTGCCAACCTGGAGAAAACTACCGCCATGCCATTGTGACCTGTCAGGCCACGTTGGCTGCTTGTTGTATGAAGAGTATCATGGGAAAGCAGGTGGCGAGTTTTACAGATTCCTCCTTCAGCAGCAAATTGCTTAATTAATATTGTCACCACATGGCCCAGTTAGCTTGTCGGGAGCAGGCAAGTGTCAGCCGTGCCTGCTTTGGTGCGTGTGTGTGTGAAAGTTGTTGATAAGTCAGCAGCTTTGCCATGTGAACAAAGTCTGCATCTCCAGCTGACATCCTAATTCTAGGGCTCAGGAAACCCTGGATCAGGGTAATGAAGCTTCCTGCTTGCAAGTAGCAGATGAAGAAACTCCTGGGCTGTGTGTGGCAAGAATGGCCACGGTTATTGCTCGTCGCTGGGAATTCTGTTACTGCTCTCCTGCATAGGAATTAGTGATGAGGGCACATTTTCTTGCAGTAATGGATTTGGTGGGACAGTTCCCAGATGGGGCAAATAGGACAAAGATGGCTTGAAGGTGTCTATCTGGTTCCGCAATAAAGTGTGTTCCTTCATTATATAGATGCAATACCAATTTAGAAAGGACTTTTTTTAGTGTTTTCCAAGTTTACTAAGTATTTTCCCATGCCATTTAATTCTCACAACAGTCCTGGGAGGTCTCTGTAATCATCTCCATTTTGCAGATGAGGAAACTGGGTCTCAGAGGCATTGAATGTCTTGACCAAAAGTTAAATAAGTATTAGTGAGTGTGGGCGGGACCACTAGGACCCACATTATACATTTTTATAGGTGTTCACCCATTTGCTTATTCATTCATGCTTTCATTCATTCATGCTTTCATTCATTCATTCATTCATTCAACATTTATTGAGCACCTACTATGTTCTTAGCATTGAGTTAGTTGTTGGAATCCAAAGATAAAAATGTGAAATATTTTGAGTTCCTTTAATAGAGGGCTAATAAAAGAAGGAGCAGGTCAATTATGGGCTCATTTTTTGGAACTCTAATTGGTGTTATTTCCATTCACATTTAAATACAAATAAACAATATTAGGAATCTATGAGTCTCCGGCCAGTATTCTGGTTCTAAAGATATTTTGGGGGTTCTATTACCTTCCCTTGGTCAATACTTGACTCAGTTCAATATTAATTACTTCTTGGATGCATGCATTTCCTTTCTCTTGGTTCCTAAAAAGAAAAATTGTGAATGCATTTGTATATTGAATCGTCAGATAACTTTTCAACCTGAGTCACCTCCACAAAGGTTGTCCCCCATTTCCTTTTTCCACGCCTTCTTGGCAAAGATGACTTAATTCCAGATGGTCGTAATTCCAACTTTACAGAATAAACCCTGCTTCTTCTTCCTTGTGCCCTGTCTGCAATCCAGGGCAGATGCTGCCTGGGAATGCAGGGTGGCTAAGTACTTGATTTGGTTAAGCAGGGTCAGATGTTTATTACTAAAGTCATGGACTGCTATGAAGGCAAAATTAAAAAGCTACTCACATCTCTCAAAAATGGTTTACTTTGATATATGGACATGTTGAATCATCTCCTTATCCTCCGTGAATATGACAAAGCAGATAGGAGGTGCCCATTCAGGGACAGTGCCATTCTGCAAAGACTCTTCCCCTTTGGGAAAGGTTGCCATTGACGTTACTGGGGCTCACCAGGTATCAAGAATCTATGTGCGTCTTAAGCTGTGTGAAGGGAAGCAGGTATAGGAAAGCCAAGGTTGTTACAACCTTTGGAAACTACTGGTTTATAGCTGAATCCCACAGAGTGATTTTCAGTGATAAAGAAAAGGAAGTTTAGATGTGGGCTACACTGTCAAGGGCTTCTTGGAAGAGTGTTAGGTTGGAACAAATCACTTAAGCCCACTATCTTTCTGCTTCCCCATCTGTAAAGAGGAGACATGGTTTCTAAATAATCATATACCTCAGGGATCTGGTAGGTAATGTCTTTGGGAGAAGTTGGCCCGGTGTAGGAAATAAGGAGTGAAAAGAACTAGAAGGTGCAGTACCTGCATAAAGACTCTCAAATTAAAATTTTTTTCAAGTCACCAATTTGCAACCTCTGTTCTAAAGTGTTTGGGCTTCTTCTTGAAAGAAAGATAATATACTAGTCCAAGTTATTACTACCATCAATCACTTAGTTAATAGCATTACTGCATTTAAATGCTCCAAATGGATAGGGTCCCATACTATGTGCTGAAGAAGAATACAAAATATTTTACCATGGTATCACAATTTTTTAAATTGATTTTAGAGAGAGAGGGAGGGAGAGTGAGAGAGAGAGCAACATCAACCCATTGCTCTACCCACTCATGTATTTACTGGTTGACTCTTGTATGTGCCCTGACCAGGCATCAAACCTGAAACCTTGGTGCATCAGAATGACATTCTAACCAACTGAGCTATGTGGCCAGGGTTGGATTCCAATTTTTGAGGATTAAAATATTTGGTCTATTTGTATAGACAAATGTGCATCCATCCATTCATCCACTCATCTTTCCATCCATCCATTCATTCTTCATTTAAGAAATAGTAATCAAATATTCACTATGCTTACCTCAGGGCACCATAGTGATAAAAAACACAGGATCTCTGCCTTCATGGGAGTTATATTTATCAAACTGAAGTTAATCCCTAAGAACAATCTCAAGGGACACACGAAGACTAAGATGTGGGTCGGGCCCTCCAGTGGCTCATGTCCTGGTGGAATAGACAGAGACCCATATGACCCCCATTCCAGGCAGAAGGTGGTAGTGGCTGGAGTGGAGGCATCAACCAAGCTCTGTGGCAGCAGAGAGAGTGGAGATTGTTCCCTTTGGAAGGATCAAGGTGGACTTTCTAGACCAGGTGGTGCTTTGTGGGTGTGGATTTTGATAGATAATACAGTGCAGAGGTGAGTGGATGGGGGTGGGATTTAAGGGAAGAAAAATGTAGAGGGAAGCAGAGGTGGAAGAGGCAGGGAGGAGGTTGTAGCACCATGAGACTGAGCCTTGAGGGATGCTTTATGGGAAGTAGGGTTTGGAGATGGACAGGTCATGGACAATTGTACACGTGTGTTAAGGAGTTTGGGTTTTATTCCCTTGTCACTGAAGAGTGGTGGAAGATTTGGGGTGTGATCAGACTCTGGCAGCAGCTCTCCTCCTTTCCCACTTTAAAGGGACCCTCCATCCCCACCTCCCTTTTCTCTCCTGCCTCAAGGAACAAGTGTCCCTACTTCTTGCCCAGACAGCCAAAGGCCAACTGCTCTGTGGGAACTCCTGACCTTCTCCAGTTAGGATGCTTCTAGCACATTTCTCCATCAATTCTCTCTCACCTGCATTTGCAAGTTTCCCTGCATGGCTGGATCCCTCTCCCTTCCTATAAACATGCTCAGTTCCCCCTCCTAAAATAAAAACAAAATCTCTTAGCCAGGCACATGGTAGGTACTTAATTATCACAATACGCCAATGATCACTGCTCTTTCAACCTGCTGCCTTATCTTTTTCCTTTGAAAGTGTAACCTTTGGTCTAGTCATTGCCATCTGCTTCCCCTTTCTCCCCACTCACTGATTCTTAACCCCTTACAGTCTGACATGTGCCTCACCCCCACCCCCACCCCCACCCAGAAGCTGGCCTTTCTCCCCACTGCCACATGCTGTGGCCTAATCTCAAACAGTTGTTTCCCCAGCCTCTCTGATCTTCAAATGTGCTTGATCCGGGAGCTTTCCAGAGCCCCCAGGGTGGGCTACATTAGTTGCCCCTCTCATGTGCCCAGAGCACCCATGGGCACCTCGGTCTCACTCTTCCTACTGCATTTGGTTGGAATTGTCTGTGTGTTCTTTCTCAAAGGCCAGGACCACACTTCTCTCGTTTGGGATCCCCAATAAAGAAGCAATACGTAGGGCTGCCCAGTATGGTGGCCACTAGTCACATGTGGCTATTGAGCACTTGACATGTGGCTTGTCTGAATTCAGACGTGTAGGAAGTGTAAAATATGCATGAATTTCAAAGATTTAATACAAAAATAGCTTACTAATAATTTTATATTGAATATGTGTCAAAGTGATTGTATTTTAGATATCCTGGGTTAACTAAAGTATATTATTAAAATGAATTTACTTATTTCTTTTGAATTTTTAATGTGACTATGAAGGCATTCTAAATTATTTTGTGGCTCCTGTTAGATTTCTATTAGACAGTGCTGACCTGGAATATGGTGGGGAAGAATAGGCCCTGAAACCAGAACTGAACTGAGTTAGGTGGTGCCCTTTCTCTTGAACCTCCTTCCCTAATTTCAGTGGTGAGCCTGACCAAGGTCCTCCTTCGCTCTGTGGTCTCTCTCTCTCTCTCTCTCTCTCTCTCTCTCTCTCTCTCTCCCATCTCCCACTCTGAGTATTGGCCACCCTGGATCTGAGCTGTACCTAGCCCCTGAGGGCCCAGCATGTGGAGGGAGAGCTGAAAGGATGAGTAAACACACAAAGCCATGTTGATTTTTATAAAGCAAATGAATGAAATTAAAAATGGAGGAAGCCTGTAGCCAATGGCAAGAGTTAGCCACTGCAGGCAGATGAAGTGACCTTCAGAAGAGGCTTCGAAGGTGAGGAGGCTTTGAAGGTAGGCAGCTGGGAGGCACAGCCTCCTCCTCCGGCTCCCGTGGACCCTGTGAAACGCAGAACAGGTCATGGATTGAAACTGGGAGACCTTGAGATGGAGAAGTGTTTGCTTTAGTAGCCAAGGGTGTTGTCCCTCAGGGTGGGCCCTCAGGGCTCAGGGGCACCCAGAGTGCCGAGCCCCTCCATCCAGTGCTAGGAGAAAGCGGCTGCCAGCCATCATTTCAGCTCAGGCCTGGGCGTGCTGTCTGTTTTGAGCACTGGCCACACTTAAGAAACGGGTTTTCTTATTGTTGCTTCAACATGTCTGGAGCCTTAATTAGGCCCCTAACCTCTCTGCGCCTTGCCGTCCAATCCCTGTCCTCAGCCTTCTCAGCGCTTGGGAAGGAGGATGAGTGATACAATAGTGAGAAGCACCCTGGGTTTCTCCGGGTCAATATGTGGTCCCAGGTGCAGTTTATTACCAGGCAAGCTGGGAAATACTTCACACCTCGGGGTGACCTCCAGCTCTATTTGCCACAGTCAGTGACAGGGCGAAGATGAGGTGAATAATAACTGTCCCTTGTTGGGTCCGCCCTTGCCAGCCAGACATGCCTGTGAGCTGGAGGTTGACGTCAGCGTCGTATGGACGAGAGGCTGGTGCTGCAAGGCCCTGCTGAGAGAAGCAGAGTTGGATCTGAACCCAGGTCTCGGGCTCTTTTCACTGTCATTCCTTGCAGCCCCCAGAGGAGCCGGGAGCCCCGAGGCCGGTTAAGTATTCTGTTCTCATTTAGCAGTTATCCAGCCTGATTTTATTTGGCCCACCAACCATTCTAATTGGATAGGTAGATAGTAAATGGTCATCCCTAACACTGACTCTTCAGTTACACTCCTGACTTTTTGCAAAAAGGAGCTAGACAGAAGTTATTCAGCCATTTCTGAAACGGCTCACCTGCAGCTCAGCAGAGTCCAGTGGTATGCTCAAAGCAGGGGTCCTCAAACTTTTTAAACAGGGGGCCAGTTCACTGTCCCTCAGACTGTTGGAGGGCCGGACTATAGTTTAAAAAAAAACTATGAACAAATTCCTATGCACACTGCACATATCTTATTTTGAAGTAAAAAAACAAAATGGGAACAAATACAATATTTGTATTTGCATGTGGCCCGCGGGCCGTAGTTTGAGGACCCCTGGCTCAAAGCCTTGCAAGGAGTGCCTGGCCAGGCTGAGTGTCTGGATTCTGAGCAGTGACCACTAGAAGGAGCTGTCCCTTCCTTCTGCAGAGAATTGAAATTCAAAGGGCACCAGACACAAGTTCCCAGAACAGAGGCCTGGAGGCTGGGAAAGCGAGAGGGTTGCTGTGTGCGCTGGGCTGGCGTGCCTCCCTCCACAACGAGGGCCATCTGTGCCTGCAAGCATCCTGAGGGTGGTGTTGCCCTGCTCTCCTTGCTTGATCCTCAGTACGGGTCTCTCCACAGTCTGAGGATCCTGAGGATCATGGTGGCTGAGGAGAAAACACCAGAGCCTTCCCAGTGGCTGAATGTACTTACCTTGAAAACTGCCTGGAGACAGATGACTCATCGTGCCCTCTGCTTCTAGGCAAGCTTACACCTACAGCCTCCCCAACAGTGTGTGGGGAGGGACAGTGTGTCACTATTCTTAATGGTCTGTGTGAGGATGACATAACTCAGTGCCTCATGGGCAGGGAGTTCTAAGGAGATGGAGGGAGGACAGGACTCCTTCCTCGGGTCTTCAAGAACAAGCTTGAAGGGCCTGCCCCTGTGGCTGACCAGGCACCATCACGTGCTGAGCAAGCACCACGGGGCTGTTGTCGGGACCAGAGACATGTTCCATGAGCTGAAGGAGCAGACAGGCTGGCCGGGGTCAAGGGCCTTTTGTGGAAGTTCTTCATTTTCCAGGTGGAGCAACTGGGCACCCAGGTAGTGGTCCCCCTGATCCACACCAGGTCAGACGGCATAGTGATCACCCCTTCTCCCTTCTTGGAAGGTGCACCTTCAACTAGTCAGAGGTTCTTGACCAGCCATTGGGAGCCCCACAGTCACCCCCTACCTGCTGAGATTCTGAGTCTGTTGTTCTGTGGCAGAGCCTGAGATTTTGTTTGTAATCTTCAGGGGTGATGCTAATGTGTGACCTGGATGAAGACTGAAAGGCCAGAGTGAAACCAAACAGAACGCACACCGTGTAGTGACTATCAGCTGTGGGCACAGGAAGGTCTTGGTACTTAGGTACATCCTAAGGATGCACAGATGCATAAGACACTGTTCCTGCCTTCAAGGAGCTTGAATACCCTGATTATTCGGGAGGGAGAGCGGCACACCTGGGGAACACAAGAGTCACACAAGAACTGTGTTGTGGTGAAATTACCGGTGCTACACATGTCACTGATGATGCCACCTCAAGGTGACGCACATGCTACACAGGAGACAAGGCAGAGCGGGATCCCAAGCACAGTGGCAGCAACATTTCTGTCTTGAGGTCTTTGCACACGGTGTTCCCTCCGCTCCAATGTTCTCTGCTCAGCTTTGGCTCAACTGGCTCCTTGTCATCCGGGTCCCAACTCAAATGTCACCTCCTCAGAGAGGCTTTCTAGTGTTGTCTCCTCCCCTGTCACTCACTCTCTGGCACAGACCGGCTAATTCTCTGTGTAGTACTTCTCTCTGACTAGAATCTTATTTCTTTGCTTACTTGTTTTTTCCCACTGGACGGTAAGCTCCATCAGAACAGGGATCCTGTGGTTTTGATCCCCACTGTGTTTCAGCACCCAGAACAGAGCCTGGCACATAGTAGGTACTTTATAAACATCAGCTGAGTGAATTGTTAGGGGAGGAAGCTGGAGGTGAAGATAGCATTTGAGCTGGTCCTGCGAGCATGGGGAAGACATTGAGGGGACAGCAAAAACATGGGGGGCATGGCAGGTAGGAAGTGAGGCCTGAGCAAACTTGTCTACATGAAACAGACAAAGGGTGTGTGAGAGTGTGTTTGGGGAAGGGTGGGAGCTGGTTAACACAAAGGGTGCTGCTAAGGGGGTGGTGGGAGATATGGCTAGGAAGGTAGGTCTCAGCTTCCTCAGTGGAGGCTGTGAATGCTGGGCACGGAGCATGGCCTCTGTCCTGTGGACAGTGGGACCCACCAAAGGCCAGTGAGGAGGGAGGTGCATGGCCAGGTGGCAGCAGCATACAGGTGTTTGAAGTCTAGAGAGCAGCCAGGGACCCCTGCATCACAAGGGGTGACCCAAGGAAAGGGAGTCTTTGTCCCTGTGTGTCCCCAAGGGCTCAGCTGAGCCAGGGCTCTCTGCTTGGGAGCTGTTTCCACTGCTGCGGTATCAGTTGTGTGAGAGGAGTGCCCACACAGGATATGGTGCTGGCAAGCCGAGGGGGAGGGGCAGGAGGCCATGTGGATGGGCTGGCTCTGTGCTCTCACTGCTGCAGAGAGTGACTCAGATCCGTCCTGGCACCAGCCTGCTCCTGCAGTGCAAGCTGTTCCCAGGCTCCTGGAGACTGGGCTGGCTCTCACTTCTCCCCAGGACGGAGGCCCGCGGGAGGGGTGCTGGTGGCTGTGTTCTCATCCCCTTCCTTTTTCCCAGCACAGTGGTGGGAGCGGAGGAAGTGGAGGCTGGGTGCTGGCTGCTGGGTGCACTGCCTGTAGTACCTCCAGGCTCTCCCAAGCTCTGCCCAGCACGTGCACAGCAGGACATCAGTCATGCTGGACAGATGACCAGGTGATATGCTGCTTGCATAGAAGGCTTTCCTGAAAGGTTATCATCGGAAACTGGGTCAGGTGGACAAATGCTGATGGAACCTCGGCTGTGACTACCTGGGAACAATGACGTGACCTAAGATTGCTCAGCACGGAATATTTGAATAGCACTTTATAACTTGCAAAATCTTTTTGTTGTCCTTAATGTCAATGTCTTCACAACCACCCTGGAAGCCAGGTGGTATTCCCTTTTTTTCAATCTGAAGCTCAGAGAGGTTAAGTCACTTGCTGAAGGTCACATAGTTGTTGAAAGCAGAGCTGAGAATCCTGACCTGGGGGTTATAAGAGTTTTAATAAACCATACACTTTTCCTGGATTCTGAGACCTAAGCACCTGTCATATTTTAACCTTCCCTTGGTATGTCACATGCTCACAAGGAGAACTCTAGTGACTGACCATTGGTGCCTCAGGAGCCATCAACACTTTTGAAGGGACAATATGCAGGTACATAAACATTGGGAGTCCATAAAGTTGAAGGTGGTTAGTCACTCATTGGTCAAATATTTCATGTTTCTCCTGTTCCTCAACTGTTACTATTCATACTTGGCCTGGCATATTATATTAGGCTGAACCATATGAAATTGCCAGGAAAACTAGCACAAGTGTATGGTTTATTAAACTCTTATATTTCTGTTGGTCAAGAATGATATTATCAGCAATATTTTGAGGTTTAACCCAATATATCAAAGGTGCCAAATAAACATGTGTTATTTGATTTGAGAGGATCTAGAACATTTGGGAGTCCTATCTTCAAAGTTGACTCAGTTTCCTCAATCTATACCACGGAGAAGTACTACCTCAAGTGTTGTTGAAGGATCAGTCAGATATCCTGTACAGAAGAGCTTCAGTGCCCATGAGATAATTTCTAAGTAAGCTTTATATGAATGAGCATAAGCTTTTGCTCTCAAGGGGCTCACAGTCTGACAAAGGCAATTCAGACTTACCCATCAAGGAAGATGCTAGGCACATAGAGTCTAGTGGTTGGACATGGGATGTTAAGAGCAAGGCCCTGGAGTCACGGTGACTTGGCCAGAATCTCGGGTCTGGCATAGGCCTGCTATGTGACCTTGGGCAAGTTACTAATCTCCCTGCTGCTCGGTTTTCTCATCAGTAGACCAGGAATAAGAATATACTTACCTCACAGAGCTGTGAACATTAAAATAATGAATGCAGAGGACTTAGAATTATTCCTGGCACGTGGGAAATGCTCAGTCTGTTATAGCTGCTATTATGACTTTATATTTATCCTATATAATAAAAGACTAATATGCAAATTGTCCCACATGGGCGGGATTTCCACCTACTGGGAGTTAGACGTGCGCTGACCACCAGGGGGCAGCGGAACATGGCGGGTGTCAGTGATGCAGCACTAGCAGCAGGCAGCAGTGGAGGTGCTGCCGGCCCCGATGGGCCCCTATGAGAGCAGGACTGCGTCACGATGGTGGAGCCTGTGAGCAGGTGGCGGCAGGCAGCTGGGGGAAGGAATGCCCTGGTGGGCAGCCAGCAGCCACTAGGGACCCAACTCATGCACGAATTTTGTGCACCGGGCCAGGCCTCTAGTTCTTAATATGATTATCCTTTGAACAGGAGGAAGCATTAGATTACTCTTGGCACCAGATGGAAGATTCTGCTGCCTACAACCTCAAGGTTAGGTTCACGGTTTCTAAGAATGCTGTTTCTGCGATCTCTGAGTTTTCCTTGACTAGGCTCTGTGACTGCTCTCCCCTCTCATCCTCCATGGGAGAGATTCTGACAGGAATCTGGGGAAAGGGTGGTGGGGTGGTGGGGTGGTGGACACCAGCAGCATTATCCTCAGTTCCCCAGAGCATCTGTTGTCCAACTTCCCTGGATTGAGTGAGGCTTCTCATATCTCACACCTCTGGTCACCTGAAAGGCTCTGCAACAGCTGAGGGAGCACAGTCCTCATTTCTGACACCAGGTGTAAGTTCAGAGGTCCCCGAGACCACATTCAGGTTTGATAATTTGCATAGACCTCATAGAAAGCTGTTGTGCTTATTATGGTTACAGTTTATCTCAGGGAAAGGATACAGCTTTAATCAGCCAAGGGAAGAAGTCACAGGGCAGAGTCCAAAAAAAGTTCTTAATGGGGAGCTTCCAGTTGTCCTC
Source organism: Myotis lucifugus (assembly GCF_000147115.1). Classification (NCBI taxonomy): domain Eukaryota; kingdom Metazoa; phylum Chordata; class Mammalia; order Chiroptera; family Vespertilionidae; genus Myotis; species Myotis lucifugus. The sequence continues at coordinate 691,702 of NW_005871215.1, read as the reverse complement.
TCTCCATGGAGTCAATGCAACATTGCTTTCCTGACATTGATGTGTGACAGCATGCATGGAGTACTACCAAACAGGAAACTCCTTCAAGCCTCAGTGCTCCGAGTTTTTATTGGAACTCCATCACTTAGGCATGGTTCCTTCCCAGGTGGCAAATCTCAGTCTCCAGCCTCTCTGGAGGTTGAGCTGATAATGAAACCTTCACCCTACCTCACATTGTTGCTGCAGCTCAAAACCCACACTCTAACTCCAATTATTACTATCTGGCTGGCCCAATGTCCCTAGGCAAGCAGAAACACTCCCATCAACCATGACATTTCAAGAGCTTAGGGATTACCTCCCAAAGCCAAGGGCAAAAACAGACCTCATTTTGGGCGAGGTTAAATTATTTACTACCCAGGTCTATGTAGATCTAGGGATACCAAGATAGGGGCCCGTATCCTAGGGAATTCATAGTCTGCTGGGAGAGACAAGGTAGGTAACCTGTGCAAGTCACCTGGTGTGTGGTTGTACAACTGCCCATGACCACTGGGGGGAGCTGGCATGGTCTGACACCATGGGAATGAGGCTGGCCTGATTGGTGAAGTTTGTGTCCCAAGATTAGACTCATGAAGGGTTTCTAGATTAGAAGTTATTGACTGATTTTGGCATGCTGATCAGTTCAGCTGGCCCAGAGGATCTCCATATCAGCCACTGAATGATCTCAATCACTCACTGATTCTGGGGGCCAGAGGGCAGGGAAAGTGTTGAACCTCCTAGAACAAATGGGAAGCTCAGCATGTCAGTAATGGTTGAGATAGACATGAGGCTGAGTAGAAGTAAATGAGTGATTGACTGGGGACAAAGGTGTGTAGACATGATTATATAAACTATCAGAGGCCTCTCCACAAACAGCCCTCACTTGGAAACTGCTCTACCTAATGATTTTAGCTGCAACACAGGACACCCCTGGGATCCATGAGAGGCCATTCTTCCTTCACTTCAGTCTTTTCGGTAGCTGTCCTGACTCCTGCTGGGTGGGGAACCTCCTTGGATGCTCTTTGGCATGGTTGCTGATGGCCAGGGTCTTGGTCTCTCTCACACTCATTCCCACCTCTCACCACATTCCCAGGAATTTTCTTATCCTGCTATTGACCTCACTGTCAACACCTTGATGGAAAGCTAAGCTCACTGTCCATTTTCCCTCTATTTCTTCTTCTCTTTTTGGCCCTGGGGATTGGTGGGGACCAACCCCATCAGACCAATTCAGAGGGATGGTCAGACCTGTCAGCCTGCAGAGAAGTGGCCTCATCAGAAGGACTGCCATGTGTCCATGGGGACCATAAAGACCACATCTGGGCACAGACCTCTGCAGGGGGGGAGGGGTCCCATGATCCTGGGAAATTTCACCGCTTGACTGAATTTAGGCCTCTTTTAGGGGCGTGGGCAACACATTGCTTGCCACAGTCCTTTATGTGTTCAAGAAGAGCTGCAGTTTCCTGCTTTCATCTGAAAGTTCCAATATCATAACTCAGTAATCAATGATGCTTGTCAGGGGGCAGGGATTTCTGAGTAGTTTTATGTTTTTTGTGATTTTCTTTTTCAAAACCACGTTTTGGCATCCTATATAATAAAAGGCTAATATGCAAATAGACCAAACGCTGGAACAACCAAACAACTGAACAACCAAACAACCGGTCACTATGATGTGCGCTGACCACCAGGGGGTGCGCATAACATGGTGGGCTTCAGCAGTAGGTGGCAGAGCATGGAACATGGCGGGCGTTGGCTGTGGCGGGATGGTGAAACAGGTGAGTGGGGGCACCAGACCAAAGCGAGGTGCCAGTTGCTGTCATCGGGGCAAGCCTCTGGTGGTTATTTAAAGTTCTTTGCTCCCATGTGCCATGGTCCCGCTAGCCCCATCTGCTCCCACTGCAGGCTCGGGAGCCACCACTGTACCCGCTGCTAGTGTCTGGCACCGGCCCTGATTGCTCAGCACCATCAGCAGGTACAAGCAGCAGCTGCTGGCTCTGATCGTCCCTCAGGGCTTCTCCATCTCCCCCTGCTCCTGAGGGGTAATTGGGGCAGCAGCCGCCATTCGCACTCCTAATGGCACGGGCCCCACTAGCACCCACTGCTGGCACTGGCCCCAATCACTTTGCACCATCAGCAGGTGCGAGGGGGGCCGACACCGTCAATGCATGGGAGCTGTGGCGGCGGGAGTGGGGCTGCAGGAAAACAGGGGACCAGGGGCTGAGGTGGGAGGGGCTAGGCAAGGGCACAGAGGATGGGCTGAGACCTGCCCCTGTGCCCACCACAGCCTCGTGGCCCACAGTTCCTTTCAAGTTGCACAAATTCATGCACTAGGCCCCTAGTCTGTATAATAAAAGCCTAAGTGACCAGCGGAACAACCAGAACAACTGGTTGCTGTGATGCGCACTGACCACCAGGGGGCAGACGCTCAATGCAGGAGCTCCCCCGGGGGGAGAGCCACTCAGCCAGAAGTCGGGCTCACAGCTGGCGAGTGCAGTGGTGGTGGCGTGAGCCTCTCCCACCTCTGCGGCAGTGTTAAGGAGCAGTGAGCCGAGAGATAAGGAACAGTGAGCAGGCAGGCGGTAAGAAGCAAGGGCTCTCGGACTGCGAGAGGGATGTCCTGAGCGGGCCTAGGCTGGCAGGCAGACATCCCCTGAGGGGTCCCAGACTGCAAGAGGGCACAGCCCCTGCTCCTCCCAGTGCACAAATTTCATGTGCTGGGCCTCTAGTCTCTACATATGATCCCAGGGAAGCAAGAAAAGGGAAACTTGGTTCATTCAATTCACAAACATTCATTAAAAACTTACCATAGCCTGGCACTGTTGGGGTGCTGGGAATTCAAAGACGACAAAGACAGGGTCATGGTGCTTGAGGAACACACAGTCCAGTGGGGAAGACAGGTGTGTACATAATGAACCAGGCAGCCAAGTGACCGATTCTATCAAGGAGGGACAAACAATTATTCTGCAAGGAGTGATGAACAGGGACGGATTCCCAGGGGAAAGGGTGTTTCAAGCTGGCTTGCACAGATGGAGAAGAGAGAGGTTATTCCAGGAGCCACAAAAGACAAAAGCAAGAAGGTGGAAATGCAGTATTCATTGAAGACCCAGAAGAGCCAACGCCACCACCTACAGCTACAGCAGCTGGGCACTGCACAACTCCAGGGGAGGCTAGTTATCCAAACTGTGATATGCATGGTGAAGTCTAGGGTCGTGCAATATGTTGGCTGGATAGAGGGCACAGGGGAGGGGTGAGAGAGGCATAGCAAGGAATCATGGGAGCTTTCACTTTCATGTCATCTGTTGTCTCAGTCATCAATATGGAATCATTCAGCAAACACTGGTCGAGCAACTATTGAGTACTTGGGATTTTACCATATCTTGCCATTCTTGTCCACTTTACAAGCAGGGGCTATTGAGGACTTTCTCTAATGATATCTAGCAGACCTGTCTAGCAGAGGTTAGCACTCTTCAGACCTGAGGCATGGCATTAGCCCACATTGCAGTGACATGTGGATGTTAGCCGGTGAGACTGAGCCCCTGTTGCTTAGTATCATAAACATTATATAAGTGCGGAACTGAGGGCCAGTGGAGAAAATGACACCTTCAAAATCACAGTTTTATAGTCTTAGAGCCTGAACTGAAACTAGGTCTCCTTCCTTGAATCTCAGTAATATTTCCACCAAATATCTAAAGAATTGTCATTGCGTACCATTTTTTTATCCTTCTTAGAATGAAGGACGGTGCCTGTACCTGTTAGAGTAAGTAACCCCAGCTGCTATGATAGGTAACCCTTGAAATCTCAGTGACCCTCATCACAACCCAGTGTGGGTTGGGCAGCTCTCCCAGCTGTTACAGGGTACAGGAGGGTTCCGGGGTGTGGTGGAAAGAATGGAGAATGACAACATGGAAAGTCCATGTCATAGCTCTTATTCCTAATGCTAGTAACGCAATGGCAGCCAGCTTAATGGTCATCGGGTCTTTACCTGAGAGCCATCATCACCTTCTTCTGTGACAATCCTCATGTCACATTTTGCAAGGTGGAACCTGTGGCCCAGAGGATGCAGTGACCTGTCAGGATCATGCCCAACTTCCCAGGTCCAGGACTTAAACACAAGAGATCTAGATTTCAGGGAGCTCTCCTTCTCTCTGCAGGTACTCGGGGCATCATCTTCAGGTGGCAGATACCTTCCCTCAGGGGACTGTGTTCCCAGCAGCACACCTCTGCACTGGCTGGGTGCCTGGGGGTGGGGAGGATGGGGGTAGAGGTGAGGCCCTGAGGAGGGAGAGAGGAAAGGAGAGGGGGAGCAACTGTTTTCTCTCAGAGCTGTTTTCCCCTGCCAGCCACGCTTTCCTCTTACTCTGTCATGGAACTGTTTATTGTTCCTGACAGCAAGTACCACAGCTCAGAACATTAGTCTCAGGAGCGAGCAGCAGGGACTGACTGAGTCCTGGGCTGGATGTGATATGTGAGCGCTGGCTCGCGCGCTCCCCTGACCGGCTGTCAGTGTAGCTCTCGCGGTACAGAGCAGAAAGCAGCCTCCAGGACCTGGGGAAGGGTATTGTGGGGAGAAGGCAAGGAGTTGGAAAGAGATGTGGACATTCCGTTTCTCCCTCTGCCTGGCTTTCTGCGGCCCTTGGAATAACATCCAAAGCCCCTTCACCTGGGGTTGGGGACTTCCGCTGGGGTTCGGGGGCGCTTCCTGGGTGCCCTGTACACATGCCTGCTGAAGCCCCCTGCCCCCGCCTTGCCGGCCCCCCAATGCCGCCACTGTTTCCACCATCCCAACCTCCTGAAGGCAAGCCAGACTCATTGCGCCAGACTCGTTGCTCCTCCCCCTTCGGCATCCCGGCAGGCACCGCCAGGGCCAGCCCAGGGCATAGGAGATCTGATTTGAATCCCTTCTAAAATCACACAGTTGACATTACCTCAGCCCGTGAATCAATGAGAGCTACAAAGTTATGGTCTCTAGAAATCACTTCTCAGTCCCTGGGGTTGCCACCCCTAATTTTAAGCTTTGCTTACTAGCACCTTAATCCAGGCTGCTGAAGCTTCAATGCAAAAACTGGTTGTTTTTGAGAAAAGGAATATTAAAATTTCTTGCCCCCCTTAGGTACTGTGCTATTGGCTGTTATTTAATTTATTATATCGTTTTTATCCCCAAAGTGAGTTGTGGCCAGTTCCTGTGTGAAAGGTACTATTTAGACACTGCGAGGGTCCAAGGTGATTTCACACCGTCTCCATCCCGCCCGGAGCTCAGGCTGGAGGCCATAAGGGTTTACCGCCACATGACCGCCATCATCTCTGGCCACACGGCAGCGGGTCCTAGTCACTGACTGAGCTCAGGTTTCCTGCCAGGCAGCGCACGAGGGAGTTGACATGCATGGCCTCCTGCATTCAGCACACCACTCCTAGGAGGTGGGTGCAATTATTACTCCCCCTTTAAAGCCAGGCAACCTGAGTCTCAGAGATGAGGCTGCCTGCCCAGGCACTGAGCTAGCATGTGATCATGCTGGTAGTCAACACACTGACTAGCGTCAGGACACTGACTGTCACGAATAATGCAAAGAGACACCGGAACCAGGAACCACGGAAAAGGCGACAGCAGAGTGACACGCGGAGGGAGAGGTTAATTAATTCTCACTGGGGAGCCTGGGAAGGTGACCTAGATGAGCTGGAATTTGAGCTGGTCCTTAAAACCTTGGCAGGGCTCCCAGAGGCAGTTACGTGGAAGGAGGTCCAGTGGGAAAGAACACCGCGAAGATAGATGTGCATCCCGGGAGCCCACGGGAGCAGGAGAGGGGCCTATTCGGTTTCCCCAATTTCTCTTTCCAGCTCTCTCAGGTAGGATCATTACAGGATATTTATATGATCGTGGCCATGAGGGCATTAATATAAAGAGCAAGGTTAGCACCTTCCACTTTGCAAATGGGGACCCTTAAGCTCTGCTCAGACTGGCTGAGGCCCAAAGAAAGCTTCCAGGCCTGTGCGCTGGAGGGCTCAGCCCCGATTCCACAGGGAGCTCGGCCTGCCGCAGGAGCTGCAAGGCAGCCGCTCCAGGAGGGAGATGCAGAGCCTTCTCCTGCCCGCTCACCTACCTCCCCCTCCATTCTTCCCTGAGCTCACCTTCCCCACACCACAAAACCACTCTGTGCTGCAATCCAGGGCACAGCGTGAGCCATTGTTGCTGGAGATCTCCAGGCCTTCTTTCTTCTGGAAGCAGAGGCTGCAGGACCAAATGCCTTGAGCTGCACTCCTTCCAGCTCCCCCCGGCCGGCTGACGTGGTTCCTTGCAAGTTCTGCGCCAGGCTCAGGGACCCGCGCACACACTGCTGCCCCTACAGCAGTGATGGCGAACCTTTTGAGCTCAGCGTGTCAGCATTTTGAAAAACCCTAACTTAACTCTGGTGCCGTGTCACATACAGAAATTTTTTGATATTTGCAACCATAGTAAAACAAAGACTTATATTTTCGATATTTATTTTATATATTTAAATGCCCATTTAACAAAGAAAAAATCAACCAAAAAAAAAAAATGAGTTCCGCGTGTCATAGGGTTCGCCATCACTGCCCCTAAGGTAAAAGCCTCGGTTTCTTCTCTAAAAACAACCAAAAAATGAGCCAGAAAACTGGCAGTGACTCACTGTCATTTAGCAATTCGGGTGTAGTGAAGTAGTGACACCCAGGATGGGTGAGCCCTCATTCAGCCGCAATCACAGCAGAAGAGGTGATGAGCACAGGACCTTCCTGGCTGTTGGGAGGCACTGAGCATGCAGCAGGGCCCCTGCGGCCTCTTCAGTAGACATCAGTTAGGACAGCCCTGTGGGACCACAGGAGGAGGGGCAGTTGATCCTGAAGGGGACACACCATGACCAGGCGCCCAGGACAGTGTCTCCACTTTTGGGAAAAGACAGCGTTTGTCGGGTTTTACTGTGCCCAGATCACCTGGGATCTTGTTCCAATGCAGACTGGACTCAGGTGCTCTGGGTGGGGCCCAAGAATGTATTTCTGACCAGCTCCCAGGGATGGTTGCCGCTGCAGGGTGAGGGCCACACATCCAGAGCAGGGGTCAGAGGAGGAGGCAATGGGGCTTTGCACGAAGCAGTAGATTTAAAACTCAGATGTGACTTTGCAAATTTGATTTTCTTTTTTAAAAATCCTGAGGCATCTATCTGGGGGTGAAGGAGGTGAGGACGAGGTGCAGAAGGAGAGTAGATTCTGCCGGTGCAGGAAGAGCCGTGGGCTACTTCAGACCCCAGTTCAGCAGATGAACCCAAGTGGTCACCCAGGACCCAATGTCCAGCAGACCCTGTGGCAACCTGGCCTCCAGGGAGCAAATGCTGGGAGCAGCTAATAGGAACTAGCAGTTCCTAGTGAATTCATAGCTTTGCACCAACTTTGCTCACTGGGTGGGGACGGGAGTAAATGAGTCTAGCTTTTCCCCATCAGGTACCTTCCAGCCTCACATATTAAAGTCAGCACAGGCCGGGAACAGTAAGATATTCTGGTTCATGACAAACACAGGCTACAGGCTTTGTCAAGAGCCGTCCCTCAGTGACAGTCTGCAATGCAAGCACCTGGAGGACCTGGAGGTCCGCTGTCCCGAGGAGACTGTCAGCAAAAGAACGTCCACATCTAAAGAAAGGTTTACAGAGTTCATTCGAGCCAAGTTCTGGGGACCAGTCTGGAAGAAAAATCTCAAAGGATTGAGGAAATGCTCCGGAGAATAGCAGTTTTTATACATTTAGAATTAAAGGAGAAAATGTAAGGAAAGAGCATAAAATTCAGTGTGGTTGATTAGGAAGCAGGAGAAAGCAATGCGGGGAAATCCCTAGGATTGAATATAAAAGAAAATGGAGAGACACCTACTTTTACATTGGCGGGTACAGGGTGGGTAACATTTAACAACTACAGCAAGTAGAGGTGGTGTGCGGCCACACGGTAACAAGGAGGAGTTGTGGTGCGTGTGCTCCGTGAGGGTGGTTACGACTCCCAAGGGTCTGGAAAAGATGGCGCTGCCATTACGAGGTATGTTACCAGAGGCTGGAGAACAATGGATGGGGCTCCCTTAAGGAAAGATTAACCTTTTGCTAAGAAAGCTATAGGCCTGGGATGTGACTACCCACCAGGGCCTGCCCAGTTAGGAATTTATGATCAGACCATCTGTGTGGTTACTTTTGGTCACTGAGTCGCAGGTCTGCTCGGTGGCCCCTTTTCATTCATAAGACCATCTGATGTACAGCCAGCGCTGCCATGCTCCTGGGAGGTGTGTGCAGCTCAGGAACTCAGTTGGTTCCCTGAGAGGGGCTGGCTCCTTTGCTGTCTCGTTTAAGACGTTCATAGCTCAGCTAGTCCTCTCTTCCACTGAAGAAAAAGGTAAACGTCAGCCCTGGTTGGCCTATTTGTCACAAATTCCAATTCACACGGACCTGCCTTTGTCATCGTTGTTTCACACGGGCTGGATCCGTAAACCACCCAGAGAATGGAATGCATCCATACCATGTATTTCCATGGGCTCAGGACAGGAGACTGTGGGGCTTATCACAGAGAGATTGGCTGAGGGGCCAGGCAGGGGTCAGCGACTCAGCTGCTTACCGCCCCTTCAGTCCGGGCTTCCTTGACTGGATTGCTTTGTCTGCCTCAGCAGTCTAGCACCCTCCACCCACCCCTTACACCCTCCACCAATTAGCGACCCTGGGAACATTTGGCAACTTCTGGAGTTTTTTTGGTTGTCACAGCTAAGGGCAGGTCCTCCAGGTGTGTAGAGGCCAAGGATGCTACTCAACATGCTACAAGGTTCAGGACCGCTCCCCACCGCACACAGAAGAGCTTACCTGGCCCACTGTGTCGTTAGTGCTGAGACCGAACTCCGCCTCGACAAGTGTCCAGGGTCTAGGGCTGCCCTGGGAGAGCTGGCTGCACAGGGCGCCCCGCTGGGACTGTGCCAGAACACTGGCCTGAGGATGTTTAAGGATATTGTTGTTTTTTTTTTCTTAAAAGGCGGGTCCCTATAAATTGCTCTCTCATCCACATGCCTTTGTCATCTGTGTTTCACACTGTTGTCAGGTCTTTGGTGTGCCCAGCACTGATGAGGCTGTAATAGGTGGCTGTGATCTAGCGGGTGAGCAGGTGGGGAAACTGAGGACTTTTCTCATATTCCATTCCATCCTGGTCTTCCTTAGCATCAGCCCAGAGTGAGCCGGTTAGGGGCAGGCACAGGCTGCACAATCGGGATCTTGGCTCTGTGCCCTTCGCTACCCAGGAACCTCAGTGTCCCCTCTTGCAAGATGCATGTAACAATGCGTCTAACCATGCAAGGGTTTGAACACAGTGGGTGTTCAGGAAATTATTGTCGCATAGTTATAAGTACCCAACATTATTTATGAAACACTTGCTTGTGTTTGCCACTTCACTCTGGGTGACAGGGGAGAGGAACCAATTCCCTAAAGTCTAGGAGTAACCTCATAGAGGATGCAGCAATCACATGCAGAGGGGGTCAGGATGCTGGCCAAACAGTGGCCTCGTGACTCTGGGCAAGCCATTGGGCCCTCCTCTGTCCACATGCTGAGAGCTGGATCTTGCCAAACCTCAGGTCTGCAGCAGAGTGTGAGGTGTGGCAGTGAGTGTGCGTGTGTCTCTGTGGCTCCTCTGGGGTGCCCTCTGGGAGGGGTATGTATTTGTGGCTGGGTGTGCAAGACTGTGTGTAGTCACGTGGATTTGATTCCTAGGTCATACATAGCGAAGATTAGTCTTGTTTCGTGTTTTTGTTTTTCTCAGCCTTCACAAGAGGTAAACATGCTGGCATTATATAAATACTGTGCTGTTAGTCATTTATTTTTACTTATCTATGCATATTTCCCCAAAAAGGATCTGGGATAGTTCATGACTAAGGACACAGATGGTATAGATAAAAGTATACATAAAGGTGTAGTCAGCAGGAATATGTCTGTGGATCAGGATAAAAATTTATGATAATTCTGTAGTCCATTTTGGTCATGATTATTGATAGGTTTGTTTCTGAATTTCTCTGCCAACCAAGGCAAAAAGTCAAAGAGGATAAAATTACCTAACACAACATTTTTACGCGTGACCTTGAATGACAAAGTGGACAGTTCTCCCAACCACAGTTTTATAACACACGCAGAAGTGGTTTTCACAGCCAATCTCAGCGAAAGCCGAGGGCATAGCTTTAAACTGCAGGTGATGAGGACAGCTCCACCCGGCTCCTGAGGGACCAGTCCTCTCGGTGTTCAGCTGACATGGAGGAGAACTTAGAATAATGCCCAACGGAGTCGACGTGTCACCATTCTTCATAGTCGCTTCCAGAAATACACCTTCTCTGGGTCAGCTTCTTACCAGGAGTTGTTTCCAGATGGTTTGAGTTGTTAGGAGCACCTGGATGCTGCTCTTCTATGTCAGAGCAGATAGGGAACAGAAAAGTGCCCATCCCTGTTCTTCGCATGAGGTGGGCATGCTGTATTCATCTCTTTATTTGTTCATTTTTTGTCTATGTATTCTTCCATCCATCCACTCTTCCATCTACCTGCACCCTGCCCCAATTTTGGGAAACAGGGTGGGAAGGTGCAGTGGGTAACATGTTACTGACTTAGATGAGCTTAGATGCCTGTGAGGTGGAGGCTGCCAGTCTCCATCCCCCGTAAATGCCTTGGTCCTCACCTGGAATTGTAAAGGCTTATGGGACAGAATGGAGATGAGCAGGCTTGGGTATTTAGCAGGGAAGCTGGTGGTGATGTATGGACAGGCCAAGCCGTGTATGGGAGAGAAATCTGAAAGGCCATCCCTGGAGTGTCTAAGTAATTAAACGGGTTCCCCAACTGAGAGCCATGCTGCACAAACGTGTCCCTTTAATGAACAGAAAACAACTCACTGCTTGTTTCATTCTCAGCTATATATTTGTAATTGAGGCCATGCTTGTTTGCATAACTAATTCTATGGGTACAAGTTAATTTATTTTTGTTTTTAGCTCTATGCTACTCAGTTGCCAAGAAACACATCAATTGCTTAATGGTTTGTTTAATTCATCCTGTTGATCCTTTGCAGAATGATCCATTTCTTTGCTTCTGGTTAAACCAATCATATGACTATGCCTAAAATTCTGCTCTTATCACCACCATCCTCCATCTCCTGGGCAGGTGCCCACACGTCCATGCACACACACTCACTCACATGCACACACATGTGTGTATGCAAAGCTTCAGAAAGATAGAAACAGATTAGAGTTGGTTCACGCATCCACAAACTCTCTGAAATCCCTGTGTGACGACCCAAAGAGCTATCACATTTTGAGGACCTGAATTTGAGTTCTTCAGGAGCTGTGCTATTCTGGCTAATGAACTTGCCAGATTTTCTGAACGTTAACCAGAACATCTATTTTTTTTTAGTTGCATCGTGCTACTGGAAATATTTCTTTATTGCACTAGCCCCTTTGCTCAACTTGGTGAATATCACAACTAATTAAACCTACCTTTGAATGACTAAGACTCATATAGTTGAGGATAGATGCTCATTGAGGCATAAAGGAAATGGACTTGGGAATGAGACAAATCTGGAGTTGGATTTTGGCTTTGAATGCCCTTCACAGGCCATGCGATGTTAGAGAACCTGACAACTTTTATTAACCTTGGTTTTATTTACTGGTCTGCAGAAAAAGAGATCACATTTACCATGTAGGGCTATTAGGATAATTAGAAATAATGTAGGTAAATTGCCTGGTGCTTAGTGGTATCCTGCATGTGGTAGCAATGGTTGTTTGGCTTTTATTATTCCAGAAAATACCAGAGGGACATATAGTTATAAAAGGTGCAGGGAATTAAAATGGAGTGAAATGTGGACTGCCCTGAGGACAGCCGCTGTCAAGCTGAATTCCGATGCTCAAACTCATGTCCTCCTTTTTTTTTTCTTCACTAGGAAGGCCAAATTTATTAACATAAATATCACAGCAATTATAAATGCACTTTGGAAAATTTGCTGAAGAGAACGTTTTAAGTTTGAACAAATAAAATCATCAAAAATGTTGGAGTTTTATCTTCGTAGTATTTATATGGCTTCTGGTTTTATGGTTACTCCAGAGTATTTGTTACCATTTCTAAATCTTTATTTTATTTTTTTTAATTGTTTTTATTGCTTAAAGCATTACAAAGGGTATTACATATGTGTCCTTTTTTTTCCCCCACCCTTGACAATACCCCGGCTTCCCCTACCCCCCAGTGTCTTATGTTCATTGGTTATGCTCATATGCATGCATACAAGTCCTTCAGTTGATCTCTTACCCCCCTCCCTCCTGCCCCCCAACCCTCCCCGGCCTTCCCGCTGCAGTTTGACAATCTGTGTGAGGCAGCTCTGCCTCTGTAACTATTATTGTTCAAAAGTTTATAATGGTCTCTATTATCCATGAATGAGTGAGATCATGTGGTATTTTTCCTTCATTGACTGGCTTATTTCACTTAGCATAATGCTCTCCAGCTCCATCCATGCCATTGCAAATTGTAAGAGTTCCTTCTTTCTTACAGCAACATAGTATTCCATCGTGTAGATGTACCACAGTTTTCTAATCCATTCATCTACTGATGGGCACTTAGGCTGTTTCCAGATCTTAGCTATGGTGAATTGTGCTGCTATGAACATATGGGTGCATATATCCTTTCTTATTGGTGTTTCTGGTTTCTTGGATATATTCCTGGAAGTGGGATCACAGGGTCAAATGGGAGTCCATTTCCAGTTTTTTGAGAAACTCCAAACTGTCTTCCATAGTGGCTGCACCAGTCTGCATTCCCACCAGCAG
>NW_005871215.1:589918-678384 GCF_000147115.1 Myotis lucifugus | reverse complement strand
CCATTTGTTCATTTCTCTTTAGTTTCAACTGCTCTAGGAGCTGTATCAGTGAAGAAATTGCTTCGGCATATGTCTGAGATTTTGTTGCCCTTGGATTCTTCTAGAATTTTTATGGTTTCCTGTCGTACATTTAAGTCCTTTATCCATTTTGAGTTTATTTTTGTGTATGGTGTAAGTTGGTGGTCTAGTTTCATTTTCTTGCATATATCTGTCCAATTTTCCCAACACCATTTATTGAAGAGACTATCTTGGCTCCATTGTATGTTCTTGCCTCCTTTGTCAAATATTAATTGAGCATATTGGTTCGGGCCGATTTCTGGGGTCTCTATTCTATTCCATTGATCTATATGTCTGTTCTTGTGCCAGTACCAGGCAGTTTTGAGAACAGTGGCTTTGTAATACAGCTTGATATCTGGTATTGAGATCCCACCTACTTTGCTCTTTCTCAGGATTGCTGCAGCTATTCGGGGTCTTTTTTTATTCCAGATGAATTTTTGGAGAGTTCGTTCTAGATCTGTGAAGTATGCCATTGGTATTTTAATGGGAAGTGCGTTGAATTTATAGATTGCTTTGGGTAGTATGCACATTTTAATGATGTTGATTCTACCAATCCATGAACACGGTATGTTCTTCCATCTGTTTATGTCTTCCTCTATCTCTTTTTTCAATGTCCTGTAGTTTTCTGAGTAGAGGTCTTTTACCTCTTTAGTTAAGTTTATTCCTAGGTAGCTTAATTTTTTTGGTGCAATGGTAAATGGGATTGTTTTTCTAATCACTCTTTCTGCAAGTTCACTATTGGTGTATAGAAATGCCTCAGATTTCTTGGCATTAATTTTGTATCCTGCTACTTTGCCAAATTCATGTATTAAGTCTAGTAGTTTTTTGACGGAGTCTCTAGGGTTTTGGATGTATAATATCATGTCGTCTGCAAATAAGATGTCCTCCTTATTAATAAAAGCGGGATATAGTGGGGGAAGATCCACACCCGACGTGTCTGTTCAGTTTCTTGCTGAGGAGCTGCTGTGTGTGACAGGCGGGTGAGTGGAGCCTGCATGGTGAGAGGTCTGTCTAGCTACCACCTGGCTCTGCTGGCCCCTTGAAGAGATGCAACCTCAGGACTGGGGACTTCCATCCTGGCCACACATGGGAATGACAAGAGGTCACTGAATTGGACTTCCTGCCCCAGATCTTATAGCTGCTGCCGGGTCCCCAAGCCACGCTGGTTCCATTCTTCACTCAGAGTGACAGGGTCACTTATGTCTGGCGGAATGTGCTGTTATTGACCAGAGAGGAACTTGGAGAAGAAAATTTAAAAAAAAAGTTCCTTGAGCATCTTGGGTCTCTAGTAGCTTTTAAGGCAAAGAACATTTTGATGAATTATCGGCCAGTCATGAGTATGGATAGCAGTTCTTGGCCTCAAAGACATCTAGATACAAACTTAAGGAGGAGGGAGGGGTGGGAAATGTGTCATTGGGAAGCTACCTTCTCCACCCAGGCAGTTGAAAACCCACGAGGGGAAGGTCCAGATGGTGGTGGCAGGAAGGACAGTGGCTCCCAAGAATCACAGCCCTCACGTTCCTGTGAACAGAATTGTATTCACTCAGCACTGCATTAGCCAAGCCACCATGTGCAACCAGCACCTCAAAGGGTGCACTTGATAAGAAAGAGTGGAAGCCACGCAATGCCCTTCCTCCCCTTTCTCTTGTTCAAACGCCATGAAAGCAAGCCCTGCCGGGTTGAGCTAATGAGGTAAATGAGGGACAAGCGTAGAGACAGAGAACTAAGAAATCCCAGCCCATTCCTGTCTCCCAGGCCTATTGTTTTCCAAGGCTGGATCTTCAATTATTAATTAATCACAAATTAGTAAATAACAATAAATGTTAGGAAAGTGCTGTGATGCCTTCCAGTGCTTCTAGAAATGCTAAATGGCAATCCCCGTAATAGACTCTCAATAATATAATTAAATGCCTACTAATGCCAAGTGCTCTGCTGGGCACATTGGGAAGCACAGAGGAGCCCTGTGACTGCAGCTCCTGGAGGGAGCTCAGCGTGGTGGGAGCGCAGGGCGCTCCATGAAAAGGCCACTGGCCGCCCAGCAGTAAGTGGCCGGGGATGGGCGCCAGGAAGCAAGTTGGTTGGGAATCTGTTTTCTCCTTGTGGGTTTCATGGCATCAGTTTCAGTGGGAGGATTCCAGTTGGATATGCTGTCTCTTCAGACTGTAGCAGTTTTTAAAGCCCCAGGCAACAACCTTCACAGGGTCAGGAGAGATGTGGGGAGGGGGGATCATTCTCTGCCTGGAATCTTTGATCCAACAGACGTGTATTACTCAGGGGGTGGAGGTGGGGGGCGGGGACTGTGATGCCTTTGTCCCTTGACTTCACATTTGTGACTTGAACCAGCTACCTGAACTGAGAGTGGACACCTCACACTCGTGTGCCTGGTGAGGCTGGACCACTGCCACCCTCCGCTTCCCCCAGGACCCTCTGCCCGGCCCAGCCATGGAATCTGTGACACCAGAGTGCCCTCCTGGGCACAGCCAGTCCCCTTAACGCAATGGTTCTCAACCTTCTGGCCCTTTAAATACAGTTCCTCATGCTGTGACCCAACCATAAAATTATATTCGTTGCTACTTCATAACTGTAACGTTGCTACTGTTATGAATCATAATGTAAATATCTGATATCAGGATGGTCTTAGGCGACCCCTGTGAAAGGGTCGTTCGACCGCCAAAGGGGTCTCGACCCACAGGTTGAGAACCGCTGCCTTAGCCTCTTTTCCTGATCACCTGCCAGACACACCATCTGCGTGTGGCCTCTGTTTCTTTGTGAATTATGCTCTGCTCAGCCTCCTCTCTGCGGGTACGCCCCCCATTCGTTCATCCCTCTGAGCCTCCCACCACCTTCTTTGAAACCTTATTTGAAAAAAGAAATGATCTCCTCCCCTGTACTTCCCCGAGAGCTTGAAGCTCTGCTGTTTACAGGAATGAGCTGCAGCTCTGGGCATAGATGAGCGTCCATTCAAAGCAGGACTTGGCCACTTGCTAAATGCGTGGTTTGAGGTAGATAAATCCACCTCTCCGAGCCTCAGTTTTGTCCTCTGTAAAATAGAGTTGCTAGGAGCATCAGAGGGTGATGGGGCAAAGCACCTGTTATGGCGCTTGGCACATAGTAGGTGGCTGTTACTTTTAATGCACCCCCACCCAGCCTTCATTTCTTTTCACATGCACAGCTTGCACGAGCATTAGTTCCCGAGCTGCCAGTTTATGAGTGTGTTTTATGAGCCGGCACTTAGCTGGACACTTTCATGGGCTGTTTTTGTGATGTAGATGCTGTTTCCACCACTTTCTAGATAGATTGCTGAGGCCAGAGATCGGGAGTGTGACCCTGGGCTCTCCAGGGACTCTTATAGTCCCTTCCCATCGCCTCTCATCAGCTTTGCGATTAGTTGCTTATCTTGTTACAACTGGTCATACATATTACACATCAGCGCCAGCCAGGGTTGGGGAGGGTGGGTACAAAGGAAGCCTGCGGCCCTGTCCTCAGGCTGCTCATAGGCTGGTTGGTGAGAAGGGGAACAAGAGAGAGAGAGAGAGAGAGATAGAGAGAGAGAGAGAGAGAGAACAGAAGACGCTCATGCGGAGGGCAGGGCTGTGCTTTCTGTTCCTGCTAGGGCCCCTTCCTGCAGCTCACCACCTAGGGCTCACGCCCCCCACGCTGCTCAGCTGGTCCCCTCATGGAGAGCAGGATGCAGCCAAGACTTGCAGGGAAGGGGCAGGCCACGGACAGAGGAGGCCTCTGCCTCTCAAGGTGGGACGCGCAGGTCTACGCGGGTCTACGCTGGTCTCCCTTTTCCATGGCTGATGAAGTGCAACGCTTTAGACTACGTTGTGAGAGAGGCAGACAGACAAAAGGACACAATCCTGGCCCTCAGGGAACCAGGCCCGGGAAGGCAGGATGTCAGAGAGAAGCCCTGCCAAGCTCCGGAGAGGCAGCCTCCAGCACTGGAGCTGCTGAGCAGGTGGGAGCACAGAGCGGGCCACGGGCAGTGAAGACAGCGTGGCCGGGGGCCTGGAAGACCAGCTCTGCGTGGCCGTAGAAAAGACACTGTCACTAGAAACCGGAATTCAGAAAACAGCCCAAGAATCCAGGGGGATTTCCATATTGAGAACAAAAAAAATGCCTTTTGAAAATTAGGGCCCTGATGCATAAGAGAGAGAGGGGGAGGCGGGGAGGGAGAAATGGATACCCTGCATATATTGGCAAGAACCTGGCAGGCCTGTTAAGTGCAAATGGGAGCAGTGGTTTGAAGAAGTGAAAAAACAGCATAGGCTCTGGGGCTGAATTCAGGTCCTGACTGTCGCTGCTGCCACCGCAGGTGGGCGCGTTCCTTAAAGCTCAGCCCCGGCTCCTCCCTCTCGGTGGGGGGACGGTGGTGAGAGAGAAGGGCAGACGCAGCCCCGCCAGGAGGCCACCCCATGCCTCGCCGCCCCCTTCCTGCCGCCTGCCCTGCCTGTCGCTGCCATCTCTGCTGTCACCTCTGCCCAGGGCCCGGGGCATCTCGCCCATGTGTCCCGAGAGCAGTTTGGAGGAGCAAGTCTCCTGACCTTCCAGAAGGAGGCACCCTCCTCCCTGGGGGGAAATGGCCCTACTAGCGGGGCAGGCACCACATGGACAGAAGAAGGGGTGGCCCCACATGCCAGCCTGTGAGTCCCAACCCAGTCACACTCGGCTCTAGGACACCAGCCCCTTGGAGCTTATGTCCGGAAGCCCTTGGCCAGGCCTGGAGCTGCGGGATCCAGCCAGGCACCGGCTTCCTGTCCTGCGACCTGACGCGATTCTGGTTAAGAAGTATTTCGATCTCTCATGGAGGAGAAGGAAAACAATGAACTGACTTTATATTCCTTTCCTGCTGGTTTTTAAAGTATTAAAACAGTCCATTTTTTGAATGGTAAACTGAGGCACAGAGAAGAGTAGCCACACACTTTATCCTACAGTGAATCAGACTCGGGGCACAGGGTGCTGAGCTCCAGCTCCTGACTGAGGGTTTGTAGCCTT
The DNA here is from genome assembly GCF_000147115.1 of Myotis lucifugus. Classification (NCBI taxonomy): domain Eukaryota; kingdom Metazoa; phylum Chordata; class Mammalia; order Chiroptera; family Vespertilionidae; genus Myotis; species Myotis lucifugus. The sequence continues at coordinate 673,329 of NW_005871215.1, read as the reverse complement.
AATGTGCACGTGAGTCTCGGTCCTGTTACAATCAGAACCTTTGGACCCACCCATCACAGCCAGGTGGAGGAGGCCTGGGGTGGGGCCCAGGGCTGCGCTGTCACAACTCCCAGGGTCTTCTGACATGGTGGCCGGGAGCCGCACTGGAGAGCTTTTGCCCTAGACCCCAGACGGCCCTGCCCCCTCTGTTCCTGTTCCTCCCAGGACACTAGGCGGCTTTCTCAGATGTTCTCTTTCTCTGCCGTGCTCGGCTCCTGGCCCCGGCATGGTCTGGTGGCACCCCTGCTCTGGCCGCTGTCACTGCCACAGTAGCCCATGGATGGGGCCCAGGCTGGTGAGCTGCCTGTGAGGCCGAGAAGGGACCACTTGGAAGGCTCCTGTATGCGTGAGCCAGGCTGCAGGTGTGGCATCTAAGCCGGGTGCTCTGGGCTCGCCCCCTCTCCTCTCCCTCCTGCAGTGGCTGGCTGCTTGGGGCAAGCCTGAGCCGGTGTCCCCCAGCCCTGGAACCTCTCTGCTGGGCACGACGTGGCCACCCTCGTTCTCTGGGCTTCCTGCTTCAGGTCCTAATCTCTCTGCTCACCCTGACTCTCAGCTCCTGAGCTCTCTTGCTCTGTCTCCCAATCTCCCGTCTGATCTCACCCCACTGAGATCCCCAGCAGCCAGCCTGCCAGAACAGAGCTGGGAGGCTGTGAGTAATGTGCTTGAAAGTGAGTCATCTGCTAAATATAAAAACCCACTCACTCCCTGGATGCAAACGCTACCAAGAGGCTCCATGTCCTTCCCACCCAACCATCCTTCCTAGGGGGCCCTAGATTCCCCCTGAAGTTTATTCGTGAACAGCAAACAAACAAACACCAAAGAGCAGCATCGGCAGCCTTGTTCCACTGCCCTGAGGCTCTCTCCTATGGATCCCTGAATTCCCTCGTCTCCCCAGGATTATCCAGGAGGAAGCATCGAGTTAGGAAGGCGGTGGTCCAGGTCCTCTGTGGGATTGTGAAGCAGGCGACATTTGTCGTTAGGACTTCCCCTCTTCTCTCTCTGCCCCATCCCCACTGAGGAGACCCCATCTGCCCACCCTTCTGCAAAGGCAAAGCTGAGCCTTTCCTTGCAATCCCCACCTGTCTGTAAGCACGGCTGCATCTTGCAGGAATCGGGCGATGCTTAACCATACATGACTGAGTAGCTGATGGAAGAAGGTTCAGGTAACGGGACCTCCTGTGGACAAGAGCCCTTCCTTAGTGTTAATTCCCTCCATACAGATTGCTTTTTGCTTGGCTGATGCTATGGGTCTTTGTTACCTTTGGAATATAGGCCCTTATAGTGATACTAGAGGCCTGGTGCATGAAATTTGTGCACTGGAGGAGGTCCCTCAGCCCAGCCTGCACCCTCTCGCAGTCTGGGAGCCCTCAGGGGATGTCTGACTGATGACTTAGGACCACTCCCCGTGGGCAGTCGGACATCTTTAGTGCTGCCGTGGAGGTGGGAGAGGCTCCTGCCACCGCCGCTGCTCTTGCCAGCCATGAGCCTGGCTTCTGGATGAGCAGCGCTCTCCCTGTGGGAGCGCAATGACCTCCAGCGGGCAGCTCCTGCATTGAGCATCTGCCCCCTGCTGGTCAGTGCGCATCACAGCAACTGGTCGTTTAGCCATTCGGCCTATTTGCATATTAGCCTTTTATTATATAGGATTATGTAACACTAGAGGCCTGGTGCACAGATTCGTGCACCTGTGAGGTCCCTCAGCCTGGCCTGCAGGAATCAGGCCAAAACTAGCCCAGTGCACGGATTTATCTAGGGCAGAGGTTCTCAACCTGTGGGTCGCGACCCCTTTGGCGGTCAAATGACCCTTTCACAGGGGTCACCTAAGACCATCCTGCATATCAGATATTTACATTATGATTCATAACTAGCAAAATTACAGTTATGAAGTAGCAACGAAAATAATTTTATGGTTGGGGGTCACAACATGAGGAACTGTTTTAAAGGGCCAGAAGGTTGAGAACCACTGGTCTAGGGTGTGTCTGACCCATCTCGCCCAGTCCCCATCAGCCAGACCCCAGCAGCAAGCTAACCTACCAGTAGGAGTGTCTGCCCTCTGGTGGTTAGTGAGAATCATAGCAACTGGTCAAATGGTTGAACTAATGGTTGGACACTTAGCATATTAGGCTTTTATTATATAGGATAATATAGTTACATAATATCATCTGTGTATTTAATACTTGGCACTTATGTCAGGTACTATGCTCAACATTTTACATGGATTATTTCAATTAAATTCTCAATCGTGTGAGATAAGTCTATCATTATTTTAAATTTAAAACAAGAAAAAAACAAAGTTGAGAAGATGAAAAAATTTTTTCAAAAGCACAGCATGGAATATTTAGAACTGTGATTTAAATCAGTATTTTATTCTTCACCTCTAAGTAAACCAATAACTTCAAATTCCCTTTGATGCTGGCCTGGCCCATTGTCAGAAAAATATTTTAAGTCACGATGCAGTGAACACACGCATGCATATATGTACAGGTATGTACCCACAGACCTACATATAAAACAAATGTTTGGGGAAACAACACTTACTAACTTGTACTGCCTTCTAATTCTATTTTATTCCATTCTGTTTCTTTCTGATCTGGTCTAATGTTATTTTAAAAGCTATGCAGCCCACCAAATTTCTTTCATGACCTTTGATAGGTCATTATCTGCAGTTTGAAAACACTGGGCTAAACATACTTCAACTATATTAATTGTTCCCCTGGACCATGTCTGGAAGCCGAGTTCTAGTTCTATGGCAGGAGGTAACTGCTGACTTTAGACCAGTGGTTCTCAACCTTCTGGCCCTTTAAATACAGTTCCTCATGTTGTGACCCAACCATTAAATTATTTTCGTTGCTACTGCATAAATGTAATGTTGCTACTGTTATGAATTATAATGTAAATATCTGATATGCAGGATGGTCTTAGGCGACCCCTGTGAAAGGGTCGTTCGACCGCCAAAGGGGTCGCGACTCACAGGTTGAGAACCGTTGCTTTAGACAAATGTCTTCACTTCCCAGCCCCATCTTCCTAAAGCCTATTGTGCAACAGAGTTTGACTAAATGACCCTGTACGCCCCACTCAGGCCTTTTTAAATCATCCCAAACACTTTGCTCACATCTCCCTCTCTGGGGGAGGGGGTAGGCGCCGCCCCAGCCAGGCGTCTCACGTGCGTGCACCTGTGCGCATTGGGGTGTGGGGAGAAGCACTGACTGATGGCCTGGCAAGTCTCCACTCCCGCTTTGGCAGCGCGCTCAATCACTGCAGCGGGAACCGGAGGGAAAATGCAGTTCCCACCTGTCTGGCATTTGTAATCTCCTGAAAAGGCACGTTTTCTCGTGTGCCCTGTAACTTGATTCCCCCTCCTCTGTCTTTTCATTTGTCTGCCTCTTTATCTTCCTTACTGGGTGGTTTGAAAGGCAGAGGGAGGGCCACCTCGGTGGAGATGAGATGTGAGTGGCGGTAGAGAGAGACAGAGGGACCACTGGGGTAAATCCGAATGGTGATCTGACACAACAGGACTGGGTCCTGGTCACCCTGGGCCGCTGAGTGGCTGAGTGGACTTGGGCATGGCGGCTGCCCTCTGTAGCGTGTACTGGGCCTGAGGGACACGGACAAGGGCTCATTTAGCACAGACACTCCAGAATTGTGAGTTCACACAATGCGGCAGGGAGAGAGAGAACAGCCTGGGTGGTGTTTACCATGAATGACCAACCCAAGAATGCCCTGAGGATGAGAACCGCTGCGTTTTTAATAATGAAAATAACCGGTCGTTTTTCTCTTGGCCTCTCTCAAAGGATGTTTATCCAGTTCCAGTGAGTTCAAACTTCCAAACTCGCTGCCTGTGGTAGGTAAGCTCTTGTGACAGGTCACATGCTGGGCTTATGCCACTAAAGCAGATCCTTGCTCGGGCAGTTCCCATCCCATTCGATGCAGGTTCCATGTTCGGAGGAGATGTGCTTTGTGAGGTCCCAGGCTAATTGGTGGCTCGGTCCTGAGGGTGATGGACATTGCATCTGTCCCTGAGGCAGGCCCGTCCCAGCCCTGGGCATCGGCGGCAGGCCCTCCTGCTCTCAGACTTCGGAGTGAGGATTGTGTGGCGCTGCTATGCCTTCCCCACCTCTGTGCATCCCAGGTAAACCCATGGCAGGCAAAACGTGCCTTCCGTGGCACCTGGCTCTGCGACACAGCTCGCAGGAGACGGTGTCAGCAGGAGCACCCCCCAGCTCTCCATGCCACGCCGCCTCGAGGCCCCGCTTGACTGCATGCATCCTGGCATGCTCATGCTCACCCTTCACCTCTCTGCTGAGGACACTCAGGCCATTAGCCTGTGCCCTTTGGCCCTCCCCACCCTTCTTGGAGAGGGAGCGTCCTGCATGGTCTGGAGGCCCGGGACACACAGGAAGTAGAATTCCTTTTACCTGCAGCTGGGCTCCTCCTTCCTCCCTTCCTGGCAGCCCCACCAGAAGCCATGTGGAAGTTGGCTCCCTAAATGACTCTCGCAGACTGGAAGAAACTCGAAAGGTCATCCTGATCCCCTACCCAGAGAGAAGACGTAGACCCCAAGGACCATGGCCTCTGAGGGCAGAGGAGGACAAGCTGCTGCCCGGAGACGCCCGACTCCCCTCCCCTGAAGTCCAATCCCATTTGCATTCTCTTCCTCTCTTCCCCTGGCAGGGATGCTGCTGCCCCTGCCTCTCTCAGGGCCCCAGTCCTCTGGCTCCCCTTGAAGAGGCAAGAGGAGGGTCACAGCATGGTTCCGGGCAGCAATGGCCTGCATTTCTAGTGTCCCTCACAACTCCCTTGTCAAGACTGAGCCAGCATGCCTCCAGTTCCTTCATCCAGCCAACACTTAGGAGCACCTACAGTCTGCTAGGCCCCTCCCCGACCCTTAGGATGCAGTTTGCTCACAGCAGCAGGCCTGTGTTTACCATCAGCTCAGGGAGGAGATGCAGCCCCGGGGTGGGGGTGCGGGTGTGTGTGCTCCTGCCCACCGATCCTGGTGCAGGGCAGAACACACAGGTGCAGCCTCCCCTCCAGCCTCCTCCGCCCCAGGTAACCAGGGAGAACAGGGCTGTGCCCCGCTCAGGTGTGAGCAGAACATTTGGGGAACTTCCAGAGCCTTGGGAAAGGGAGCACCTGCCTGCAAAAGTTTCCTGCAAATTGCAGCAGGAGGAGGGGGCACAATTATGTTGGCTTGAACCGGGTTCAGAGAGGACACTGCAGATAGAGGAAATGGGGTGGTATCTTCCCAGGGAGAGAAGCATGTCACTCAGCAGGGGAGAGGGGAGAGTCGGCTGCACTCTGGCCGGTCCCAGTGTGGCCCCGCATAGGGAGGGTGGTGCGGGCATGTGGAGCCCCCTCCCCGCCTTGTGTCCTGGGAACACGAACCTGCCTGCCAGCACTCGAGTCAGAGAAAGAGTGAGAACTAGGGGTCAGCCTCTCCAAGGAGCCCCGGCTCTATGGGCCTGCGGCCTTCGCCTCACAGAGCCTCACCCTAAGGTGGAGGTCATCCCAGAGCTACCGAGTGGAAGGAGCGTGCCTGCTGGACACAAGCCTCCTTAGGGCGCCTGCGTTCTGCGCATGCACAGCTCTCCCCGGCAGATGCCAGCTGCTTGGGCCCAGGGATGCCCTGGCTGCTCCCGGTGTGTCTAGCCCCGGCCCCGGCGTGCAGAGCCGGGTTAGTTCCTGTTGCCTTGAATCCAAAGGACTGAGGGGCCGAAGAGGAAAGGAAAACAGGAAAGACGTAGGATCTGTCCCATAGAAACGTACGTTAGTCCTTACAACAACCTTTGAAAAGAAATAGACTTTACATAATGTGTTTTGGACTGAAGTCTTGTTTTTGTTCTTTCTCTGACCTTTGCACTCCGGCCTGAGTGGAGCAGGATAATTCACCTCCCAGAGAACTGGGTGGGGGCATCGGAGGTCACCGCCTCCCATAATATAGGGAGGAAACAGAGGCCACCAGAGGTACCTGCACCGCGGCTTCCCCCAGGAACCGGGAGACGGATGGAGGTGCAGCTCCCACTTCCCAGCCTCCAGTGATGAAACCCAGTAGCTCCCAGCTCTGCCCAGACATCCCCGAGGCAGAGGGCCTGTGCGTGGTCAGCCTGGGCAGGCACTCCCTTGCCCAGCCTTCCTCCTTGTCTGTATGATGGGGCGTAAGCCATGCACATTTGTAGACTTGTTCTGAGGATTAAATGAGGTATGTCTGATAGTCAGGAAAGCTCTTCACACGTGTTTATCTGCCCTGCGGAGTCTGCTCCTCCTCCAGAGCCCTGGTTGCCTCGTACATGGTGGTCCCATGAGGAAAGTGGCAGGAACTTCGAGTCCAGGCCCCTGTGTTTGAATCCCAGCCAGGTCACAGGCCAGCCGTGTGACTTTGGGCAAGCCAACCGCTCTGACCCTCAGTCCCCTCATCTGCAAACTCGGAATAATAGTGCCCACCTCTCCAAAGCGCCTCGAGGATCAACCGAGATGAGGCATATTTACAAGCACCCAGGGCAGCCTGGCCCTGATCAGCCTTTGCCCCCCACACACCCACGGGCACGCATGAGACCTTTCTCCTCTCTCAACTCAGACCTGCTTCTACTCAGCAGCAGTTTCCCAGTTTGGTACATTTGCCTTCCTTCCTTTCCTTTGGAAAGTGGGGTGCAGGAAGCAGACTCTAAGCCCGTCTCCCCAAAAGGTGACATAGCCTGGGATCAGAATGAAGAGGGGCTCAGAGCGCTTAGTTTGGGGATGCCCACTGCAGAAGCAGCGGAGGAAGGGAGGCTGACTCCAGTTGCACCCTTGCACCCAGGGTGAGGCCTCAGGACTTGCGCTTATGCCTTTCTCCGCTTCTGAAGTGCCCTCTGAGATAGACGTGTCCTGGCAGAGCCAGTTAGCATTCTGTTCAGCAGGGAGGCCCAAGGTGCCTTTGGAGCCTGGGCACAGAGCTGACTGGCGTTGGCTGAGTCCACAAGATGCACCTGCCCTCTAGTGGCAGGAGAGGGAAAGGCATGGCAGCCCCGGGCTAAACTCACCTGCTGAGGATGCTGTCAACCTTGAGTTACTGAGGAGACTGGGGGTGGGGGGTTGGGGGGGTCACCTGGAGATTAAGCAGCACAAACCTAAAGGAGGCCAACATGTGGAGGCCATTCCCCGAACACACTCCAAGCCCCAGATTTGGGATTTCACTCACCCATTCATTCATTCATTCAAAAAATATGGAGTGTCAATCTGTATGAGGGGGTTCGGGGGTAGGAGGGGGTGGTTCTGGGCAGTGGGGACACAGCAATGATCAAGACAGGCAAGTCCACCCACTCCCAGAGCTTTCATTCCAGTGAGTATGGTGTCTGTTGGGCAAAGATAGAGGTTTTCTCAACCTCCCCTTGCCTCAGAGTCAAGAAATCAGCAGGCACCCACCAGGCACCTGATTCATGCTGGAATCTCTCTTACATGTTTTTTTACGGTCCCAGAAGTTAAATGACACAATTTAATAGAAGGAGCACTGAACAGACAGTTGAACTGGGTCTGAATCCTGGTTCCTGCACTTACTAGCCCTGTGACCTGGGCTCATCATTTGAACTCCCAGCCTAGACTGTTACCCTCCAGCAGCAGCCAGGGCTCACGAACTGGTGGTGGACGAGGGTGTGTGGTCCCCTGGACTGTCCAGTGCAGTGTGGGCACAGTAACACCCATCTGACCTGCGGCCATGGATGCCGACTTGCCTTTCACCTGGCTTTGGAAGCGACTGGGCTCTACTGGGCCAGCTTTTCTGTTTTACATGATTTCTGCTGGGGCTGAGTGGCATACAGAGTGGCTTCCTCATGCACATATCTGGCACCTCTGCTGGACTGGCTGAGCCAGCCGGGGGTGGGGGTTGGGGGTGACCAGGCATCTCTCCATGGTGAGTCCAGCTGGGTAAGCAAGGTACCCGGGCCTCTTCTGTGGGGCTCAGGGCTCTGAGAGCTCCAAGAGGCTGAGCCCGATGAGCAAGTGCTGACCAGAACTCTGCCTCACATTTGCCAAAGGAAGTCACATGACCAAGCCCAGTGTCAGTGTGGGCAGGAGCCAGATGTGAATTCTGAGAGGCATGTCCACTGGGGGCCACCAGTGTAACAATCTCCAGCAGCCAGTCCTGGTGCGGATGTGAGGAGCCCTTCCGTAAGCAGTGGCTGTATCTCAGGGAGTGTGGGAGTCAGGATGTATTTGCTGCTGCCCTACAATGGAATGACTTCTGCTTGGGACATTCTAATGCTCCATAGTCTGGCATGGCAGGGAAGAACAACACGAGGTCTGCAGAGCCTTTCTTGGTCTTGAGTACAGGTTTTAAGAGCTGCCAAACACCCCTTCCCACCAGCTTGAGGGGTGACACCCCTCAACAGGCCACTGCTTCCTGTTTCTGAGTGGGAGCTGTTCCAGCAGAGAGGCCGTCTGCACACCAAAGGGACGCCATAAAACAAACCCCTCGCTTAATTTTTCTTTCCTATTTGTCATCAGTGAGAGAATGGAGGCACTGCAGGAGTAAGATGCAGTGGCACTGGGGTTTTGTCACTGGGCTCTAGACACAAACTGTTCCCAGGAAATAATTTCCAGCTGTCAAGTCTTAGCTTTTTCTTCTATCTTTATTTCTGGTGTAGAGGTTTGGGCTAATCACAGTCCTCCGGTCATTAAACTGCTTGTCTCATTTTACTTATTGATGTATGTATATATGTACGAGGTGTACCGGTTAATAATGCGGATTTTTTTCAATAGATGGAGTCACACATATGTTGATATACATGCAATTTGATATGTATGCTATTTTGTTGTATTGACAGCAAGCTTCAAAACTTCGTATGTCAAATTTTCTGAAGGTGTTAACATCATAAATATTTTTACGCTTAAAAATGTCAAATTTTGTGCAAAAAAAAGAGCATTTGCAGGAAGTTTTAATTCATTACTTTATTTTGAAGAAAAGTGCTGCTGAAAGTTATCGTATACTTCGGGAAGCTTATGGTGAACATGCTCCATCTCAAGATACTTGTGAGTGCTGGTTTGAACGCTTTAAAAGTGATGATTTCGATGTGAAAGACAAAGAATGTCCAGGTCAACCGAAAAAGTTTGAAGACCAACAATTACAAGATGCATGTCAAACTCAAAAACAACTTGCAGAAAGATTAAACGTTGCTCAGCAAACAATTTCTGATCATTTACAAGCAATGGGAAAGATTTTAAAGGAAGGACAATGGGCGCCACATCAACTGAACGAAAGACAAATGGAAAACGGAAAAGTCATCGTACAATGTTGCTTCAACGGCACAAAAGAAAGTCTTTTTTGCATCAAATTGTGTCTGGCTATGAAAAGTGGATTTATTTTGAGAATCCCAAATGCACAAAATCATGGGTTGATCCATGTCAACCATCAACATCGACTGCAAGGCCAAATTGCTTCGAAAAGAAGACAATGCTCTGCGTTTGGTGGGATCAGGAAGATGTGGTGTATTATGAGCTTCTAAAACCAGGTGAAACCGTTAATACTGATCACTACCGACAACAAATAATCAATTTGAACCACGCTTTGATCATAAAACGACCAGAATGTTCCAGAAGACACGGCAAAGTAATTTTGCTTCATGAATACGCACCATCACACACTTCAAAACCAGTTAAAGACACGTTAAAAGATCTTGCCCGGGAAGTATTAACCCACCCGCCATATTCACCAGACCTTGCTCCTTCAGATTACCACTTGTTCCGATTGATGGCACACGCACTTTCTGAGCAGCACTTCAAAACATACGAAGAAGTGGAAAATTGGGTCTCTGAATGGTTTGCCTCAAAACAAGAAAAGTTCTATTGGGACGGTATCCACAAATTACCTGAAAGATTGGGAAATGTGTAGCTAGCAATGGACATTACTTTGAATAAAGCACTTTTGGTGTTTCTCTTGAAATTATTGTGTTTTCCTTGATTACAAAATCTGCATTATTAACCGGTACACCTGGTATGTATTCTCTTTGATTCTCATTCCCATGCCCCACCCCACAGGCAAATGTTTTAACGTGTTAATGTATGTCCTTTTATGTGTGTGCATCCTTCCAAGCTGTGCATTACTCTTTTGGGTGCATACAAGTTTAACTTACATTATAAATCTAATTTTGCTTTTTACTCTTCTCCTTGGTACTATAGCTTTGAGGTCCCTCCATGTCGCTCCATGTTCTCCTAATTTGTGGTTTCATGGGGTGCACTCTCCCAGTGCCCAGCTGCTCTTCCAGGGGTAGACTCCCCAGTCATCCAGGCTCCCACCCACAAATGTCACTGCTGGGAACATGGTCAGCCAGCCTGTGAGCGTTTGTCTGGGCAGAATTGCAGGCATAGGTGTGTAGCTAACCAAGGTGATGAGGCAGTACAGCGTGCTTTCCCCACGGGATGCCCGGGTCTTCCTCCCGGCAGCCCTGCCACAGGGAAGACCAGCCCTGGCATTGGTCGAAATAAGAAAATGCAGATACAGCCCCTGCTCACAAGGATCCTGTGACATTATTCCTCCCTGCAGCCCTGACACAGGCCCTCGTGGACTTGGGTTTGCTGACTTTGCCCCAGCCAGGCAGCCGGTGCCCCGTCCACCTGCCCCTCTCAGATCTGTGTCAAGGCAAATGCACCACAGCACCTGGGAGCTCCAAGACGAGCAGTCTTCCCCCAGCGGCACCCAGCTCGTCACCAGATGGGCCAGGGGCGCTCAATACAACAGGCCCTGGAGCTCAGTCATAGGCAGCAAGGGCTTCGTTTTAGCCGTGACAGTGACTCCGCGTAGCTGGTTGGTATGGAGTAAACAATGCCACTGAGTTGAAATGAAACAGAAGGAAGTCAGGAGACCCTGGAGACCTAGGCCAGGTCACATGGTCCAGACACTTCTTCACAGGAAAAGACACTGAGGCGCAGAAATATAACTTCCCAGGGCCACTGGGTGATTGAGAGGCCAAGCTGAAGCCAGCACCCAAGGGTCCCGTCACCAGGCCTGGCCTCCCTTCATTCCACCGCCATAGTTCCTCTACCCCTGCAGGGACCCCCAAATCCAAGGACAACCCCAGTGTTATTCCATGAGGTTGAACTCCTTCCTTCCCCAGCTTGGGCTTGAGACTCAGAAAGACTAAACTGGCTTTATTGGTGGCTTTCCTTCCCTTTTCAGCTCAGTACAGTGAACAGTAAAATAAAACAAGAATAAGTACAACAAAGAGGGAGAAGAGGATAACAGAATTGTCTTCAATAGTGAAAAGTCAGTAACGGAGTAAGGGCATAATGTCCCTTAAGACTCCTAGGCCAGCACGTGTTTCTCAACCCTCCCCCCGAACCCCCAATGGAGGACAGAATCAGAGGGATACCCAGGGGATGCCGTGAAGCAATATGACCAACTACTTAGCAAATTCATCTAAAACTACACACATAGCTCTGTGTTACCGCGTTCACAAGAGTCACCAAAGTGGGTTTCATTTCTGTGACTGTCTTTGTCACTTGGCATAAGTTTTTCAGGGTTCGCCCGTGTGGAAGGGTGAATCAGTACTTTATTTTTATGGCTGAATAATATGTCCTTGTAAGGATATGGCACATTTTATTTATCTGTTTATCAGTTGATGCACTCAGGGAGGCTTTTACTACTAATCTGAGCTGCACTTGAAAACTATAGACAATGAATAACGTTTGCCATTTCCTGATCAGATGGCTAATATGACAAAATTAGCATTTTAGGGAGATTGCTGTGCCGGGCTTGTGAGCATCAGATGTGTAGTGAGACAGAGACGGGGACCGATGGAATCGGAGCTTCCTCCTGCTAAAGAGGAGCGGAAAGTCAAGGGCACCTGGGGAGTCTGTGCAAGAAGCAAGCCTGACTCTCTCTGTCCCAGCTCCAACTAGAACGCCATAAAACCACAGGCTTAAAAGGGCAGCTCATTCTGGAGGGGAGAGACCCCTGGTGGTTTCAACCTTGTCACGTATTTCTCCCGGAAACACCATTGAAAATCCGCCTCCTGCGCTCCTTCCCGGAATGGGCATAACTGCTAATTGCCTCTTGCACAATTATCTGCCAAAAACGAAGGATTTAGTTGTCCTTGTTAGCGATAGCCCACAACGTGCAAAGACCCATTACTGCACCGGCAAGGCTGGCGGGATGCCGTGCCTGGGCACTGTGAGTGATTCTTACAGGGCGCTCTCTCGGCTCAGCTGGGGTGGGGAGGGGAAGGCTGCCCGAGGCCAGAGGGGTGCAGCCTGTCCCCTGCACACACCACATGATGTGTCAAGAGCTGGGAGGGTCTAGAGCAGTGATGGCGAACCTATGACACATGTGTCAGAGGTGACACGCGAACTCATTTTTTTGGTTGATTTTTCTTTGTTAAATGGCATTTAAATATATAAAATAAATATCAAAAATATAAGTCTTTGTTTTACCATGGTTGCAAATATCAAAAAATTTCTCTATGTGACACGGCACCAGAGTTAAGTTAGGGTTTTTCAAAATGCTGACACGCCGAGCTCAAAAGGTCCGCCATCACTGGTCTAGAGGCAACGCAAGTGGGAAACGAGGCCAGACCTCAGTCAGACCTCAGCTCTCAGTGTGCCAATTTTAAAAAATATTTTATTTGTGTTTTATTTTTATTTTTTATTGAATTGATTGGGGTGACATTGGCCAACATGATAATATAGGTTTCAGGTGTGGGTTTCTGTGTTACAAGATCTGTATATTGCACCGCATGCCCACCGCCCAAAGTCAAGTCTCCTCCTGTCGCCATATATTAGGACCCCCTTCTCCCTCTCCCCCTCCCTCTGGCAACCGCCACACGGCTGTTTGTGTTCACCAGCTTCAGTTTTATATCCCACATATGAGTGAAATCATATGGTTCTTAGCTTTTCCTGACTGACTTATTTCACTTCACATAATGTTCTCAAGGTCCATCCATGTTGTTGCAAATGGCGCTATTTCATCCTTCTTATGGCTGAGGAGTATTCCACTGTGTATGTGTACCCATCTTCTTTACCCAGCCCTCTATCGCAGGGCACTTGGTTGTTTCTCAGCTTGCCAATTTGACCTGCACAGCCTGGGGCTGCTTCCCGTCGCACATTGAAGGCCCGTGGTGATATGTAAGGTTTACTGAGGCTCAGGGAGACGCTTGGCTGACTGGCAGACAGGGGCCTCTCTGTCCTTACTGGGGCATCCTGAACCCCCTCCCCATGACACCCACTGCACTGTTTTTCTTCTGTTACCTCACCTCCTTCCTTTGCCTACAAGGTCAGGCTTTCACTCTGTCCCTCTGTCCCTCCCAGTGAGGCTGCCCAGCACTGCGCCTCTGTTTCACCTGCTCCGGTCTTTATTGCTCATGCTTGCTGCTTCTCAAGGAAGAGAAAGAAAGGTGGCAGGAATGGCTATGGGTGGGTCAAGTAGGGCTGATCAAGGCAAAGCAGACACAAAGATGGAAAGTTACTTGGAGAGCATTGTGCCCAGTATACACTTGTGGGCATATGCACACACACACACACACACACACACACACACACACACAGCCTTGCACATACATTTTCTCCTCAGCTCGTCTTCAGGAATATTCTGTTTAGGAATGAGATCCTCAGATTTGTACCTAATTGCCCAGAGTTGTGTTGAGAAATATGACTCTACTTTAAAGAGATTAGATTTATGTGTAGTTGAGGGGCTCCTAAGAAGTTAGGGGAAGCAAGGCTTCACACCACTCTTAGCCAGAGAGCCAGGGGCTAGAAGCTGTGTGGGTGATGGGGCGCATGCGGACCTGAGTCCAGGCAGCCACTTCCTCCACAGCAATAGGGAACAAGTGTGTGAAAGATGCCTGTAAGGGAGTTATTCCGACAGCCTCCTGCACGCCACCCTACAACACTGATAATGACAGAGGACGATAAATAAATATGCGAACACAGTGTGTGAAGAATATACTAAAGTCAGAGATAAGACTGGCCTCTGTGGGTGGTGAGGCTGCCAGTGGCCCTGAGAGGGACAGCCCTTCCCGTCTGTGATAGTGAGAGAGGAACTCCTGGTCCTGAAAGGAGGGCGTGTGGGGGCAGAGGGGGTGCCTTTGGTAGCTTCCCTGCAGTGGAGAAAGAAAAGGTCCCTCTGATGCCTCCAGGGGTGTCCCTCATGGAAGATGGGGTGCAGGGTGCCAGCATGACCATCGGCAAAAGCAAGAGATGAAGTACGGCAGCCAAATGACCCAGGCCCAGCCGTGGGGAGAATTCCCATCACCTCGCGCAGTCATTGCCGTGTTCTGGGAAAGCAGTGGTCCTCTTCTATTCCAAGAATTGGGGGAGGAGGAGATGGAACCTGCTTTGGCTCAAACGGGGGCAGGGACCTGGTCCTTTCCCAGGGCCTCTCCTTCCCGCACAGGGATGGTCGAGACCCCTCTGCTCTGGGTCCCAAGGGTCTGAAAAGAAAACCCCTGGTCCCGCCCAGGTGAATGGCGGACAGCAGGAAGGAGGGACAGGAGGGAGGAAGGCAGGCTGCCTTGCATTGCTATTTGCACAAAGCTACCGTGAGACCCAATAGGAAAATTGTACAGAGTGGGGTAGAATTAGGTTTACCATTGTTCACATAGAAAATAATCCAATAACTAATAAATAATAATACAAGAATAAACGCTGTGTTTTGCGTACTCACCACTGTAGCCCTACTTTTGCCCCTCCCTGTATTCCTTTACTTGTTGGGGAAGGCAACACTTAGATTCTTTCCCACCCCCATGAAACGAACCATGGTACAGCAAGAGGCTGAGGGACAGTACGTGCTTGGGCTCTGGAGCCAGACTGCCTGGGTTTGAATCGTGGCCCTGCTACTTAGGAACCGTGTGATGTTGGAAGGGTTCCTTAACCTCTCCGTGCCTCAGTTTCCTCATTTGTAAAAGGAGGTGTGGATAGTACCCACCTCGTGGGGTTGTGAGTCTGTTAGAGGGCACATGGTGTTTAGAGCCGCGTTTGGCACGTGGTGCTGACTCAGCAAGGCCAGCCGTTGTTATGTTATAGTAAGTGTACCATTCGGGCAGTGCCCGGGTTCACCCACGGGGTTTCCAGCCTCGCCCTCAGGTAGGCATCCCGCCTCACCTCACAAGCCCAGAAGTGGCTTAGCTCTCCGCTGAGGGCAGCCAGGGCTCTGTGAACATGGTGGGTAACTGAGGAAAAGATTAGGGTTTTATGCCTTTTGTTGTTTTGCTCGGGGCAGAAGGAACCAATAGTGACATTCCCATCGCCATCTCATTTTAGAGCTGCAGGACACTGGGAGACAAGCTTTGACCTAATCCCTATGATCCAAGATAAGCAGACTCCTTCCTCACAGCAGGTATGAGAAAGAAAACTAGGCTGTGGTGTATCTTGCCTAAAATTCATAGTCCCATGCTGTTCAGCCCACCTGCTTCCCACACTGGCTTCTTGAGGTCTCAGGGCCTATCAGGGCATTGGCCAAGGTCTCAGGGCCTATCAGGGCATTGGCCAAGGTTGTCCCACAACAAGTGAAGCCTCTCGGCAGGAGCCAGCAGGGTGACCGCCACAACCTCTGCACCCCATACCTACACCTTCCTGATGTCACCCAGGGCTCCAGCAGCCTGTGAAAGGCCGTGGGTCATTTCCCACAGGACTTCACCATGCACTCTGGACAACCAAGCGCACAGGCTAACCTCTGAGGTTCTGACGTGCCTGTGGAGCGGAGGGAGGGCGAGTGGGAGGCTCTGTGGAGGAGGGGGCTTGCATTAAACAAGAAAGGTGGAGGGTGCAGAAGGGAGTGTGGCCACACCAGACTGATGGCGGCCAAAGTTTTGACTTGATTTCTAGGAAATGGCATGTGATGGATGTGAGTGGCCACAGGGCTTGTCTTCTAGCCGGGACCCACCCAGGAAACTTTCCTGGATAGACAAAGGGCAGGGCCCCCTGAGGGTCTGTGGCAGCTCCTGCAAGCGCAGGCGTGGAACCAGGTGTGTGTGGCCAGCGTGTAACTAAGCCACTTCCTCATGGCGGGATAAGCTCACCCTTTGTAGTTCCTCAAGCCTCTTTATCGCCTTGGCTGTGAGCAGGAATAATCCAGGGCTCGCATAGGCGTGGATTTCCACAGCCTTCACAAGATCACCGTGTACTGTCTTATCAGAGCAGAGACTGAGGCACTGTATTCTACAGAGCTGGTTCTGGAAGCTTCCCTGGGATCTCTGTGGAGTGAGCCTTGGGGCCCGGCTGCCGGGCCTTTCAGTCAGCAATCCGGCTTTTAAACCTGGTTCTCTCCCTGTTTCGCTAACCAGAGAAAGGGTGTGCCTGAGATCACTTGAACAAACAGCCAGTTTCACTGCTCCTCGTTAGGCACAGGTGGTAGCGGTGGGTGGAACTCCACTCCCCAGTGCTCTGTTGGTGAGCAGAGGGCTAGGGAGGGAGAGGACCCAGCAGGCGCAAAGGATATGCTTATCCCTCGTGTGGGGAAGGGAACAGAGGGAGGAAGACTTGAACCTGAGAGGAGAGCAGTGGCCTGCCCTGGTGGAGGCGGGAGGTGTGGTGTCCCTGGGCTTCCTGCTCTCCGAGAGGGCCGCCTTCACCGAGGATGACGAGTGGGGGCACAGGTCAGAGGATCTAAGGGGGGAGTGGCAGTCTGCCTCCCTGTGGGTACTGACCATCCCTGACTTTCTACCCACACTCTCCGGAACCGCCACCGTTATCCTTTGCCCTCTGCGTTTCCTCCACCCAGCGGGGCTGCCTCTGTGCCCTCCCTCCCGCGGCTGTGAGGATGGCAGGGTGCCCTGCAGCCCTGGATGGCAGCCCCGGCTCTGGGTTCCCCGTGAGGGTGTAAGTATGAGCGTGTGTAAGTGTGTGTGCAGGGCTGGGCTGGGGGTCATCTAATGGCCAGAGCACAGGAGTAGAAAGCTTCAAGAGTGCGGGGCCGCCTGGAGTCACACCAACAGCCTGGAGCCCAGAGCACCTGTCGCTGGGATGCACCACCAGCCCCAACACACCAAGCAGCCGGAGCGGCGTCAGTCACTGCCGGGAGGAGTGCAGGAGAAGCAGGGGGTAAGTTCTGCTCTGGGGGGCTGCGTGTGGCGGGGCTCAGTGAGAGGCGGGGAAGCCAGGGCCCCAGAGAGCCAGAGAGAGGGAACCAGGAGCTCTGTGCTCTCTGCACCCCCCTCCCTGCTGCACAATATCCACGGCCTTGGGCCCTGCATCGGGGGGAGGGGGGGTGGAAGCGGGGCGGGGGGGGGGGGCACCGCACAATATCCACGGCCCTGGGCCCTGCATCGGGGGCACTGCAGCGGCTGGAGAGCCCACGTGGAACAGCAGCGGAAGTGAGGACGGAGCAGAGTCATGGCCAGTGGAGTCTCCCCAAAGGTGCCCCGCAGGCGGCCCTCCAGTGTCCAAAGGCAGGGGCAGTGGGAGGCCCGAAGCTGGTGGTCATGGGCGGGGGGACTGGAGACCCTCAGCTGGCCACGTTGGGAGAAGGGAGAGAGTAGGAGGTTTTGGATGAGACACGAGCCCTGCTTTTACTTATGGTGCCCATGGGGCCAGTATCCAACCTGGCAAAGCTCTGCAACAAGCACTCCTGGGCCTGAGAAAATGCAGGAGATGTTGTGGTCTGACTGACGGGAGCTCTTGCTTGCTTATCTGACCTCATGGCGGTCATTCTGAGGAACAGAGCTGGAGCTGCGGGGGAGGGCTGGGGGCAGGGGCATGGTGACCAGCCCCACTGACTGCTCTTGCCCTTTGCTCTTCTAGACCCGAGGACTGATTCCTGGTTCCTGGTACTCGTCCCTCCCTGCCACCCTCCTCCTCGTCTTCCGTCTTCTCCTGATGGTGGCAGGCCCTCACACCACGTCCCAGTGGGAGCCTCTGAGGCCAGCAGGATCCCTCGCTGCCTACGACCGCGGCCTGGTGGTTCTCTCAGGGGACATATTCTATGAGGCAAGACTGGTGGGCACTCTGAAGAGTTCTAGGGTCTCTTTCTTTTTGGGGTGCCCCAGGGATAAATAAAACTATGACCCTGCTCTGCAGAAAGCCTTGATGGGGACACGTACCAGAGCTCCGCTGTCTCCCTATAGAGAATCCCTGTTACTAGCTCCCACTTCCTTTTCCTTAAGTGGAAAAGTGCAGGCCAGTGACAAGCAAGATCAGAATTCATCAGCCCCCCTCACACCTAAAAGAAACACCCCCACCTTCTGTTTCTTCCTGGGCTCTGTTAACCTCTGTCCCGTAGTCAGTGCTCCTCCCACACGCCTTGCTCTCTGCAAATTGTCCCTGAGCAGGAGCATGGGGCAGCGCTTTGGACCGGGCTGTGTTAGGACGCACAGAACCACCACTGGACAAGGCGCACCCGCCCTCCAGGGGCTCGGGTCTAGGAGGGGAAGCAGATGAGGAAACGGGCAATTACAAGGCAGTGTGGGCAGGGCGATGAAGTGTGCTCCAGGGGCCCGCAGGAGGGCAGCGTGCCAGGCTCCGGGCCCAGGGTTGCGGTGCTGGTGCCGGGAAAAGCTTTTCAGAGAAAGTGCTCACCTCACGGACGTTTTGGAGTGTGTATTTTTTTTTTAATGGCGAGGCACTGCTCTCAGCTTGTTATGAGCATCGACTCCCCTAATTCTCCCGGCAGCACTGTCAGGAGGCGCCGAGGGGTTAAGTAACTTAGCAGCTGGCCAGGTGCCCTGGGCTCGCACTCTTGCCTGCATTCCCTCCTGCCTCGGTGCGGTGCGAGCAGGGAGGAGGTGAGGGGTCCGGCCTGAAGAAACAGGTGCTGACCATGCACATCTTTCCTCTTCTCTCCCTCATGGGCTGGACTGCCTTCCTTCCTATACCTCATCCTCAGTCCACCCTCCACACTGCTGACAGACCCACCCTCCCAAAAGCGATCGGCCTCTGCCTGTGGGCCCTCTGGCCGCTTCCCGGCCGGCAGGGGCTAAGGTGAGCGCCTCTGATGGGCCTGTGAGACCTTCCACAGTCCTGGGCTCAGCCATCTTTGCCAGCCTTGCCTCCCTCCACTCCCCCAGCAGCCCTGCTCACCTGCCTTGTAGCCAAGCTGCTCGGGCCCTGGGCCTTGGCAAATGGCTATTTTCTGCCACACATGCTCTTCCCCCTGGTGCTCTGACAAATTCATGCAGACTCAGGCCATTGTCACCTCTCATGAAACTTCCCTGACTCTCAAGTCCAGGTTATGTCTTTCTTTCTTGGGTTTTCGCCTCTACTCTCCGAGGTGGACTGGGCAGGCTCCACCAACTGGTGAGCACTGACTATATCTCCCAGCTCCATCTTCCAACTTCAGTAACTTCTCCTCCTTAGCTTGAAATCAGCCACAGAGGTAGGATTTACACCATAGGAATTGGCAAACAATACAAATCAGCCCCCTCTCCCACCTGAGAGCCTGTTAAGCAAAACCAGCACTCCCCCTGTCTTATGATTTGCATATTTGTCTGCCTGCCCTCCAAACTACAAGTGCTTCGAAGGCAGGGCCATGTCTTATATTTTTAAAGATAAGCCCAGCATATGTGTGATACCATGTGGTAGGTACAGATAACTTTTGAGACATGCCTTTAGAGTACTTGTCACTTAATTCTGGTGACAAATTGCTGCCACCACAATGCTCTGAAAATCTGCCAGGTGCCTAGGTCAGCTTCTTGCTCAGAAGTCCTTTTTAGCTCCCTTTGCCTCCAGGACTGGAATGTAGAGTCCCTGGAGGTAAGGACTTTTGTCTGTTTTGTTTTATTGAGGTGGCTCCTGCTCAGAATAGCGTCTAGCATGACGTGCTTAGTAACCCTTTGACACATCATTGTCAAATGAATAAATAAGTGATAAAAATAATAAAATTCAAGCTCCTTAAAATAGCCTTCAAGACCCCTTGTTACCGATTCTTTTCTCTCGATTCCTCTCTCTCCTCTTCTGTGGCTGCCCGTCCCATAGTAGGATCCCCGATTGCAGGCCGATTGCAGGCCCGCTGCTCCCTCGCTGGCCTCTGGTGAGTTGGTGGCGGGGGTGGGGGGTGTCCAGGCACCATGCAGTCTTCTCCTGGCAGGAGGCTTCCTCCCCTCTCCTTTGTTAGCCCAAGGCCGCCTCATTCTCTAGTTCAATACCAACTCCTGGAACTCCTGTTTCCTACTGCTCTTCTAGCCCCAACCTTAAAGGGGAGGTATGTTTCCCACACCCTCAGTGAGGCTGTGAGCTCCCTGGGGGCAGGGCTGATGTGTGTATAGCTCTGTGTTCCCTCCCATACTTCAACACCCAGCTTAGAGTCTTGCACACAGCAGGAGCCTAGTGTGGGTTTGCGGTCCAGATTTGCCCACATTAAAAGAAAGTTGGAGCCCAGCAAGATGTATGCAAGTCCCAGCCTCTGATCTGGCTGCTCCCTGGAGTTGATCTGATGAGCAATCACTCACCAAGTATCCGTGAGGCGGAGGAGGGATGGCTGGTGGGCTAGTACCGCCCCCAGTCCTGACCAGTCAGGTCTCACCGCACGGATAGCAGGCTTTATGACCTGGTCTTTTCCTTTCCTCTTCCTCCCAGTTTGTGGCCACCTTGCTCCTGGCTAACTAAAGCTACTTCTGCCAGTCGGTGGGCTGCACTTGGCCTGAGAGTATGGCTGCAAGTGGGAGTGAACCCTGGGTCAGCGCAGGCTCAGAAGACCTCAGCTTGAATCTCAGCTCCGCCAGTTACAACTGTGTGATCATGAGTCGCCTATTTACATGTTATGGCCTCAATGTTCTTATCTATAAAGTGGGGGTAATAACACCTACTTTGTAAAAGGAAATGATTGAAGGAAGATTGAATTAGATAACGTATGAGAGTGTTTAGTCCTGGGCCTGGCACACACTGAGTACGGGCTAAGCAGTAGATATTTCATTGTTTTTAGCTGTTCTCTATTTCAAATGGAAGTAGAACAAAAGATTTCCTGGAAGAAAAAAAAAGAAGAAAAACAATCTAGCTGAGGCTTGACAAGTTACCAGGTAGTGATTTGGAGGTTGAATCAGGGATGCTGAGCGATGGGCTAATGTCTGGTCCACGGACCAGCAGCATCAGCATCACCTGGGGCTTGTTGAAATGCAGAATCTCACGTGCCAGCCCCAGCACTCTGATTAAGAATGTGCTTTTCAACAAACAAAGTCCCAGGTGATCCTTGTACTCCTTAGATTCCGTGTCTGTGGCCCGGGACACATTTGGAGAGTCCTTATGTTATCACTCCCAGTCCCATCTCCCTCTTTCCTATGCTAACAGGTGTCTTCCTGCGGACAGGTGGGCACTGTGGGAGCAGGCAGCACAGAGGAACAGTGAGGATTGGGGCTGAAGCCAGGAGGAAGCTGTGCCCCCAGCATGACAGAGACGTCTGGCTGCACTTCGCACTTCTAACCAGCAGATGGCAAGCGTGTGCTGGTAGTGTTTCTTCTCAAAGGCCTTTGATTGCTTGACATGGTAAGTGCCTGGTCCCTTAGGCGCTGGGTTATCTCTGTCAGCTGGGTCTGGGGTGGTGTACATGGAGTGTCCTGCGTGGGCGCTGGAGGAAAGTGTTGGATGGTCTCAGGGTTTGCTCAGGTGGCTGTCCTGAGGCTGATGTCAGAGCAAACCATGGTCCCACTACTCCCTGGCAGAGGAAGGGCACTCACTGGTGTGCCATCGCATCACCACAGGCTCCCACTGGTCCCACTCTTCATTCATGCACCTGCAGAGGTAGGCATTTGCCCCATTAGCAACTGGGCCCCAGATTAAATGAAAATAATTTTTTTAAAAAAATTGGTATTATGTGGTAAGGATCATCCAACAGCAAAAGCCATCCTCGAGTGTTAAAGAGAAGAAACCCTGCTTGTGAGTCCAGAAGGCGCACGGGATTGAGTGGTGTGGGGCAAGGTCATGAGTTTGGGGCAGTGAGGAAAGGAAGGGGGCTCTTATCAATCTCTCACCAAAATGAGTCTGAGCAGAGAAACTGGGAATTTGTCTTATGGCTGTGCGGGTATTCAACACCCAGTTCCCTAGTCACCGAGCTCCCCAGTCTCCCTAGTGTCTGGGACGTGGGATAGGATATTGGAAAGATCCCAGTCTCTCAAGTCAGACTGCGTTCAAATCCCAGCTTGGACAACTATTAGTTGTATAACTTTGGGCAAGTTACTTAATCACTCTCTGCCTCAGTTTTCCCATCTGTAAAATGGAGGTGAGTAGAAATCATATAGTAATATTATAAGTGTTTATATGATTTTTATGCACACAAAGTACCTTGCATGCAGTAGGTGCTGTGCAGGTGTTTGGTGTTTCTTCCCTTGGGTCTTAGCCTCCCTTTCAATAAAACAGGCAGAACCCTTGGTAGTTGAGGCCCCCAAGGAGAGTCAGGAGAGAAAAGGCTCCCACAGTTGACACCATCTTTTCTTCCTCTCTAGGTCTTCCTTATGTTCCAAAAGAAGCCAGAACAGATCACCAGCCTGCATGTCAACCACCATTGCACCAAGCTAATCAACTGGGTGGCTGGAGTCAAATGCGTGCTAGGTGGTCAGGATACATGACGCAGCTGGGGCAGCCCTGCCCAGGCCCTTGTGAGGCAGCCTCTCTCTGCTGGGCTGAGTCTCCAGGGTGGGAGGTGTGCATCCTCCAAGGTCCCCTTTCCTGTGGCCATGAGCCCAGGCCTCTGCTCTCCTTTTATCCCTGTTGCTCCCCAAGCCTCCTGGCTCCCCCTTCCTGGTGCAGAGGAGGAGGCCATGGGAGGTGCTCAACGCCATCGGGGAGTGCAGAGGGGTTACACACACTCTCATGTAGCATCCTGTTGGCCCCACCAGGTTCATGACCTCAGACCGCTCACGCCAGACCTCAGGATGGGCCTTCCCAAGGATTTTCTCTGCGGGACATGCAGAGGTGCTGTCTGCAGGATGGAGGACTGAAACGTGAAAGAGAAAACGCAAAGCACAGCTATGCTCAGCTCCACCTACTCCCCTCGATCTCCTTGCCCAACTCTGCGGCCTCTTCTTGTCAAGAAGCTGACTTCATTGGTCCATGCCTGCATGTGCCTGTACTATGGACTGGCCAGTCAGGTCCTCATGCAGCTCTACCTGTGGTGGATGTGATGTCTTACCCTCCTACAGCTGCGGAGAAGACCCCTTTGGCTCCAGGGCCTTTGGCTGAGCCCTGGTCCTACTCTTGGCTGCACCAGTAACTCGGTGTCAGACCATGTACTAGCCCTTCTCATCACTGGGACTTAGTCTCCCAATTTTCCAGGGACTCAGTAAACATTCTAGAACAACCCTAACTCCCTGACAGAAGGTGGAACCTGGAGCAAATGCTTCCCATGCTTGAGACCTTAGACCTTAGTCTCATCATCCATAAAACAAGGGGCTGGGCTTGGAGCACTTCTATCCTGTGAGCCTGTGATCACTGATCCACCGTCCAGGTGCCTGGGTGCCCTGTGGTTTGGGGACCATCATAGCCAGATGGTAGTGACATCCGAGATGTCCCTCAGGGGGCCTGGGATGGATTGAGACATCATCGATGTCAACATAACATGGATGGAGTAGGGCAAAGGAGCCAGAACCAGGAGAGGGGGCAGGAGGATCTTGGCTTAGGGAAAAATGGGAGCAGGCTTCATCAACTTACCTGCTGAAGAGGAAGACTGAACTGCAGGAGGCCTGCCCCCTGCTGGGAGACAGAGGAGTGGCGACTGCTTGTCACCTCTCTCCCATCTCTATCCTTAGCTTTCTCTTCCCCAGGGTCAGTTTGTGGCCATTGCTGCCCACTCCTCCTACCTCGTCACTCAGTGCTCCTTCCCGGATGGGTTCCGCATGGCCGAGCTCCTGTTCCTCCTCAGCCTCACCACCCCCTCCCTCAACATCTACCACCAGACACACCTGAGGAGAAGCTGACTTACCGGGCAGGATCTGAGGACTGAAACTAGCAGAGCCATCCCCACAGAGACAGCGTGGCTCGCTCCACCTGCGCCGAACAGGTACCTGAGCCTGCACTGCGTCCTAGGATGGAAGGAGGAGAATGGCCCCCTTCCAGCGTTCAGGAGGACAAAAGCGGAGCCAGATCCTGAACTCGCTTCTGCAGCAGCACCCACCACATGGACCTGTGACTGTGTGCATCTCCGTCTGCTACCAGATGGGAGCCTCTCCCGAGCAGGACTGTCTTATTCCCAGTGTCCCACACCTGGCACAGCGCCGCGTCCATGTGCGTTTGGAGTCTTGTATTCCACAGTCATGACCTCTGGTGAAGGTCGGGCTGAGGGCATGGGGGAAGTCGAGGCTGGCTGGATATGTAACCTCGCAGTGGGAAACAATGACAGAGTATCCACGAGTGAGCGTGGGTCTGTGTGACTCCTAGTGTGGCTGTGGAAATGGTCCCCCGTCTGTTCATGCACTTATGTGGTTGTACAAGTCCGTGGCTGTGAGTGGGGTGGCGGAGAGGGCTGTGTGTATAGCTCTACAGACTTGTTTTCCAGTCTGCGTGCACGTTTCCATTTGAGTCTCTTCTGTGCGTCTCTGAGAGTGCCACAGTGCAAATAAAAGCCACTAGGATAACACTGCTCCTGTCCCAGGCAGGGGACCCTGATGCCCAGAGGGATCTCTGCGAACATGGAGGGGGAGGGGCCTCCAACGGGGTGTGAGAAGGAGACACGGGGTAGGGCAGCCATCCACTTCACAGACAGGGAAACTGAGGACCAGAAAAAGCGAATGTACGACCGGATCACATCCCGAGGCAGAAGCAAACATCTGCGGAGCCATTAGAGCCAGAACTGGATGTCTCCGCAAAGCAGCGGCCTGGGGCTGTCTCCATGCCTCCAGTGTTCTTAGGCGTCTTTATAATCTCTCCCCGTCGCTGTTTCCTCCCCTCTGTAAGTTCTTATTTTGCGATGCCCCAACAGTCAAGAACGTTACAGAACGGTTGAAGTTTGTGAAGTGCTGTTTGGGGACTATTTATCCATCAGGTGCTCTAGTTAATTAACTCCAGCAGGCGGGCTGCGTCCTGTGGGCAATCCTCTGAGAAGTTATGCAGGATGTGCACGCATCCCACGCACTTCTGCGGACTCGGCCACTGCCTTCGGAGGGTGGGGGCATATTTTAAGGTAGCCTTTTTAAAACAAAAACAAAAACAACACATAGGAGTGAAGTCTGTTCATTTGCTGAGCAGCCAGGATAAAGGAAAGGGGAGTCATTCCAGAGTTCAGAGCTCATATTGGTCCAGTTCTTTGTGGCTGCCTCTGTCCGATTCAGCATTGGGAGAGCCTGGGGGAGGCAGTGTGTGGGGTTGGGGAGGGCTTGGGGGGGAATTCTCAATGAGCTGAAGGTGCGCCTCCTTTCACAACTGCCCTGCACTGTGTTGTAAGACCTCCCTCCGCCTGGTTGGGGAGTGCTGTGCAGGTATTGTTTCCTATGAGTGTAGAAAGACTGTGAGTGTTAGGAGCACAAAGTGATTCATACTTGTCAATACATAGCCTAATAATATTGTGGAAGTTCGCATCTATGCACTTTTTAAGATAGTGATAAGCAAGAGTGATGGTTAGATTTTTAAATATATAGCAGGATGAACTGCTGCCCAGAGAGGGGCCATTTGCCAAGACAGGGAGGCCCAGAGGACCCAGTGGGAAGGCCCTATAGTCAGAAGTGAGGGAGTTACCCCAATCTCCCATGAGGGTCCAAGAGCTGAAGGTCTGGGTCCCTGGCTATTGCCTCTTAAATCTGCGTATACCTAACTAAAGAATAAAAGGCATCCAAGATGGAACGGCTCCGTGGTCCTCCTGTAGCTCAGAATTCAGTGAAGATCCCTCCCTGCCCCATACACACTCCTCTGTCCACTCTGCTGACCACGCCCCGGGCTGCAGGAGAGGCGCCTGAGCCAGGAATCAGGAGAAAAGGCCAGGCCCCTTTCCTCCCCCTTCCTCTCGCTCTTGCAGGTCTCTGTGTAAATGGAGGAACTCCTCCAAAAAAGACAGCCTCTGCCTTCTCACCTTTGTCCCTGGGCAGTCTCAGGGCAAGATGCCCCGTTGCAAAGGAGGACTTTAATTCAGGTTTTTGAAATTCAAGACCTCCAATCCCTATCAAGATCTCAGGGATATGTGAGCTCCAGGAAGAGGCAGAAGGCTCTGCAGGGATGAGTGGGCGGAGGAGGGATTCGACTACCAACAAGACAAGACAGGACTGCAAGGGTCTGTATTTCAGTGCACGAGGGGACACTAAAATGAGGAAAGACTGGTTTAAAAGCCCACACAGAGCGTCATGAAGGTGGAGCCCATGCTGGTCCGCACTCACAGCGAGGTAGCCCTGGATTCTCAGAAGAGGCAGAGCCCGCCTGTGCCCTCCTGCTGCTGGGAGGACGTGGCCGTTCACCTCTTCTAGTGTCTTTTTCATGTATAGGTGCTTCCAGCTCTAAAAAATACACTCTGGTAACATATCGTCATTACAAACTCTTCTTAAACCACATTTTAGCAGTGCACTAGTACATATCAGAGAATCCCAATTCTGCTGAGTTACATATAAAATATAAACACAAAAAATGTGAAGAAGAATCATCTCTAGATGGTGAGATTGTGGATGCTTTTCAAATCTTTGTATTTTCTCATTTTCTGCAATGCCTATTCTTTTTTAGTCATTAAATGTATTATTATAATGTGATGAATTCAGGATATCTTGGCTGTTCTTTCTTCTGAGAATTATTAAAGCCTATATTTGATCTGCTTATCAAGTGGTCATTACTGATACAGTTGGCACATTTCACCCCACTGTTGACCCCTCAGTCATTCAACAAACAGACATTGAGGACTCACTGCCTTCTAGGCACTGAGCTCGCTATTAGGGATCCGACACAAACCAGGCTTGTCTTGCACTCTGATGGCCATGTAAATGCTTAAGAAGCCAAACTGCGGCCGCTTCCACTAGTTCAGGGAACGTTAGGAAGAAAGCCAGTCTTGTCCCAGTGCAACAGTGAAGGAGGATTCTGATCAAAGACTTACCCACAGTGTCAGATGTGAAAATGGGGCTGCCCCACAGCTGCCCGAATTCAGTCTTCCTGTGACTCCATTCCTTGCTTTGAAGTGAGCTCCCCACACATCAGAAGAGTGGCATCTAAGTGTAAGTTTAAGTCTAAAACCCCTTCTTAAAAACCAATAAAATGTTGCACAGCTAGAACTAACTTTTGCCCAGAGCATGGACCCATTCTGGCTCCTAGGAAAGGTTCCTTGCAGGGAACATCTAAGGGGAGACTTGATAACAGTCTTCATTTCTACAACAGTCCATTGATAGTCAGAATGGTGGTGATCATTGAACTACATCTCTTGTCAAGTTTCAAGTATCTAAAAACTTTTACTTGAGAAGTGAAGAAATTGCCTTCCGGAGACCAAACGGGCCTTTCCCTGCCCTGGCCAGTGTGGCTCAGTTGGTTGGGCATCAACCCATGCACCAAAAGGTTTGATTGCCGTTCAGGGCACGTGCCCAGGTTTTGGGCTTAACCTGGGTAGGGGGCGCGTGCAGGAGGCAGCCAATGACTGTTTTGCTCTCACATCAGTGTTTCTCTCTCTCTCTCTCTCTCTCTCTCTCTCTCTCTCTCCCTTCCTCTCTAAAAAAAATTTAATACAAATATTAGAATTTTAAAAAGAGAGTGAGAGACTTTCCCTGAATCAATATACTGACAGAGTTAGCACTGGGACCTCAGCTTCTTGAACTCTACCGGGGACTCTGTGTCCTTTAGGACTAGATCATGGAAGGAATTCATTTCCATAAGTAGGGCAGTTTAGGTATCCCAGATCCTGGGTCCTAGCTTGTAGCTCATCCTACTGGAAAACATTGCTATGAAGCTTCTACATGCACTGTCTCCCACCAGCCTTTGTCGTCTTCCTTCTCCCCTTCTCTCACATATAGACTTCTGTGGTACTTAGATTCGCCTTTAGCTCACTGGTTACAAATATCAAGAAAGGATCCATATGAAACAGAGAAAAATGTTAAAAACAGCCTACTTTTTAGAAGAAGGAAAAATGGTACCTGTCAGTCTTCAGATTCTCCAGGGGCAAAAAATGGAAAGCCAGGTGTGACTATAGGAGCTCCAGCATCAGATCTAAACCAACAGCCCTACAGAGACTGCCTAACCAGCTCCCACACTGGGGATCCAGTCCCTGTGTCCAGTTCCTCATCACATATACATCCTAGCACCTCTGCCTCGGGTAGCAGTGGCTCCTAGCCCCAGTGGAGACACACACTTCCTACCAGTTCTCTCTCTCTCTCTCTCTCTCTCTCTCACACACTCACACAATCACGTTGCACTTTAATTAAACACCTAAATGTGTGTGAGCAGTACCTCAGTATACACTTTTTTATACATTTATTTATAACAAAAATTATATTTTTAACATTTGAGTTTGTGAACCTTGTGGTGTATGAAAATGTGAGTTCACTGTAAGGCGCCCGTCTAGCATTTCAAGCAACTGCTATGGCAGCTTCTTTAGCCAGTCAGGCGGGCCAAGCTAAGCTGTTTCCAGGAACACCCTCTCCTGTGTGTTTCAGGTCCGAGTGAGGAGAAGAGACATTTTTGCATGAGATTTGAGGGGCAGGAGTAAAGCAGCAGCTGCATTATTTTTTACTCTCAGAAGGTTGGGGCATGTGCTTTTGTAGCTCACACATTATTACTCATCTGCCGAGTCCTCGGCGTGGGCAGCTGGCGGGCCTACAAGCGGTCCACCTTCCCCAGCCTTCACTTCTCCGATTCCTGGGCCAGGTGAGTGTTTAGCATCAGGACAGAGGGCACCAGCTTCTCCTGCAGGATCATCTGGAGGCACTGAGAACTGATGTGGGTTCCGGTCTGTCCTGAGGGTTGCAGCTGATTCTCCCCCACTGTGCCTCCACCTTCCCTTCCTAGCTACCTGGGGACTTAAGCTCCAGCATCAGACAGGATGACAGCAGCCTTGCGGTTTCACAACTCCCACAGCTGCGTAGGAGTCCTGTAGATGAGACACTGAATGGACAAATGGACCTGCGGCTTCCCCACACCAAGAGCCTCCCATCAGGACACCCCGAAGCCCTCCCTTTTTCTACTGTCAGGTTTTACAACCTCCATGTGCTTTTGAGTCTCCCAAAATACAAGTGACAGTGGTTGCTTTCCTGCTATAGCAAGCTCTCAATAAACAGCCTTTGTCTGTTCCCATCTGGCTGGGCTTCCTTATTTCCACAGGGAGGAGCCCTGTGCTAGCACGTGCAGCAGCCTATGGTGCTGTGGCCGGTCACACTGGGAGGAGGTGAGGCAGCTCTTGGAGTTTCCCATGGTTTTACACCAGCCCAGGAATTTCAGAAAAACAATGAATAATTTTTAACATAAATATGTCTCATGCAATATTTGGGGTGTATTCACACTAAAAAAAATATTGTTTATCTGAAATTCAAATACAGGGGTGGGCAAAAGTGGTTTTGCAGTTGTGAGTACATGAAACACAGAGTTTATTTTTGTATTATTATTTATTAACTAGAGGCCCGGTGCATGCACGGGGGGGGGGGGGTCACTCAGCCTGACCTGCCCACTCTCACAGTCCGGGAGCCTTCAGGGGATGTCCTACTGACAGCTTAGGCCCGCTCCCCATGGCCTCTCTCTACGGGAGGTGACTGGGCCGATCAGGGGAAGGTGCCTCCCCCATCACCCTGCTGCTACTGCCGCTGCCGGCCCTCCTCGGCCCTCACAGCCACTGCGGCTTCGTCCAGAAGGATGTCTGGAAGACGTCTGGTCTATCCAGTATAATTAGCATATTACCCTTTTATTAGTATAGATTATTGCATTATTTCCCATACAAATAACTGTAAACCGACTTTTGCCCACCCCTCCATAATTAGGTGTCCTATATTTTTATTTGGTAAATGTGGTAATCCTATAAGTAGAACATCTAAACGTTTCCAGGCCCCACCCCCACAAGTGGAAACAGAAAGTTAAGAAAGAAAAGGAGTGAGAGCCCTGATGGGGCCACAAGGGATTTCAGAGCTAGGAGGAGGGGAAACACATCAGAGGTGATGTGGGTCACTTCCCAGACATAGATGAGGATGCAGCCGCATCTCCACAGCTGCTCAGGGTGGAGGGCACATGGCCAAGAACAAGAAGAGAAAGGACTGACTGTTTGGGTCCAAGACTATGAGAGCAAGACGCAGCTAGGTCTGGAAGTGGATGCCTACTTCTCACTAAAACTGCAGCTACTTTTGTGTAAACACCCTGCTCTCCCTCACCCCAAGCTTAACACCAAGCCCAGGAAGAAGGAGAGAGGATGGGAGGAATTTCCTGAATATGACTGATATGAACCTAAAATGACCTTTTTAAGGGAACTTCCAAGGGAGCATGTCAACATTGCTAAATTCGACTGATTTAACCTTGGAGTGACTGGATTGATTTTAAAATGGAGCAGTTATCAGAGAATTTTAAGAAATCAATATTTTGCACATATAAATTCATTGAGGCTTTCAACAATTAATACTCACCACAAATATGAGCTTCTAGTCATGTTAAGCACCAGCTAGACATGACACCTTTTGAAAAATAAAATCTCCACATCCCACCCCCCAACCCCCATTCTTCACTCTGGCATTTTCCCTGGGAAACCATTCTCTCCAGAGAGACATGCTGAATCTCAATTTCTTTGGTCTGTATTATGGGAAAAGTCGTTTTATTTTTCATTTTCCAAATATTATTCTATTGATTGTACTTTTCAACCTTCATATTCACCTCCCACCCCTTTAAATATTGACAGTTTCCTAGACACTCCACACTTAGAATTGCTGACTTAAAGTCTACTTCATTTTCCTGATTGTACCTACATTTCAAATTTATGGTGATAACGATGATGGTGATAGTGATGATGATGATGGTGATAGTGATGATGATGATGATGCCATGATGACATTAGGAACTGTTGGATACTACTTTCCATATATCACTGATCCAGGTGATAACCCTCACCCTCATTTTATAAATGAGAGAAGTGAGGCTTAGAGAGGTTCAGTGACTTGATCAAGGTACACACAGAGTAAGTTTCGGAGTAGGATTTAAATCCAGAATTGTCTTACTCCAAAGCCTTTGATTTTCCCACAGTGCCTCACTGCCCAGCCACCACAGTTCCCTAATTGGCAGGAATTCCTGATTCCTTTGGTCGGCTCTACCTATAGCAATCAAAAGATGAATGTGTTGGGTCCTCTTCCTGGCATTGACTGCACCTGATTGGAATGCTGGGCATATTTAAAATTTCATTTATTGCCCTGTCCGGTTTGGCTCAGTGGATAGAGCGTCAGTCTATGGACCAAAGGATCACAGATTCAATTCCGGTCAAGGGCATGTACCTTGGTTGCAGACCTCCCGCTAGCCCAGGCCCTGGTCAGGGTGCATGCAGGAGGCAACCAATCAATGTGTTTCTCTCATATCGGTATTTCTCTCTGTCTTTCTATCTCTCTTCCACTTTCCCTAAAAATCAGTGGAAAAATATCCTCGGTGAGGATTAAGAAAAAAATTAAATTAAATTATCACTTATAGAATGCTTGCTGTGTTCCAGACACTGGACTAAGCAGCTTACAAATAACTCATTAATTGATATAATTCCATGAGGTTAAGCACCATTATTATTATTATTACTCTCATCTTACAGACAAGGAAACTAAAGCACAGAGAAGTTAAGTGACTGACCCAAGATCACACAGCCAGTTAGTTTTGCAGAGCCAGGTTTCACATCTATTATCATGCAGTGTGGTCCCCCTTTCGATAGAGCTTTGCACATCTCATCCTAACCTATCTCCTAACTATTTTCTGTGGGTGCTGAGAGGAGATGGGGTCAAGGGCATGAAATTCCTCAAAGAAAGATCCTGGATAAGCCAGAACCTTTAAAAATGTCCACCATAAGGTGAAGTCCGGCATGGCCCAGCTATAGTTCTTGGCAATTGCCAGTTCTGTTAAAAAAAAACACAAAAAACAGGCCCTTCTTTATATATAGTGTTTTCTAAGTGCTAATGGCCTCCAATAAGTCACCTTTTTTTAAAACTGAAAAACAAATCTCTAGTCTTAGTGGTCTTAACTTTCCTCTTCATAGCTTCCTTCTCATGCTCAATCCTCATCTCAGCCAAACTGCATGGGTCTGCCTGGTGCAGGGGGAAGGAGGAGCCAACAGGGGAGAGCTGTCTCTTCTGAGTCAGCAATCAGGCTGCCCAAACCTGGGAAGTCACACAACACCAGGTATAAAATCTCTGCCTTTCTATGTAGTCACTTGATTTTGAACAAGATGCCAGATATCCCCCTTTTAGAGATTCTTGTGCACAACCTGGGACTCTTCGGTGTATCAGTCATTCACAGCTTTGTCACTGGCTTTTCCCCAAGGGCCATTAACAGGGACTTGATGTTAATGAACATACTGGGAGTCCTGTATAGTAAGTGAGGAAAAGAAACCCAGTGGGAAACTCCCTCTACTCTGCACTTGTTCAGAGGAGATGCCTTCCTAATGGACAATGACCAGCAGTTGCTAAGGACTCTACCATTCACTTCTCAATTAACCTTCGACGATTTGCTTACCTGCATTAATTCTCAGTGTCCATATCCAAAAACTAAGATTCATAATAGCTGCTACCTTTATGGCTGCTTTTGAGGACTACGTGCCATGGTGTGTGTAAAAGGCACAGAGGTTGGGCACATAAGAGCTCAAGAAATGTTAACTATTGTGATCACATAACAGATGTCTGTTTAGATTAAGTTGTTATTTTATGTGAACCCCTTAATACCCATAAACTCAATGTTGTATTTCCCATTTCACATATTAAAAAATTAGAACGACTAAATTATTCACCCAAGCCAGATAGCTAATAGTCAAGAGGTGCAGCATGAGACTCAAAGCCTTGGTTCTCTGCCTTCAATTGTCATGCTCATTGCATTGCCTAGAGACAATGTTTTCAGTCATCTTTTCCCACTGCCTTAGCCAACACACACACACACACACACACACACACACACTGCAACTTTGCCTTGTTCCTGAGCTCTAGGAAAGCAGCCCTCATGACTTGGTAGCTGGTTTTCAATACCTTCCAGTCTAGTAGAATTCTACTAGGAGCTGAGGGTAGCAGGCAGTTCACAAAGTCAGCTGTGGGGGTGTTTGCCAGTCATTTCTTTCTTGGCAGAGACAAAGGCTCTGCAGCTTAGTTCAAAAATCCCATGGGTAGTGGCTGGGCACCAGCTGAAAGAGTGAAAGTTCATATTATGACCCCCAATAGCATATTTCTACTTGTGGCATCAGCCTGCTAAAAATAAGGAACTTATTTTTCAAGATTAATAAGAAGTAAGGAAGAGGCTGGGAGAGAGGGGGTTTTATCATTGGGGTGGGAAAGGGGAAATAGAAGATGACATTAAAATAGCAGCAAATGAATACTGTGTAATTTCAAACAGTTGACAATGTCACCCTGCAGGTTGGTAGTTCTGCTGAGATAATTGCCTTTCCCCAGATCACTGTCTTAACCAAAGAAAGAAATGATTTCTGTGTGTGAAAAATCACGCTGCCTCTCGCTTCGGGGAAAATGGCAGTGATTGATAGAGACCAGGCTTTAGGTTTGCAAATATTTCATCCATGCACAGGGACTTTCAGGAGCAGAGAGACAGCACTTACAGGAGAAGAAAACGCAATAAACTCTTCTTCCACAGACAGACAGACTGAGATACTCATGAGATGACTCAGCCTTTAGAGTCAACCTTCATCTTCCAGTAAGTCCAGGTCTGAAAAAATATGATACAATTGGCCTCTTTGGGCTTTTCCCTGCTTCAGAGAGATTATCTGCTAGTGAAACCACTGAACCAGGACTCTGCAGATCTGGGCCTCATTTCCAGGTATTCTGATTCAGTAGGTCTAGGGAGGGGGTTGGGAAATTATCCTATACAAGAGGCTTTGTGCACTGGGCAGGGGCGGGGTCCTTCAGCCCAGCCTGCACCCTCTCACAGTCCGGAACCCCTCGGGGGATGTCCGTGGGCCTAAGCTGGCATGCAGACATCCCCCCCCAAGGGGTCCTTAGCACTGCCATGGAGGTTGGAAAGGCTCCTGCCAACGCTGCTGCACTTGCCAGACATGAGCCTGGCTTCCAGCTGAGCGGCACTCCCTCTGTGGGAGCACACTGACCACTATGGAGCAGCTCCTGCATTGAGCATCTTCCCCCTGGTGGTTAGTGCATGTCATAGCGACTGCTCATTCTGCAGTTTGGTCGATTTACATATTAGGGTTTTAAAATCCTAATATGCAAATCAACCAAACAGCAGAACAACCGGCAGAATGACCTGTTGCTATGATGCACACTGACCACCAGGGGGCAGATGCTCAATGCAGGAGCTGCCCCCAGCCCACAGGCCCCGACCAGCAGCAGCGGCGGGGGACGGGGCTGGAGAGTGGGTGGCGCCAGGCCAGCCAAGGTGGGTGCCAGCAGGGGCCCCCCCGATTGCCCCGCCAGTCACCCCACAGATTGACCCTGATCGCCAGTCAGGCTTAGGGACCCTACCCATGCACGAATTTCATGCACTGGGCCTCTAATCTATATATATAAAAGTCAAGTGGCCAGAACGACCAGTCACTATGACACACACTGTAGCAGCCAACTGGCTCAATTGGGGCCTCGATTGCCCCTCTCCAACCACCCATGGCCCCTCCAGTTGGCCCCACCCTCGATTGCCCCCCCATTGGGGGCTGGCCAACCTCCTGCAGCCCCCCCAAACCAGCTGTCCCGGCCACAATTGGGCCCCAATCAGCGGTGGGGCCAGTGGCCAACCTCCTGTGGACCCTCCCCCCTGGCCGGCCTGGCTCTGATCGGCTCCCATCAGGGCAGGTCAGCTGGACCCCACCTGTGCACAAATTCGTGCACCAGGCCTCTAGTATTTCTAATAACCTTCCACATGATCTTGACACTGCTGGTTCATGGACTGTGCTTTGAGTAGCATGCCTCTGGAAGCCATCTCATCTCAGCTCCTACCTCCAGGTCCAGTCACATTGACAATGGCTGAGCCCTAACCCTGTTCCATGACTAAACAATCTTTTTGTCAAATCAGAATAAGGAGGAGTTCAATAGGGACATTGAGAAAAAATGAGTACAAAGGCTAATATTATTCTCCTGGAAGTGGATCTCATTTCAATGTTAATTAAATCAAAGTGAGGGAAGAGAGGGTCAGCCTTGGGGGTCCCCAGAGTTTCCTTGGTGCTCTAATTGGTGCTGTGCTTTTCTTTGTACTCACTTATGCATGCATTTCTTTCCTGGCCTCATTCCACAGAGGACTTGCGGCTGCTTACAAGAATACCAACATTTCTAAAGAATAAAATATAAGTAAAATTAAAGATTTACCATGTAATGGATATAATTTTTTAATTGAAAATAGCTCTGTTATGTTTTTCTTACTATAAAAGCAATAAATAAACATTGTAGAAAATTTAGAAATAATAAACAAGAAAAAAAGCAAAAGAGAATATTTATGATCTCACCACCCAGAGAAAAACACTGGAAACACCTTAAAGTATATCTTCTCATTCATTTTTTACCAAAATGTAATGATTTTAATATTTTATAAAAGTGTGATTATAACCTTCATGTTGTTTTCTAACCTTCTTCTTTGACTCAACAATATATTGCGAACATCATACAAAGTTAATACATTCTCACCTACAGCATCATTTTAAATAAATGAATAGTTATATTGTAGGAATATGTCATAATTTATTTAAACAATCACCTCATTCCAGGCAAGACTTTGAAATCTACTGCTATAATTTAGCATAGTTGTTGGAGAATTCCATTTCAGATAAATATATTGGCTTCCTCAGTCTCATGGGCCTCAGGCATGAATCAAGCCCAAGAGGGAAAGAAATTTTTATTGAAAAATCTTCATGCCACCGAATGCATTTTACTATTCTTTTATAAGCACAAAAGAATGGCTGTTCTCATTATTCTCTATCTTCTATGTTTCTAACTGGGCTACTCTGACATTTTAATTATATCTCTTTTTTAACTTGGAAAATTCTTCAGTGAATGAAGAGTGATTCATCTTTCTATGGCTTCCGTGAACCAAAGTGACATGCAGAATGTTAATATGGTGCTGGGTTTCAGGAAGAAATGATCCTTGTAAATAAATAAAGCAAGAACTTAGCAGAACATTAACTCACTCTTTGGGATGTGTCCCGAGAGTTCTCCCAAAATATCGAGTAAAGTATATGTATCAAGATTCATCTTCAGAGATTATTCATTGAGCTCTTTCCCTGTGTCTCATTTCATTTGGTGGAGCAGCTGCTAGCCTGCTGAGCAGGGCCACAATTGTTCCATGGGAGCCTTCTCTTTCAGTCACCACTTTTGTTTTTGTAAAGCAAAAGTCACTTCCAGGAGCCTTTCACTCTTTGCTTTTATCTTTCATTTAGAATGTCTGTTCCATTCATTCCATCTACTCCTGTTCATCTGATTCTAGGAGACCTGTCCAGCCTCTCTTCCCCATCCTTCACAATAACAATATCTTATGTGCTCCAGGAAACCATCACTCCACCGTTCTCAGCCATGCAGAATTAATGTGGCGACTCCACTGCCACCTCCAACTAGAACCTGATTTCCCTCCCGCTGGACACAGTGACTGGTTCAGAGATCGTCACAAGACCTAAGCTAGTCCAAGCAGAGGTTCCTTGGCAGGGATTTGGGGACAGACATCTTTCTCCTCTATTTGAGGTTTATAGCTAAAAGATACTTAACCTAACTGATGCCATTTGTAAAGAAACTGTAGCTGACTTCCAGCTTTCTTTTCTTTTTATTTACAAACTAGAGGCCCAGTGCATGAAATTCATGCACAGGTGGGGTCCCTAGCCCTGGCCGATGATCAGGGCCAAGCTGGAGAGGAGGCAATGTTTGCTGGGCCGGGTGTGGAAGGAAGGGATGCCAGACGCCAATGCCACCATCATCGGTGCCCCACCACTGCACAGTTCCCCACCTTCCCCCCCTCCTCCTTCCCTTGCTGCCATGCTGCCACCACAGCAGGTGTGAGGCAGACTGATCAGGGCCTGCTGGCCGGGGGGAGGGACAGGGCACAGGAGGTTGGCTGCTGGCCTGAGGAGGTAGCCAGCCCTTGGCCCCCCTGGGAAAGGGGTCACATCCGCCACCACCCACCCTGGTTCTCCATCCCTGTCCAGGGGCCAGCCCTGATCACCTGATCAGGGCCTGCGAGGCAGGGGGTGGGACCTCAGGAGGTTGGCCTACCCGGGGAGGTTGGCTGTGGGAGCACACTGACCACCAGGGGGCAGCTCTTGCATTGAGAGTCTGCCCCTTGTGGTCAGTGCGCATCATAGCAACCGGTCATTCTGGTCATTCTGGTTGCTTAGGCTTTTATATATATAGATTCTTCCTCCTCTGTAACCCACATGTCTCCTGCACCTTAAGCCCACATATCTGCCTCTCCTCAATGTCTTCATGTGCCTTTCCTCTTTTCTAAAGTCCCAAGAACTCAAAATCCCTTTCTTTTCAAAGCTGCCATCCCTCCCTCCATCCCCTAGAGGTTTCCTATGTCCAGGCAAGCACTTGGGACCTTTCTGACTTCAGGAGTTTTCTGCTGACCACTGTGAGGAGACATTCAGGGAAGCCAAATTACAAACATGGTGTTTGCATTGGTTGCAGAAATCACTTGCTAGTATTGTCACTGGGCTGTAGGACACCATTCCTGGCTGGTTCCAAGAGGTCTCTCTCATATGAAAGTTGGCCTAACGTGCTTAGCCCAGGAGAATTCAAGCTGGTACTTTTTCTGGGTCTGGGGACATTCTGAATTGCAATTTAAACTTGCATCCTCATTTTTATAGCAGGTATGGATTCCTAGGTCTCTTTAGAAGAGGAAAGTACTTCCAAACTGTTTCCCAGAAATTATTTCCTTGGGCTTTAAGACACTCTGCATGTAGTTTATAGATATCTCATTTGCCCATCTAGGAAGCTCTCTGACTCTGGCCCTTTGAAATCCTATCTTAGTGCAGATATCACCTCTTGTTTACTAGTATTTCTCAACATTAAGTCTCTTCCTTCATGGGAAGAGGACCCTAGTTCCCTTAGAGGAGCCACCCCTCTCCTACTCTTAGTCACGTGTTTTAGGCAGGTGTGCCCTTAGCTCCACCACAGTTGGGCTCTGATTAACTTAGAGCAATCAGCAGAGCCCACATCTCACTACGGTGATTGTGGGGGCATGTGACCCCATTACAGCCAAAGAGAGGTGAGGAGCTATTTGTTAAAGTTCTTCACCTACACCTCAGCCTGGCTAGTGTCATGTCCTACAACCCTCTGGATGCCTTGGCTTCAGCCCCTGGAAGTCCTCTCTTCTTTTCTTGCCCAGATCTCTCTACCATCCCCAATGTGCCCCTAGTGTTTTCTCAAGACAGATATTAATGCAGATTCTATTCTAACTAATGTTTGATTCCTTTACCTCTTTTTCTAAACCAGGGATAGCAAATAGGTTTTATCTTATACATCAACTCTGATCAATAAGTATTAGGTCTGAGATCTGTGCTGAGAATGACTCTGAGGCTGCTTCTGGCTTCACAATAAAGTCAGTGGTGATTACTTAGTAATGTCTGTGGGAGGAAGAATGACTATGCACCTCATGTTTTTATTTTTATTTTTTTAGTATTTTTTTATTTTTTATTTTTTTAAATTTCTTTCTTTATTGATTAAGGTATTACATATGTGGCACCTCATGTTTTTATAACACTGTTCTAAGTCAAGGTCTGCACCTAGGTTCCAGAGCAGTCACATGACCTCCCACATGTCTCCCTACAGCTCCTGGCTGAGTGTATCTTTCCCTGGTTCATGACTCTAATGGATGCACCCAGTAAGCTTCTGCTCCTTGTCTAATGAACACAGTGAGTTCACAGTCCTCTTGCACATCTGAAATTATTGACATACCCTAATACGAATGACTTGCTTGGCACCCTTTCTGGCTTATATTATTTCCTTCCTCCATCGGCTCAAGTTTCTGTGGTTCATTCAGGTGTCCCAGTAGGATTCCTCCCTCCTTCCCCCAGCTACAGAAATCATTTTAGGATTATAGATTTACGACATAAAAATAACAAACTTGAATAGATATGGTTTCCACCAAGAGAACAGGTGAGCTGTTGATAACACATCAAGCCCCATCCATGACTAATAAAGTTTCATCCTTTCACAGTCATGGAAGCCAGGCTTTATTCATGATTCTTTCCTCAAAACCACAGCAGTCTTTGGCACTCTAGAAATTCTGATTCTTGAACAAAATCCATTTGTATTGGCTTCTGAGCCCTCCAAATGTCTTAGTGTATTTATCCTGTTTTTAACAGGAGAACTTTCTATTCTGTGACTACAGGCCATTCTTACATGGGCATCCAATGTAGTGTGCAACCAGTGGCAGCTTTCACTTAACATCCCAGCTCAGAGGCACAGCTGCCTGAGGTCACTCACCTTTGTCAACAGGTTCTTGCCAATGACTGTGGACTTCCTGTGGTATTGGCAGAGGGGTGTCTACTGCGAGCCCCTTCCCTCTTGGTCTGAGCTGTGGAAGTGCACTGGGGCCCAGAGCCTCCTGTGAGTACTGGAGCATCTCCATCTCAAGAGCTTTAATTTAATCATGGCTTCAGAGCCCCTTTCACCATGTAAGGTCACAGGTTGTGAGGACTTAGGCAGAACAGCCTCAGGTGACCTTTATTCAAACTACCAAGGACCTATAGTTATAGGGGGACCTGCTGCTGCAGGAAAAAGTCTGCTCAAGAGGAACAAGCATGGCGTTATGTCATCTGCTTGTACCATGTTGTACCTGTTTTGGTAAAACAGGGTGCAGTCAATACAATTGAATGAAAATTTTGGAACATCAATCATAGCTATCTCACACAGGATCCATATCCTCCTCTCAATACAGCCAGACTGTCTGGGTTCATGTTCAGCTCTGCCCCCTACTGGCTCTGTGACCTTGGGGTATTCACCCTAGACTCTCCCTGTCTTGTGTTCCTTACATCTCTTATATAAAAGGCCCGTGGCCGTCATGCCATAATACCATCACGACCAAACGACCAGCGGCTCTCATGGCGGGCGGGGCGGAGCGCAAGCTACTAGCCACCGAGAGCTACGAGCAGTGGAGGGCAGGGCAGCGAGCTGAGGCAAGCAGAAATGAGCTACTCGAGCACAGTTTCATGCGCGCTGGGCCTCTAGTATAAAATAAAATGATAACTGTACTTCCAGCCCACACTTGTGAAAAATGAGTTAGTGGGTATAAAGTGTTTTGAACCCTTCGTGGCACATAGTTTATGTATGAGCTGTTATTACTATTACCCCAATATTCCTCTGGGGAAACCACTCTTTCCTTCCTTCAGTCCACATGTTTCAGAGAGAGCTGAGTCCATCACCTCTGCTTGCGGTCCAGGATGTGCTGGTCCGGTCCATCTAGAAAGGAACTTCTTGGCCAGAGATGGGGAGTGGTTCTGTGGTAACAGCCAACTTGCCCCTGATTAACTCCCCCTATTTAGTAAATAAAAGCTCTTCATTCTATAACCTTGAGTGATCCATGTTATCAAAGAAAATAACCCCGCATACATACATTTACAATTACTCTGTGGAAGCTGTCTGCTGCTCAGGCCTAAAAGGGAGCAGGGCAGAGGGAGTATTTCTGCTGCAGCTCTATCTGTCCTGCTGAGTCCTACGTCTCAGCTTCAAATATGTTGTTGAATCTCTAGTCTGCTGTCATCTTCTCTCTCATTCTTTTTGTTCTTGTGGATTTATACCTATTTTATTCCTTTACAGTTAGGTTATTGGGACTTCAGAAGGGAGAAGAGATAAAAACCTGTGTTCAACCCACTTTATGTAACTATAAAGTCTTTCCTAATGTCTTTGAGGAATCAAAGGAGCTTTACTGGAAAATGGATGGGCAGCATGGCCCTGGGAAGCCCATCTTTCACAAGTCCCTGAACTACACCAACTTAGGTAGACATTACATCTGCAAATCCCAAGAACTATTTTTGAGGAAATGTGAGCATTCAGAAACCCAATACACTTCATAGTAAAATGCCTTCATTCTAAAATAATAATAATAACTGAAATAGAATTAATCCTTGTGCTTTGTTCAATGAGAAGAGTCCTGGCTCATCAGCCTATGAAACCAGCTTGCTTTGGCTGACATAGCCTATACCCACATCCCTGCTTTGTCTGCTTCAGGGGTTGTCCTTGGGGCTCCCAAATGAATACCACCTCTCTGTTTTCTGGTTTTTATTTTGTTTGTTTGTTTGTCTGTTTGTTTGTTTTTATCGTTGTCTTTCTTTGTGCTCTGCCATGTGAGAGGATATGGAGTCACAGCTAAACAGTCATCTGCCCCTTGCTCAGTTCTTTCTCCTATTATCAGCTGCCACCATGACTACAGAACAAAAACAAGGAGAAATGAGGACATAATTCAGTCATCTGAAAATGGCCTTCGGGAAGTGACAGTTGCTGACTCATTCACCTTGAAATAATACATCTTGACATCTTGGAGATCAGGATGAGCTGCCCATTCAGACAATTTTCTATTCATTTCCCCAGACATAGCCCCCAAGCACCTCTCACTTCATCTCTCCAAGCCAAACAGCTCACATAATAAGTTATGATGCCACAGGAAGATCCAGGTTTTATGAAAACTAAATCTCATTCAATTTGTGGGAGATATGGCCTCCTTCCTTAGGAAACAGAATGCAAAATTATGAACATAAAATTAAATATGAAAATGGATATTTACTTTAAATGGGAAAAGAAATTACAGCAAATTACAAAATTTAAAAGACTGACAAATACAACAAAAAATCTAGAAAAATAATATATTTACTTTTTTACTACTTGACACATCTCTTTAGTACTTTTATCTCTATATTTTTGGGGGCAATACCTCTATGTACTTCTATATATGATAAGAATTTTATAATGTTATTTTCTATAAAAAGATAATTCAGTCTTTCAGCATGGTTGAATATATTATTTTTATTTTAAATAAGTATATAAAGCAAATAGATATAATTTAAAAAATAAATGTGTTTATAATTGATAGACTAAAAAGGCTTTCCAACCTCAGAACTGGTTATTGGTAAGTCATATACATTTTTTTAATTGTCAAAATTTCTTTCATATATAAGCTATAAGAGTGCATGCATATTTCAAGCTTTTTTGCACAGTTTTTCTTATAAACTTTTTGAATTGATGACTTTCATTAACCAGTTTGTCCTTGGTAACCCGATTGTACTGGTGGATCATGATGTCAGCATTTCATGTTAGATCAAGAAGAACTAGATTATCTAGTTCTAAAATCTTATTCTTTACCTCTATTTAAAACTTATCTCTTCCTCTTTATGAATTACTACTTTAGGTATGATTTTTTAAAAATGTTTTTTGGCTTATAATTTGCTTCTCAATTTCAGAATAATTTCTATTTACTTTATTGCTTATTTATGACCTCATTCTCTTCCCATCTCTAGCTCCATTCCATACCGGGAGGGGCCTCTTACAAACATATGTGGACACATCCAAGCTTTATCCATAACTTCCAACTATCAACCATGCCTTGGACACCTCTTGGGCTAGGGATGTGCACTACAGCAATGGTCCACTCTTGGTAGGTTGGACTCAGGGAGAAGCCCATGTAGATGCTGGAAGCAAGTCCAGGGCCATTTGAGTAGGGAATTCTGTGATCTTAGGAACAAAGTAGGGCAAGAAGCAGAGAAGCCATAAATTCCAGGTGGGCATATCCCCTGGCCCCTGTGGACTTGTCTTGAGGTGATGGGTGCAGTGGGAGGAAAGTCAGAGTGAGCTCCTCTTAAGCAGAAGCCCCCGTTGCCCAGGTCCAAAGGCAATGCTGATACCCCCCTCACCTTTCCTCTAACCAGGTCTGCGAAATGCCCACACCCACTCCAACTTCACACAACATGAGGGAAGTGTGGTGCAAATTTTACCAAAACATGAGACTAAGTTGAACACATTACTAAGGCCCTTCCAGGATCTTGGAAGGGGTCCATGCAAGTGAGGGATTTCTTTAGTTTCTCAGTAGGTTGACTCTGTATAGTATATAGCAATAGTCTGCTGATATGATACATTGAATGAGCACCAGTTTCAAAGTTGGACCTCAATTTAAATTTTTGTTCTCATTCAGAACCAATGTTTTACGGGAACCCTGTGCTAATCCTGGGCCTACATTCTCAGGACCATTCCTTGCCTTTGCCTTGCTCTCCTCTGTGTGTCAGGAGGCCAACACCAGCCTGCAGGAGATGGAGAGGTGTTGAGAAGCCAGTGTATTTCTTCCTTCCCCTCACTGCCTGAGGCCTCTTATCATGTGCCAAACTCTCACTGGATAGACCTCTCTGCTTCATGGTTCAAGCTTTTCCTGGGGGACACTGGGTTCTGATACCATCTCCTCCTTTTGTCCCTCCAGCTCAGTGCTTCTCAACCTAGGACATTTCTCTCTAACCCCCCACCCCCCCTTCCCAACCCAAAATAATAACTCAAGGGATAGTTAGCAATGTCTGGAAACATTTTTGCATGTTATAACTTGGGGGGAGGGTGCCACTGGCGTCTAGTAAGTAACAGCCAGAGATAAAGGCTAAACATCCTATGATTTTCAAGAGAGCCCCCCACAACAAAGGATTATCACTGCAGATGCTATCAGTCTTCCATTGAGAAACTTGCCCTAGCCTCAGGCAGTAATAGTTCCTTTAGTTGTTAATCTCAGATTTGTCTCATTGTCCTGTTTGGTGTTTAGCACTTCTATTATGTTTAACCAATTCCCTGTATTAAATTCTCTCTGTTGAAACACTTAAAGTAGCTTCTGTTGTCTTGGTTAGACTGACGAATGCTTCCCCAAAGTATCAGCTTCTTTTCTTTTTTCTTCTCTATTGAAATTAGTCAGTGATAATTTCTTTGCCACCTCCCCATGGATTCTGGAAATTTTTACATCCCCATTTATACTACTCAGGGTTTTCCAGAGAAACAGAACTGATAGATGATAGATAGATAGATAGATAGATAGATAGATAGATAGATAATAGATAGATGATATTTATTATAGGTATTGGCTCAAGTGGTATGGAGGCTGAGAAGTTCCAGTCTGTCATCTGCAAACTGGAGAACCAGAAAGCTGGAAGTGTAATTCAATCTAAGTCTGAAAGCTCAGGAACAAATGAATGAGGGCAAGAGAAGATGAATATCTCAGCTCAAGCAAAGAGCAAACTTGCCCTTCTGCCTTTTTTGGCTTATTCAGGTCCTCAATGGACTGTATAATGCTCATCTGCATTAGTGAAGACCCCCTGCTTTAGTCAGCCTGCCAATTCAAATGCGAAGCTCTTCCAGAAGCACCCTCATACACCCAGAAATATGTTTTGCCATCTATCCTTTAGCCCAGTCAAGTTGACACATAAAATCAAACATCACACCATCCCACTCTTTCAGTTTGGAACTTTACAGTTTTCATAGAGAACTTTTTAACTAATAGACTATTTTATTTTATAATGAGGCTCATCCAGAGTTATAAATAAAGAGAAGAAGCTACATAACTTTCTTAAAAATAGAGCACTCAAATTAATATAATTCAGTTTCCACCTTTTGGAATACAATATTATTATAAAAATGCATTTGGGTAATTTAATATCACTATAAATACAAAATGTAGATTAATTTAAACCTGATTAAAATGAGGTATTGGGGGATTCTTCTTAATTCCCTGTTAGGCAAAATTTAAGAGAGTGCTATTGTGTTTTTCCTGTATTTTTTCATTCTTCTGCATAATGAGTGCCAAAGTGACAAAGCAAATACATTT
The DNA here is from genome assembly GCF_000147115.1 of Myotis lucifugus. Taxonomy (NCBI): domain Eukaryota; kingdom Metazoa; phylum Chordata; class Mammalia; order Chiroptera; family Vespertilionidae; genus Myotis; species Myotis lucifugus. The sequence continues at coordinate 628,596 of NW_005871215.1, read as the reverse complement.
TGAGCTTCTTATAATACATGTAGGGGATGTATTGGTTTCCTAGGCAGCCATAACAAAAACTGGGTGGCTTAGAATGACAGAAATTTATTGCCTCGGTACTGGAAGCCAAATCGGCACAATCAAGGTGTCAGCAGAGCCACGTGCCTTCTGAAGGTGCCAGCGAAGGAACCATTCTTTGCCTCTGTCCTAGCTTCGGGTAGCCTCAAGCATTCCTGGGTTTGTAGACGCATCACTCCAAGTCTCCGCCTTCACATGGAATTTGCCTTGTGTCTGCACATGGTTTTCCCTCTGTGCATGTCTCTTTGTATGCACAGATTTTTCCTTTTTATAAGGACACCGGTTGTATTGGAATAGGGCCCACCCTGTTGGCCTCATTTTAAACTGGTTACCCCTGCAAATATTTTATTTTCAAATACACTCTTATTCAGAATTGAGAGTTAAAACTTCAACATATCTTATTGGGGACGGGGGTCGGGGCGGGGGGGGGGGGGGGGACACACAATTCAACCCATAACAGGGAGTGTTAACATTTTTGTACACTCTAAGATGATTTTTTGAGTGAGGAGAACTCATGTATTTTCACAATCAAAATATGTATTTTAACTTTTAAGAATAGTTAGAACTATTTGAAATAATAGAATTCACAGAACTCTAGTAGGCATACCTCCTCACAGGCATCAACTATGGATTTGGTGTTGTGGGGGTGGGGGACACTAAAGATGCATCAAACACAGTCTCAACTGTTAAGGAGTTCAAAGTCTAGTGGGTGAAATGAATAGAAAAACAACTTCAATACAACCTAAGAAGTGCTATATCAGAGATCCAAGGAGGGGACTTGTGAGATCCTAGAGAATAGCTCAAACAACACTGTTTAGAAACGGAATCAGGGCTGGATGAGGGGTGTGACATCTCCTAGGAGCAAGGGAAGGGCAGTGCAGGTGGAAGAAACTGTGCACAGACCTGGAGAGCGGGGTACCAAGAGGCAGGACCATCTGCAGTTGCTGCTCATGGGAAGCATGGGCAAAGGTGGGGGAGTGGAATGAGAGCAGACAGAGGCCAAACTGGGAAGAAGAGGGACATCAGGCCCTGCTAGTGAGCCGCTGAATTTTGTAATCAAGGAAGTAACGTTATCAGATTTGTTTTAGAAAGATTAGTCTGAGAGTATGCTGCAAAGAGTGGATTTTTCTTTCTAAATTTAAAGCTCATTTTCTTATCCTCATTTTACTAATCTCTCAACAGCTTTCAAGCAGAATTGGCCACTTCCTTCTTTCTAAAATAGTTCTTTCTCTTGGTCTCTATTACCTCAATCCTTCTGGGTTCCTGCTAGGTCATGGCTTCTCTTCCTGGCTGACTCCTCCTCTATGGGTCTAAAGCAGCGGTTCTCAACCTGTGGGTCGCGACCCCTTTGGGGTCAAACGACCCTTTCACAGGGGTCACCTAAGACCATCGGAAAATACATATATAATTAAATATTGTTTTTGTGATTATTCACTATGCTTTAATTATGTTCAATTTGTAACAATGAAATTGGGGGTCACCACAGCATGAGGAACTGAATTAAAGGGTCACGGCATTTGGAAGGTTGAGAACCACTGGCCTAATACATACTGCCACAGGGGTACCTACAGGCACCTCAAACTCAACATCTTATATCTGTTTCTTCCCAAGACTTCATCTCAGTAAGTGGCCCTACATTCACCCAAGTAGTTGCTCAAACCCCAGAGTTAAAATTTATCTTTAATTAATTCCTTTCCCTTTTCTCCTACATATAAATCCACCTACAACTAGGTTTCTGGTCCTACAACTAAAATATATCTTTGATCCATCCATTTCTCTCCATCTCTACTACCACTGTTTATTACCTGGATGATTGCAGTGGCCTCCTCACTAGCCTCCCCACACATGCCTTTATGCATTCTATTCCCCAACCAACAACTCTAAGCATCTTACTAGATTGTAACAAGATTTATCATTCAATGTAGAACTTGAACTTCTTACTCTGGCCTGGGAGGTCTTATTGATCTGCTTCCTACCTACCTCTTTAATCTCACCATTCCAACCGCTGGCTTTCCTTCTGTTCCTTGAACAGACCCATCCCTTTTCCACCTCAGGCTCTTTGCACCTGCTGTTCCCTCTGTCTAGAACTCTCTTCCTATACTCTGAGAGTGGCAATCTCTTCCTTATCCTTTAGGACTCAGTTCACATATCACCTTCTCAGGGAGGCCTTATTGGTCTATTCTATATAAAGGGGGCCTCCACCCTTATTACTCTATCAAATTTGTTTTTTGTTGTTGTTTTTATTTATTTTTATCAGAGCACTTTACAGAATATGAATTTATGCTTATTTATTTGTTTCTATATTTTTTCTTCCTCTTGACTCCAGACACCACTCCCTCCTTCCACCCCACAAATCAGAAGATTCTCCACAATGTTTATACCACATGGTACTTTAGATAGGTTCCTAAATACCCACAATTCATCACACACTGATAATGTTCCTGGCACTGTACTTCTTTGTTTATTTCATTTTGTTTCCCCAACAATCCTGTGGTGATGAAATTATTACTCCCATACTACAAGTAAAGGCACTGTCTTGGATGACTTGCCCAAGGCCACATAGCCACTAAGAAGTGAAGGAGGCAGGAACTGAGCCCATATCTGTCTGGTTCTGAAAGCCTTTCTACCATTCTGGCATGCCTCAGTCCCTGGCCCTTAGAGGAGCCGGAGGGACATAAATAAAGCATTATTTTATCTATGCTCTTTCTATGCTACTTCCTTGCTTCTTTTATTTGATCAACTTTAAATACCAACCCTCGGCACTTGGGTGGACATTCATTGGCCCACCATCCTTTATTTGGGAAACCACTCTTACCTGCCCCATAGGAATTCTGCTTAGCCATAGGGTGCTAGGGAGACTAACACTGCCTCACCCTACCCCATCCTAGAGTGCACATGTGACCTGGGCTGGCCAATCAGAGTAGTCCTTCCTCAGGTCTCCATGCCAGAACAGGAACCAGCATGTGATCTGAACCAGGCCCATCAGCAACCCCTCTGGGACTTTGCTGAAGCTCTAGGGACAATTGATGAACTGCTGGCTTATCATTCATTAGCACCATAGTACTCAGGAGCTGCAAGTGGCCATCTTAGTCACATAGAGAGAGGATGCTGGAAGAGAAAGCCAAATAGAAGACAATAGAGCTAAGAGTTGGATGGAGAAAAAGACAGAACCAGAGACCTAATAACATAATTTCAGCATTCAAACCTACCCATTTATTTATATGATTGTTTGGTTAACATATATGCTCACTAAACTAGTTCCACAGGGGTAAGAATTATGTCTTGTTTTTGCTCACCACTGTCTTCCCGGTATCCAAGGCAGTGCCTGTCAGAAGTAGGTGCTCCATATATATTTGAATGATTGTGTTTCTGCCAGCAGTGCCTGAGCTCACAGCATAATGATAATATTCCAGAGAAATCCTTTCTATCTCCAGCTTTTAGAATGAGCTGCCTGGGTAAAGGAGGCTTGATTAAAATTGGGAGAAACCTTAGCTGATCTTAGAGATGTATTCAACTTTATGATAATGGGTCCTCTTATTAAAAATTCAGGTTGTAATGGATGTGATTAAACTGGTCAGGGATGATGCATTCTGGCTCTGTTCTTTAGAAATGTATGTGATGTCTAAGGCACCATAACTTAATTTAATTCTAATATGTCTTTAAGCACTCTGTCAGATTATAACCAGATTCATTAGTCACTCTGAGGCTAAAAATAGAGGATAATACAAGAGGCTAACATCACCTAGTAAGGAGCGTTTTCTCAAAGAGATGGACATAAATCATAGGAAGCACGTCACCTCCTCCTATCTAAAGCCACAGGCTGGGTGCATCGGGTGCTTGGCAACTGTTTCAGGATAAAATGACTCTTGAGCTGAAACTGCCATCTTTCAGGAGAAGCAGTTTTAGAGGGTTTCGGAAGATATGTCGACTGAAAATCTGCGCCCATTCAGCCCCTGCTAAGCATTCCTTGTGTACCACCGAGCGGTCCCTGATTGCCAACTATTTTCATCTGGTTTCCAGGGCAGCAATTCAAACAGTGGGATGGGCTGCGGCAAAGGAAAAGAAAATGGAATTTTTCTTAATGTTTTCTGAGAAAATCATTGATTTTGCATTGCACCCCAGCTTCCATCTTGGTAAAATAAAAGTGGTTTATGTTTCCCCCCTGGAGCCTGCACAGTCCTTAGAAATCCTCAGAGGAGGAGGAGCAGCAGCAGAAGAATAGAAGATACAATTTATAACAGTGCTAGCAAAAGGAAGGAAGGCTGCTGACCTCTGAAACTCAGCAATTTCTGCTTTCTTGGGGGTAAGCAGAGTGCAGGACTCAACGGAAACAAGCATCTATGGACATGATATTAGGTATTACCTTAATAGGTATTACCCACTAGGTGTTGCCTGCTTACCTAATAGGTATTGCATAGCATGTAGTGTTACCTAAATGAGTTGCTATGAACCGATTCTATAGATGAGGATTTACTCTCGGGAAAGGTAAGTGATTCCTAAGTAAATAATTTAAAGAGGCAGCATTGATCTCCACAACTGTCTCCAAGTCCTGTCTTTCCTCTTACCATTACACCATGCTGCCTGTGTGCATCTGTGAGACATACATCTGTTTTGACTTTTAAGAGGAAGAGAACCACTTTCATGGCACAGGAATCGTGCCATCTTGAGTTCCCCTGTTGCCATATTATTTACCCCTTAATTTACTCAACAAATACTTATCAATTACATACAGGTTGCTAGACATTTTATTAGACACTAGGCCTTAGTGGATAAACTAGACACGGGTTCTGTCCTCATAGTGTTTCACTTAAAGAGACAAGAAAGAAAGCAAAACATGCAGCATTGCAAATTATGATATATTTTCTGAAGAAATGAACAGGGCAGTGATGAGAATGATTATAGCAGTGTGGAATTTTATTACTTGCTGTTTCACGAAGCAATATAGTGTACTAGTAAGGGATTAAGATGCAAGCTTTCAGGCCTGACAAGATTAATGTTAACTCTGCCATTTCTAAATCATTTGACCTTGAACAAGTCATTTAAATCTCTCTGTGCCTCAGTTCCTGAACTAGAAAATGGAGATAACAGCACTGACCTTAAAGGATTATTGTGAAGATTAGATGATAAAATCCATGTAAATCCATGCAAAGTGTTTGGAACTCTGCCTGACACCAGTAAGAACTATGTAGATGTAATAATTTCATATCTGCTCTTTGGAGGCTACCCATTATACTTACAGCAATCCATGCTTGGAATCTTCATCCAGTTAGTCATGGTACGACTCGTTGACAACACATGCTCTTGATCATAAAAACTACCTTTTGAGGTCCAGAGCCCAATGGCCCCCTTTCCTGGCCAGCCTCTAGTTTTCCATCAAAATCTCTGCTCGTGCCCTTCCTTCTCCTCACCAGAAGGCTATGCTTTGAGCTTATGGCTTGTCAGTTGGATGATCTTAGCTAAATTACTTACCTTTCTCAGCCTCAATTTCCCCCTCTGTAGGGAGTTTTTGTGATGATTGGAGATAATGTATCTAAAGCACCTTGTTCAGCATCTTGACTGTGGTGGTCACTCAATCAATCAGTGAATCATCAAAACTTTCTTTTAAAATATCTTAAATAAAATTGATATGAGTGTTTACAATGTTGTCCTGTTAAATTGACACTTATTTTGGAAAGCTTTAACCTGGGAAGTTAAAGAGTTAATAATTGGCCCTAGCCAGTTTGGTTCACTGGATAGAGCATTGGCCTGGGGACTGAAGGGTCCCGGGTTCTATTCCTGTCAAGGGCATGTACCTTGGTTGCAGGCACATTCCCGGGGGGGGGTCGTGCAGGAGGCAGCTGGTCGATGCTTCTCTTTCATCGATGTTTCTAGCTCTCTATCCCTCTCCCTTCCTCTCTGTAAAAAATCAATAAAATATATATTTTTTTAAAAAAGAGTTAATAATTGATTAAGTATGATTAAATAGGCTCTTGATTTGGAATGTCAACCCGTTATAACGTAGCTTCCTCAAGAAAATCAGGTGCAACATAAGGATGTCATTAAGACACAAAAAATGCAACCTTTTACAATTTGGGTTACTGCCTATGTTTATATTTTAACTAGAGGCCTGTTGCATGAAGAGATTCGTGCAATAGGCCTTCCCTTCTCCTGGCTGTGGGCACCGGTTTTCCTCCAGCACCCGGGACCCAGGCCTTCACTCTGGCCGGAGCCGCCTTCTGTCCTCCGTCTTCGCGGCCCCAGCTGGAGCCGCCTTCTGTCTTCCATCTTTGCTGCTCCAGCTCGCCTTCAGTCTTCGATCTGCTGCTTGGAGCCTACATATGCAAATTAACTGCCATCTTTGTTGGCGGTTAATTTGCATATCACGCTGATTAGCCAATGGGAGGCGTAGCGAAGGTACGGTCAATTACCCTGTTTGTCTATTATTAGATAGGATAAGACTTTGCTAGGTACAGGCCAAACAAATGATTCTAAAACATTGGGAATTCCAGGGGTCCTTGTAGACCAGTGGTCAGCAAACTATGGCCTGCAGACTAAATATGGCCTACATCTTGTTTTTGTAAGTAAGGACTTATTGGAACACAGCCATGTGCATTCATTTAATTACTGTCTATGTTGACCTTTGTGCTGCAAAGTGGTAGAGTGAATAGTTTTCACAGAGACTGTATAGCCCACAAAGCCATCTACAATATCTACTTTCTATACTTTTTCAGAAAAAGTTTGCCAAGCTTATTGTAGCCAAAGAGGGGACATATTCTGAGCCATAGCCCTTTTGGAAACAGTCTTCACATTGCATGTGTAGCCTTCAGCATATGTGCTGTCTCCTGCTGTTTGTGGGGAGGGGCACTGTGCTGGAGTGCATTGGATGTTCTATAGGAAAGGCTTTCCTGCCACTTATCAGCAGGTTTAGCTCAACATTGCTGCATTCTGGTGAATTAAATTGTTGTAACAAGACACAGTAACTTAGTGGCACAAATAAGGAAGTTTATTTCTTCCTTATAAAACTGCAGTGCGGGTGTTCCTGGATGGTTGGCAGCTCTGGTCCACAGAGTCATTCTGGGACTCAAGCTCTTTCCATGTAGTGGCTCTGCTCTATCATAGGACCTGCTATCATTCACATGGTTCTAACTAGCAGGTTAATTGCATAAAATATACTTGTTAACCCTGGCCAGCTTGGCTCAGTGGATAGAGTGTCGGCCTGTGGACTGAAGGATCGCAGGTTTGATTCCGCTCAGGGGCATATGCCTGGGTTTCGGGCTCGATCCCCAGTAGGGGGCTTGCAGGAGGCAGCCAATCAATGATTCTCTCATCACTGATGTTTCTATCTCTCCCTCTCCCTTCCTCTCTAAAATCAGTGGAGGGGAAAATATATATATACTTGTTAAAGCAAGGAAGATAATGATAATAGATACTACCTTCCAGGTACTTTCCATATGTATTAACTCGTTTAATTTTTATAATAATTCTACTAAGGACTATCATTTAACAAATGGGAAAATTAGGCCAAAGAGAAGTAAGAAACTTACCTGAATTTTTCAGCAGTAAATCTTGAGGTTTTAACCCCTATAGTGTAGGCCCTAAATGATCACAGAATATGCCATCTATAACATGCCTCTTTGGCATGAGGATTATCTTGAAAAAATGACAGACACAGGAGAAGCTCTGAAAGCAGAGAAGTTATTCTTTTGTAAGGTAATTTTACATTAGAAAGCCCTCCCCCACCACACACACATATACACACACACCAGGAAGAGAGCTATTACCAGAGATCACTTTTTCATCTGAGAGATCTGTCTGCTTGGCAGCACAAACTTTGCTTACTCTGCATTTCCTCTTCTCACCCTCCTATGAATTGCCTTCCCCACTTTGAAACTCAGAATGGTACATAAGCCTCAATTGGCTGGTTGCCTTGGGAGTCTCATCTTTGTGGGACGTCCATATTTAATTAAATTGGTATTTTCCCTCCTGTTAATCTGTCCTTTTATTACAGAGGGAGACTCAGCTGAGAACCTGGAAGGGCAGAAGGAAAATTATCTTTCCTCCCCTGCAGCACTTAACCACTTCACTATATTCTTCACTATGAATTAGCCACCACAATCCTTGTTTCTACAACATTCACAAAGGTGCCATTGCTATTTATAACATTCTTTCCTCACCACGCATTTCCTTTTTCCTGAAGCAAGCATCTCAGCTGCCTAGGAATCTTTACTTGATATACATGGACTCTAGAGTCTGCTTGGGTTTGAATTCACTCTTGCTAGTTATGTCAATGTGGAAAAAATTATTAACTTCTCTGTGCCTCAGTTTTCTCATATATACGTGGGATTGTTGTGAAGATTAAGTGAATTAATAGATACAAAGCATTTTGGTTTATTTTTTCAGTATGGAGGGACAGTTCCAGAGGTTCCACTTAGTTCTTCCTCCCATAATAACATTCACATCCCAAACCAGGGAGCCATGTAACTATTCTGCCAGTACTTCAACTACAACAAAGCATTTAAGAACTGAGGAAATTACTATAGAATGGGTTCACTATGAATGATCCTACTCTTTTCCATGGACTTCCATACACCAACCAGAGAATTATAGGTGGCATTTGGAGCCTCCACGAATTAGTTAGCAGATAATACTAGTAATCCTGAAAGCCCTGTAGAAACCCATTTTTCCAGGTTCCAATTGCCCTGGAAATGGTTCCAAGTGCCTTGATCAAAGGAGGAGACATCCATGCACGCTTGTGGTGGCCCTGCTGGGCTGCTCATCTGGTCTCCCCTTTACTCAGGGGCCTCTGGGTCTCGAAAGTGATTCAGGTCTGGGAACTGGTGAAAGGCTGACTCTCTATCATTGTGACTGAAGTCAGTCCTCTGTTCCCAGGCTTAGAATTTGTGGTTGGTATTAAACAAATCAACACGTTAGTGTCTATAAATCTTAGCCCTAAAGATCGTAGGATCTATTAGGCACCCTTAAATGTGCTCCATGTCAAATCCTTCTGATAATCACACCTAAGCCCTCTGCTTATTTCAGAAATGAGGACCCGCTTGTCCCTTTGGGACGCTGTTCTCCATAGAAGCATCTCCCCAATCATTCCCGGCCTACAGAGTGCTTTTCAAGAATGCTAATACTGCTCTCCTCAGTGTGGCTTTTTTCCTGGGTGAGTAGATCAGCTACTGTAAATCCACTCTAATATTCCCGTCTCCTTTAGTTTTTGGGTTCCCTTCTCTACATTACATCAAGGAATGGGTGGCATCCAAAGTCCACGTGCACAGGCCATTATGAACACTCAGTTTCAAACAACCAAGCGAGTTTAATCCCCTTCCAGTCGTGTTGAATGCAGAATTTTTTGGTGAGGGCACCTATAAGATAAATTTGATCTGATCTAAAATGATATGTTTCTCTTCCTAACACTCAGAAATGTTTCCCTTAATCTTGTGATGCTTTGGGTGTATAGGCCTTCTCTTTCCAGGTTTTATTTTGATTTCAGGGCATGTTGGAATCTGACTCTAAATGTAGGTCTGGAGTCAATGAGCAGAGGTAGGGGTAGGCTATGAAGACCCCTTACAAGGTGACCCCTGAGAAAGCTGGTGTCTTTGAACAAGACAGGGCCAGCCTCATCAGAATGGGAGGAGGGCTGCGATTGTTAGCCCAGGATGCTCCGTGAGTTCTGGGGTTTTAATTTTGGGGGGTTATCTGACTCTTCCAAAATATCTCCACTTCAGTATCATGGGAAGAACCAATTTCCCCAATAAATACCCTAAAAGACCAGATAAGGCTGTGAATTCAATTTATTTTGTAATTCTTCTATCTTCAGGATCCATCTCTGCCTCTGAGTCTCAGCTTCATTAGCCCTCTGCCTGCATGAGATAAAATAGTTTTTTAGGGAAGTCACAGAAACTTCCTCATCCACTGACCATGCTTGGAAGTGAAAATTTGAATCCTTATGCCTGTGGTCATTTTTTTTAATGTTATCCACACCCCTAGGTCTAGAGTTCTTTCTACCAAACCACACTTCTCTTCCAATCTAGGATTGAATTCACCTGCATATTACAGACGGCCGAAAATAAGAGAGGCTTAAGCAAGAAAGCCTTGTCACAGAGGGTCAGGCTGGTATGGTGGCTCCAGAAAGGCAAGGCCCCGAGCTCCTTCAGGCTTTCCCTCCCACCGTCCCTAAGGCGTAGCCTTCTCTGGTCGGAGGCAGCTGCTGGAGCTCCAGCCATCATGTCATGTTCCAAGCAGCGGGGTAGAGGGAGGAGCGCAGAGAGACAGCCAATGACAGGATCAGCTGTCTTTTCAGGTCTCCCAGAAGCTGCTACATTTTACTTCTGAAGAAGAGAATGATGTGATTTTAAAAACTCATGGTACATCTTACTGGGCAGAATCAAGTCACATGGCCATAGCTAATTTCAAAGAAGGCTGGGGCAAAAATAAATAAATAGATAGATAGACAAATAAATAAATAAATAAATAAATCTTTATTAAGGATAGCCTGGCTAAAAATGAAGTGTTCAGCTAAAAATACACCCAGCCTTTATTTGGAGGGAAGGAAATGGATATTGGGGTAGGCAGATAGCAGGCTCTCCCGATCCCCTTTTGGCATGAATATTTGAAGGATAATGGAGCTGTCAGGTCCTAGCAGAATCAGATGGCACACACAGAAGAATTGAACTGAAAAGAAATTAATGGAAAAATTATTTTCAAAGGTTTGGAACAAATGAAGAGAACTGTAAAGGGGTTCTGAGACAGCCAGAAGCTAGCAACAGAAGGAAGCTGCTCCCACCCCTAGACCCAAAGGGAGAGAGAGGGGCCAAGATTAAAGACCCCAACCTCTGTATCCACCTGCCCTTCTATCGTCTGTATGCCACCCCCTGTCCCACCTGAGGCCAAGGGAGCCTGGGTGATGCAGCTCCAGAGACCACCCTCTGGGGGCCCAGAGCCGGTAAGGAGGGCAGAGGATGGTGTGAGACAAATGGGGAATATCCAGCACAGTCGCCTCTGCAGATACCACCAGACCCCATGTCTCCACATACCAGGGCAAGGTGGTGGCCCTTACAGTGCGATTTGCAGCAGTTTGAGTTCCAGGAGAGTCTGAAACTTTCAGCAAGGGCACAGGAGGGGAGAGCCCCCGGCTATGGCATGGAGATGATGAGGAATGCTCTGTCAGCTCAGAACTCAGTGCAGAAACGAAACCACAACCTGCCCCCTCTCTGTGCAGAGAGTAAGGACCATTACCTGCTTTCTCTCTGTTGTTTAGCTGCTGGGTGAGCTGCAAATAGTGTATAAGAATCGGTGGGTGGCTAACTGCTCAGAACACAAACACCGCTGGGCACATCTAAACCTCCACTGGCAGGCAGAGACGAGCAGGAAAACTGGGAAGTAAGGGAGATGTATCTTTCCACACTCTTGTCTCTTTGATTCTGAGTGTGAAATGCATATTGCCTGCTGTTATTTCCAACGTATGTGTCCTACTTTATTTATGTCCTCCAAAACACCTAACAGTGAGGCAGAATACTATAAAATTCTGCAGTCCGAAACTTTGGATTCAAGGCCCTACTTGAAAAGACCACATGTTGTATCATTCCCATTACAAGAAATATTTTGAATAGGCAACTCTAGAGAGACACAACATAGACTGGTGGTTGCCAGGGGCTGGGCGAGCAGCGAGTGAGGAATGACAGTTAAATGTTTGGGTCTTCTTTTGGGGGTGATAAAAAAGGTTATAAAATTGATTATGGTGCTGATTGTACAACTCTGAAAATATACTAAAATCCATTGAATTTTATACTTTACAAGTATTAAAGGATGAGCTGTGGATTATATCTCAATAAATATATAACAGAAATAACACATTGTGCTTGGCATTTATTTGCAGCTTCTGCATCTGTAAAATGGGCACAGTAACATCTACCTCCCAGAGCTGCTTCAAAGATTTAATGAAATACTGTGTGGGAAGCAGTTACCATAGTGTCTTACACATAATGCTCAAAAAAGTTAACTCTTGTAATATGCCCTTTAAATTTTTGTCAACTGATTCCTACATTTTAAAAATCAAAGTGGAATCAGTATAAAGCTGAATGTTAAAGCAGAAAGGGTGCTTGGAAATCAATATAGTTCTACTCTTTCCTTCTGAAAATGAGCAATTAGTGACAAATCTAGAAAATCACCACTGACAAAAGAGGATCGAAGGAGCCTATGAGAGTCAGTGAGTGAGTGCATTAGTGAATTCGATCCTAGATGACAGGCATTTGCCACACTACTTACTCTGCTGAGGAAGCAACACCCAACACCGAGCCTGGCTTGGCCCTTTGCAAAGAGTGTGCAGAAGAGCTTTCACAATTCATTCACATGTTAGAGAACTTGTTCCTGCTCACTAGAGTCTAAATGGAAATGACTTTAGACAGTTGATAATTGTTTTAATTCTATTAAAATTTCCTAGGTAGATTTAAAAAAACAATATCATAGTATTTTCCTTAATCTTATAAATGGTGAAAATGTTAAATATTAAAGCTGCTCCAAACCACTTACATGAGTTTTTAAAATTACATCATTCTCTTTTTCCACACACACACACACACACACACACACACACACACACACATACACACACGTGCAGGCACATAAATCTAAGATGCATAATTTTTTGCAACTTAACTTATCTGATCAGGACACAGTTTATAATTAATTGTTTGCTCTAATTTAATTGACAGCATCATTCTCTTTCTTAGCTTAACACAAAATAATGGTGCAAATTGAAGTATGGTGTACATGTGCATATATATATTACATATATTATATATATTATATATACATGCTGGAAGCCATCCATTGTCTACACTATCATGAAAGTGCAAACAGGGAACCCAGAAAGAAGGCTGATAGACCTTCAGCTTTGGCCAGGGCTAAAGCTATGCACCAATTGTTCTGTTGAGACAATGGTGGCTCAAGCAATTTCCTGACCTAATAGTCTCAAAGTATTTCTTTACTAATATGTACTGACCTTTAAGATAGTCTGTCTGCTACCAGATTGCCTGCCTGACTAAGGGCAAGATGTGTATCAAAAATTGAATAAAAAGCTAACAGGGCCTGGGCACCAGTGAAGCCTTTCCACTAGAGAAAGGCTCTCTGCCTGGCCCCCCATGATTTCCAAATTCATATTTCTTATCTAGTCTCTTCATTTGTACACGGCCCTTCTCCAGATCCTGAACCCTAGCCATGCAGGGTTTATATTATATATAAAATGAACTAGAAATTTGTGCTGGTTGAATGCTCAGAATACTAAAAGGGTCATGACTGATTTGAGTTTCAGGAAAAACGCGAAGCTCAAGCATGTCCACAGGGGCACAGTTCTCTTTACGTGACTAGAATGTGCATCCGTGGGACCCATTAATAGACAGTCTGGCCTCATTGATGCTTTTGTTCATCTAACTAGAGAAAGAATTAATCAGCACAACTATGATTAGGTGCCTGGGTCCTTTCAGGAGAAGACATCAGGGACATGCAGATGTCACATGTTTGAGTGCTGAGTCCTTGGAATGTTCCATGTTCAGCCCAGGCTCCTGCAGGCAACACTGCAGCCATTTGGAGACCGCAGAAGGCGGAGGATTGGGTGAGCCTCCCACCTGAATCAGCAATGTCTTCTAATGGTCTTGCTTATTTCAGGGGCAAAGAGATTTCTGCAGCTCAAAGGCATGATTTGAGGGTCCCTAATGGATGTGCCAAAGGGTCTGACTGGCAAACACCTCATAAAATAATAATTGCTTAGATGCTGCTGGAGATAATTAATTTGGGCTTTGGAAAGCTTCCTCCTTGGTGCATTCAATTCACGAGGCCTCCTGCTCTCGGCGTGAGCTGCAAACACAATTCCTAGGACGACAAGACAGGGCAATCGGAGACTAATGGATTGCCAGCACTGGCTTCTGAGCGCATTTGGAGTGTCCTTGGAGGTATGCTCAGGGTGCGTGGCTTTGTTTTCTTCTCTACTTGAGTGATGAGGTTGTTGTCATTTGTCTGTTGTATAGAATTATTTCCCCTTCCAAAGCATATGGGGATCCAGAGACACGCAGGGGCACTGGCTTTGCCCACCAGCCTCTTCTGCCAAACCAAAGGAAACAGAAACACAAGACATGAAGTCAAGTCAGTCGTAAAAGATTTGTTAGGATCACCCTGGGGTTTTGATGTCTAAGATAGAAAGGAGTGCAGAAGGGAGAGTCTTATTAAAGCCCAACTTTAGGGTAGGGAAGCTGATCAGTCAGCAGTGTGTTCTGCTCAGCTGGCACAAGAATGTCCAGAAGGCTCCCATTCACTCAGCCACCAAATATGTATTGCACACCTACTGTGTGTACATATTCTTCTGGGCACTGAGAATACGGAAATAGTCAATGGAACAGACAGTCTCTAGCCATGTGTATGTTCTCTTGTAAAACATGGAGACAATAAGCAAATCGATGAATAGATTACACCAGGAGGTGATAAGTGATAAATGCTGTGAGAAAAAAATAAAGCAAGTTAAGGAGAGGGAGTGTCCAGGTGAGGGTGGCATGTTGCTGTTGTATGTGGGTAGACAGGGCACTCCTCTCTGAGAGGGTGAGATTGAGCAGGGAGTGGGTCATGAGACCATTGTGGTTGAGTCACCCAGTAGAGAGAAGAGCAAGTACCAGTACAAAGGCCCTGATGCAGGAGCCCGCTCGGCATATCCAAGGACTGGCGTGGAGGCCTCGTGGCTGGAGCAGGTGGAGCTGGGTGGTGGTGGGAGGTGAGATCTGAAAGGGCTGGGGGTGGAATAAAGATTCAGGCTTTTCTTTTCGGGCCATTGCAAGGACTTGGACTTTCTTCTGAGATGAGCGGGTTTGGAGGAGTTTGAGCAGAAGAGGGATGTGCCCTGATCACATTTAGCAAGAGCGCTCTGAGTGCTGTGTGAAGAGCACACCATGGCAGGGGGCAAGGGCAGAATCCAGGTGAAGAGGAGATGGCATGGACCAGGATGGTCAGGGCAGAGTGGTGGGGGGTGGTCTGATTCTAGATGTATTTTGAAGGTAGATGGGATAAGGGATGAGCTGATGAACTGCATATCGGAGGCACAAGAAAGAGAGGTGTGAAGGGGGACCATAAGCTTTCAGGTCTGCACAGCTGGGAAAATGGAGTTGTCTGCTGAGCCAGGAGCACTGCAGGTGAAGCCAGTCTCTCAGGTAAAATCCTGTTTCTAACTTGTTAAGTCTGAGATCGTTGTTAGCTCTCCACATGGAATACTGAGTAGGCAGCTGTGAGTCTGAGTTCAGGGGAGGGGTCTGGGCTCGGGAGTCCTCAGCCCACAGATGGTATTAAAGGGACTGAATGAAATGACCCAGGCAGGTGTGGATACAGAAAAGAGTGGAAGAGTCCTGGGCTGCTAGAACACACTCCAAGCTGGTAGCTCAGCCGGCCTTGCACTGTCTTAATGATGGAGTCAGGCAGAGTCCAGGATCAGGGCTTTCCCTCTCCTGGAGTTTGCTGGGAGAAATTGAAAGAAAGTAAGGTCCTAATCTGGTTGGTAAATGTTTGGGTAAGGCCTGCACCTAAACAGGGCACTATCCTCTCTACCAAGTGTTCCAGTCCAAACCTCTCCTGACACCTCCCACCCCCACTCCACAGAGGCAATGCCTAGGGTAGCAATTCTGTCCCCTCTCTGCCAGCTACCATCTTGCCACCTGTGTACTTTCCACCTGTTATCATCTTAACATGGGTAACCAAGAGAACAGTGACTTTATACTGAGACGGATGGCATTTAAGTCTTGCTTTCACTGCATGCTAGCTGGGTGACATTGGGCACGTCTCGGCACCTCTCGAGCCTCAGTTTCCTCATGTTCACATACCTCACAGGCTTATTTTGACAAGTAAATGGGATTATATGTGTAAAGACACTACCCTTGTGTCTGGAAAATAAGAAGCAATTATAATAGTAAATACTGTGTGCCAGGCACTATTTTATACATTTTTTATGTATTTACCTAATTATCTCAACAACCCCATGAGGAAGATACTGTTATTATTTCCACTTTACAGACAAGGTTAAGTAACTTGGCCAGCCGGTAACTCTAGTGGCCTGGCTCTAGGAATGATTCTTTTAGCCATTATGCTATACTGCTTCTTGAGAATACGTCAAAATTTTTCTACCCTTGTTTTATGAAAAATAAACATATGGCTCAAGTTTTCAACCCGCAATTTTGTGTTTTTCCTTGCTACTAAATTGCATTCATTATCTGATCCTAGACATCATCTTCATACTAAAAGAGTCAGTTTGATGCAATGGCAAGAAAAGAAAAATTCAAATGTTCTGGAACACAAGAGATAAGGTCTTATCACCAACCTTCTCTGTGGAAGCTGGGTCAGAGGAGCTGCCCACACAAAGCAAGCTGGCGATAAGGCTTTCTTCTCCAATGGACAAGAACTGATCAAAAAGGAAAATTGTGATTTTAGAAAGCCACGGCAGAGGGCACAGACAGTGAGGAATTTGCATGTTAGAATGTCAGCAGAACCTGAAGTCCATTTGTACCTGCACGCATGCATCCGCACCCTGTGTGTTAAAGTGTGTGTGTGAGGGTGTTGGAAGGTGAGGGAGTACATGTGGATGCTTGTGCATAGGGTGTGCATGCAGGTGTGCATTTGGAATGTGTAACACTTACTGACTAACAAAGGAGTTGGCCCTGTGGGTATCTGGCACAAAAGGGTGGGCTGGGATTAATGATCTGGTTTATGGTCCTTCAAATCATTGAACTGGTGACACAGAAGGAAAAACGGTCACCAGGGAGAAAATAAATTCAATTTTCCATTTTTCCATTAAATAGGACTGCCCTGGTTAGCAAATAAAAGTACAGGACTCCTAGTTAAATTTGAATTTCGGATAAACAATTAATAATTTTTGGTATAACTATGTTCCATGCAATATTTGGGACATCCTTTATCAAAAATTATTTGTTATCAGAAATTCAGATTGAACTAAACTGCTATATTTTACCTGGCAACCTTACCATAAAAGAGAATGACTATAAACACTTGTTGGATTATAAAAATCTTTAAAATCGACAAACTAGCAAAGACCTTTGGTTCTGGTTGGGGAGTCACTCCTTTTCTCTTTCAGAAAATCCCTTAGTGACCGCACCACCAGCCGTGGATGGAGGTAATCTGCTGAGCACTCTGCCCTCTCCCCGGGAAACCCTGCAGATTTCACATCCTCATCCTCAGGAACAATGGCCAGAGCACTTCACAGACTTCATTCTCCAATCATCATCATCATCATCATCATCATCATCAATTAAGACTTTCCAACAGGATTTTAATTAAAGTCCTTTAATTACAGACTTGTAAAAAGTATTATTATGCCGTGGCTTAAAAGCCAGCCAGTATCCTGTAGTGTTCAATTTCTTTTCCCTCTTTCTAGTTTGCATGGAAACAGAATTCTTCCCTTCAGGTGAATAGCAAACTCTGGGAAGCCTGAGGAAGGAATAGCACTGATGGAAATGCAGGGAGGAAACTTCCCACGAGCCCTGGGAGCTCCGCACAGGCACAGGGGAGGTCCGGAGCAGGTACGAAGAGGGCCTGTGATGATGTGATTGGAGGGGAGCCCTTGAGGCTCGGATGGGAGTCTGGACCACACAGGACTTCTTCCGTTCCTCCTTTCCCTGGAACGAAGCAGCATGTGTGGGTAAGCCTTGGGGAGAGTGGGTGACAGCCCCTGAATCTTCACTCTCTTGTGTGAGCTGCAAGCTCTCGGGCCTCCGCTGTCCTCATCTGCAAATGGTACAAATGTTGGTGCCACATCACAGGGTTCCTGTGAGGACTAAAGGGCAACATTCAGAAAGCCGTGTCTGGCTCTCAGAAGACACTTTATAAATGCCAGTCATTATTATTATTATTGTCGTTGCTGGGTCAAGTTTTCCCAAGTTCAGTTATAATTTTTAGTAATAACCTATTCTGAGGGTAGATATAATGCATAGTCCTAGAATAATATGCAAAAATATAGAAAAACCACAGAGAAAAATTAATTCCGAAATACCCATAAAGCTCTCTGTGTGTGTGTCTGTGTTTTCCTCTCTGGATGTACTCGTGGTTCTCAATGCTGATGGTGCATCAGAACCACCTGGGGAGCTTTTAGAAATACTGACACCTGGACCCCAGCCCACATCTCATAGATTAGAACCTAAAGGGGTAGGGACAATGGATCTGTGTTTAAAAGACAATAACACACCCCAGAATATTCTATTGCAAAATCAGACTTAAGAACCCTGACAGCCACTCATTCGTGTGCTCTCTTTCTCTCTCTCATGTCGTTTTCAAAAGCTGTACATTCAGCCCTGACTGGTTTGGCTCAGCGGATAGAGCATCGGCCTGCAGACTCAAGGGTCCCAGGTTCAATTCTGGTCAAGGGCATGTACCTTGGTTGCGGGCACATCCCCAGTGGGGAGTGTGCAGGAGGCAGCTGATCGATGTTCCTCTCTCATCGATGTTTCTAACTCTCTATCCCTCTCCCTTCCTCTCTGTAAAAAATCAATAAAATATATTTTTTAAAAAAAGCTGTACATTCAGTTTTATAATCTGTTTTTTCCAAGTTGCCTCATCCCTCATCATAATTCTTCCACAATATCTGGTGGGTTTTTTTTTTCAAGGCTTTAGCTGTAGTTTCTAATCAGCCCCGATCCACTGCTTTTCACGCAGAAGTCCTCTCACAAAATGAATCATTTAAAAATGTCATCACTCCTGCCTTCTCTGGCCGACGAGGCTGCCGTGGCTGATGAATAGAGACCTATTATTCCCCATTGCTCTTTCCCCCTCTCTTGAATTCCAGCCCCTACCTGATGGCCATGCGTGGCTCTGGCCTTTGGGTCGTCTCTGCGGCTTTGTGACTACAGCTTGAGGTCATGCCGGCAGACACCTCAGTGCAGGTCTGCACATTTTCTTCCCTAAAATATTACTTTGGTATATAACACTATTTTTCATTTAGTGCTCGGCAGACCATGGTGGCAGTTTATTTCAGCTCAAAACAACCTCCAGGGACTCTGAAGGGCAATTTCCTTGGCTGTTCAGCTGACATTTTAGGAAAATAAAATGACATTAAAATGCCATAAAAAGTCCCTCGTAGACAGCTGTCTCCAATTACTGATTAATAAGAATGGGAATGGGGTGAACAAGGGCCTTAAGCCATTAAGAGCAGACACCCGGCCATGCACGCCCGTCCTGCTGCCAGTGTCTGAGATTGCTGCAATAGGTGCAGCCGTCAACAGACAACAGGCTTCACCGCCTGGCTGTCCTCCCCGCTGCCCCTCCAACTGCTGAAAGGAAGTGCAATGATGGTCATTTGAAAACTTTTCAAAACCTTGACAACCAGGGGCTTCTCAAGAAATGCCTTGATGAAATGTGCAATTAGATGTCATTCGTAGGAAATAGCAAGCAGCTTGGGGTTCGGCAGGTTACTCTCTGGTATTTGAGCAGATTGGGCCTTCAGAGCTGGACCAACTGAGGGATAATAATAAGGGCACAGGTCACTCTGAGGACGACAGGGCTTCGATCAAGAAGCCGGAGCTGGTCAGTGAATGAACAGATAAGGAATGGTGTGCCAGGCAGTCTTGAGGTTGATTGAGGAAGCATCGGCTGACAACCTCTTCTCTCCTGGGGAGTAAATATTTTCAATGGTGCTGGCTGGATAGCTTTCTCTTTAAGAGTGAAAGAGATAAGGATTCTTAGAGGGGAGCCCATGAAATGAGCGGTGGTGTGCTGGCCTGTTCCCCTCATTGCAGGCCTAGGGACAGGAGTCTTAAACATGTGGAAATTTTTGTTCAGTGGGAAAGAACGTGGGTGTTGTAGTCACACAGAGGTGCCAGTTCCTCCCCTTCCAACTGGTTCTGTAGTAACTCCAAGGCTCAGTTTCTTCCTCGATGTGATGGGGAGAGGTACTCGCTTCAGAGTGCGGAGCCCAAGCAAGGTCAGTGCATGCACAGCCTGGTGTATGCAGAGCTGGTTTCCGTAGTCATCAGGGCCAGAGGGAGAGGAAGTGAAAGTCTCAGCACCAGGCTGAGATGGGGGATGTTGCTCAGGGTGACAGAAGGCTTTGCCTGAGGGGCCACATGACTCAGACCTCTTTCTGTGGCTAAGGCCCGGGCTGAGACCAGGCTCCTGAGTGTGATGGTTCAATGGTCTGCCACGCCAGTGTGAGCATTGCCCTCCTCTGGTTGGTGGGTTAGCAAAGCCTGACTGCTAACAGAAGTCCTCCTGAGGCCTGCCAAAACAGACTGATTCTTCTCCGTGGGGCCGTTTATGCTATGATTCTTTTTGATCCCAAATAATGGAAATTGCAGGGTCCCAAGAGGCCAAGATCAGTCAGAAGAGTTGTGCACTTTATCCCCGATGCCCCACGGCTCCTGTCTGCCCTGAACATGGGCATCTTCAGTTCCCAGTGGTCGGCAAACTCATTAGTCAACAGAGCCAAATATCAACAGTACAACGATTGGAATTTCTTTTGAGAGGCAAATTTTTTAAACTTAAACTATATAGGTAGGTACATTGTTATTAACTTAATTAGGGTACTCCTAAGGCTTAGGAAGAGCCACGCTCAAGGGCCCAAAGAGCCGCATGTGGCTTGCGAGCCGCAGTTTGCTGACCGCTGCTCCAGACCATCCTCACCCCAGGGATGGCATCTCCCATCTGACGGTGACGGTGACGGTGACAGTGACGGTGGGCGGCAGAGATGCCTAGGACCCAACCAGGTCTTTGTAAGCCCATCTGGTGACCAAGCCGGGGAAGGAAGCTTTGCTAACCCTCTTTATTAGTTTCTTCAGAGCAGAAACTGAGCACCCATGATGGCATTACATTTCATCCCTCCTTCCTGGACACTGAAGGGATGGTTTCTTCTTGTCCTTAAAATGAAACAAGAAAGTAGGCGAGAATAATTTATAAACAAAGCATGATTTTAAGCACAAGATTTATGTACATCTGTTCTCCCCCCTTATGCAGAGAGACAACCTTTCTCTTATTGTAAAAACAATAGATATTGATCTCAATCTGCTCATTGCTCTTGCTTTTCATGAGGGAAAGGAAAAGATAGCTGCATGGGGTGGTCTTTGGGCCCCATATAGAGAAGTTTTCATG
Source organism: Myotis lucifugus (assembly GCF_000147115.1). Lineage (NCBI taxonomy): Eukaryota > Metazoa > Chordata > Mammalia > Chiroptera > Vespertilionidae > Myotis > Myotis lucifugus. The sequence continues at coordinate 607,437 of NW_005871215.1, read as the reverse complement.
ATAGAAGCCAACATCCTCAAGTGCCTACTACTCCCCAGCAGTGTGTTAGATACTCTACAAAATTATTTCACACCAACTTTTCTTGTTTTAAAGATAACAAAACTGAAGTTTTAGCTGGGAAACCTCAGAGGAGAAATCAGGAGAATCATGGGAACTGGGTAGTAATTGCCCTTCCCCTTGTCTGAAGAGAAAAGGATCAGCAAGGTCCATGCCCGGGGACCATGAAAGGAACTCGGGGCCTGGGTTCCGGCCAAATACAGTCAGCAAAGGACACAAAGTGACTTATGGACTTCTTGGATAAGTCAAGATTCTTGGGTGCAAGAGACAGAAAACAAAACTCAAGCTCGCTTTAAGCTCAAAGAGAAGAAATCTACTGGCTCACTTAACTGTGAGGTGTGGCTGGGACCAGACATGTAAATAACATTCGCTTTCTGTCTCCTTTCTCTCCTCTGTGTCAGCCTCCTCCTCTCCCGTCACAGGAAAGCATCCTGCACTCAGCCAGGCCCTTAAGCCCCTAGCTCAGCGAGATGAGCAGAAACAGCAAGTCCTCTCAATGAATATTAAACCTACACAATGATACTGAATATAAATGGAGAGTGGAGCTCTGATAAGTTCTGTTTGTCTGGTGTGCCCGTCGCTGTACCAATTATAATCCCATGATGGGGTAATAGGGTATGAGGACAAGCATGGCCAAGTAGGGCAGTAAACTGTGCTTGACAATTCCATGTGAGTGACATGGACTTGGGATGAAGGAGCTCCCCGGAGGAAGTCAGGGGAGCCAAGCAGACAAAATAACAGATGCCCATTAGGCCCCCAAACTGACATTTGAATGTTGATTCTTTTGTGCCCCTACTTACTCTGAACATGACAATAAGACATACACCACATGGCTCAGTTTGCCAGGACTGCCACAACCAAGCTCCATAGACTGGGTGGCTTAACCAGAACTTTATTTTCTCACAGCTCTGGAGGCTGGAAGCCTGAGCTCAGAGTGCCAGCAGGGCTGGGTCCTGCCTTGCAGGTGGCTGCCTGCTTGCTAGGGGCCGACAGTGTGTGAACACAGAGAGAGGTCTTTGGTGCCTCTTCCTCCTTTGATAAGGGCACTGGTTCTATTGGATCAGGACCCATTCCGCCTCATTCCTCCTTACAGGCCCTAGCGCCAGTACAGTCACATGGGGGTCAGGGTTTCAACATATGAATTTTGAGGGGACATAAATCAGTCTAGAGCACCCTTGAGCTGGATATTTCTGGAAGATACAATTTATCTCTGTCCCACAAAAATCTCAGTGTTCTAAAAAACACTCCGTGCTTGAAAATGATTGTCAAAAATATTTGAAATTCGGAGTAAGTGGGATTCAAAGGAAAGAACTTGCCTCTAGATTCTACGCTCCAGGCAGGGACTGTACCTCAGTATTTCAGAGTTTTCAGTGTGGAGTACAGCTGTCAGTCCTGGTAACACATGAATGAAGGAGAGATGATTCTTCCTAAAGACATGACAAGGCCAGGAGTTTGTGGGGCCATCTTGTCTCACCCACGTTGGGTCCCTGGTAGGAACACAGCAAGGGAAGGAGGGCCCCTGATGCCACTGAGGGTTGACTAGCCTGGAATTTTAAGAGGCAGCCAGTCTCTTGCTGTCTGATCTGGTTCTGGTTCTAGTTCCGAAGACACCCCTGCTAACAATAAGCTCTGGTGCTCCATCTGCACTGTCCCCAGAGAAAGAAAATTTACACTTGGAATCTGGTATAATAAAAGCGTTTTTTAAAAAAATAAAATACAGTGTTTATACCCATGCACACAAGTTCAGTTCATTTAAAGATAGTCTCAGAAAAAAACCCTTGTTCTCCTGTATTTTTTTTTAAGGATTTCCTCCTAAAATCTAGGGAGTTTTGTCCTAGGGCCTGTCTGCTCATTTTCTTTTCTGGTTTTAGGTTTCAGAACCAGTTATAGTTTGCTGCTGTGTTAAAGCCTCTGTCATTATTTTCTTAACTTTTTAGGAATGAAGAGGACGAGGTGTAACTGCTTCCAAATAGCACGCGTTTTCACGGAGCGTGGTGGAGGCTCACTCTGCAGAGGCCTGTCTGGGTACCAGGCCTGGCCCCACCCCTCACCAGCTCTGGGCTCTGGGCTGGTTAATCCTTCTTAGGCTCATAAAGTTGTAGGATATCTATACTAATAATAGCCTAGGTGGCATCACGCCCTCACGTTACAAGATGGCCATCACAAGATGGCTGTGAGCACAGTGGAGGATGGGCCCAGCGGCCCCTCCACATGGTGAGGCCTGGGGATCCCACGGCTCTGCGCAGCTCGGAGGAGGTGGTCCGGCAGCGGAGGCAGGTTGCAGCAGGGGAGGGCAGTTGTGGGCGATCAGGCCGGCAGGGGAGGGCTGTTGGGGGCGAATGGACTGCAAAGTGGAAAATACAGAATGGGGTAAAAGTAGGTTTACAGTTGTTCACATGGAAAATAATAGAGTGATTAATAAATAATAATGCAGAATAAGCTCTGTTTTGCATACTCACAACTGTAAACCTACTACTGCCCCACCCTGTACTTATCATCTGGGTCTTCACTGGAAAGTGAGCGGATCCCTGGTCCAGTCCACTGGGAGTTCATTGTGAGTCACAAGTGGGATATGTACACTGAAAGGCCAGTTCTCTCCTGGGACCCACTTATAAAAATACAGATGCTTAAAATCATTTGTGAATGAGTCAGCGAATGAACAAATGCGCACACAAGAGAGAGGCGACCAGAATCCACAGGAGACCGGGCTCCAGCCTGGGGATACATGAAGGAGGAATTCGGGAGCTGGAGTCCTGGGGAGGAATGCCGGTGACTGGCACGCACTCAGAGGAAAGGTCTGAGGTATATTGGCAAATGTTGCATCAGAGAAGGAAATAGGGTTGTTTAGCCCTGAAGAAGCAAATGCCTAGGGGAGATTTCAACAGCATCAGCATCATTGACAACATTCATTGAGTCTTATATACGAGGCTCTTTCAACATATCATCTCATTCAATCCTCACAACAACCCTCTTAGAGTGGTAGTGTAAGTCTGACCGTTTTAAAAATGACAAATCGGAGGCATAAAAAGTTTAAACTGCCCAAGATCACACAACCCATAAATGAGGAAGCTGATATTCAATCCATGCAGTCTGCCTCTAGAGCCCATGTGCTTAATTGTATACTGTTAGCTAGCTGTCCTCCGTGGCTTAAAAGGATATGAATAACCTTGTTATCTCCAATTCCAACAGACAGAGAAAAGAGATTCTGGTTCAATTCAAGGAAGACCTTTCCAATGTCCATCCAATGTGATGGAACAGGTTTTTTATTGGGGAGAAAACCTTGCAATTAGGGTGTGTTCAAGTAGGAGCCAGGTACTTGGCCTAGATTTCAGAGAGCGGATTCCAGAATAAATAAGAGCAGATGTCCTCCAAGATCCCCTCTCCCTCTTGATTCTATCATAGTCCGGGCCTTGGGACACTCCCTAGGATGGTTGACTTAGGTCAGCCAGAGGCCGCAGTGGAGGAGGACCTAGGAGGGAGGCATGTTTCTCACCGATTTATATGTATTAACTCATTTAACCTTCAAAACAGCTGAATGAACAGATACCTTGAATATCATTGTTCCTATTTCACAGATGCAAAACTGAGTCATATAGTGACTGCATAATTTATCCCGACTCATATAACTAGTAACTATTAGAGCTAGGAGTTGAATTTAGGCCAGCTGATTGCAGAGCCTGTGCTCTTGAGCATTTCCATATAAAAATCTCTTACTAAGAGGGAACGTGCCATTTGAAAAATGCTCCTTTTACTCCCTCTGCCTCCGCAACAAGATTTTTGATACAGCCTCTTCCCGTGTTGCACACCATTGTATTGCTAGAAGTTAATGGTAACAGCTGCCACCGTAACATTCTCATTTTGTCAGGTGATAATTTGTAGGGTCTGATTCTTCTGCTTCAGAAGCAGACTCAGAGGTAGGAGGTTCCCCAATGCATCATAAGCTCTACAGACTAATCACGCTGCTATGACTGTGTTCATTCTCTCAGAAGTCCCATCTGAACGTATTAACAATAATGTCCTACTTACAATGTGTCTGGCTCCTGTTAAAGTATTCCTTCTACTGTGGAAACCACTGGATTTCTCTACCTCTTCTACCTGACACTAGTGATTCCTGCATATTAGTTTCCTTGAAGATGCAATTTGATAATAGCTTGATGCATAGTAGGTGCTTAATACATATTTGTTTAATACTTGAATCAATTGAAATTTATTGACTTTAGGGGAATGATGGTGCTAAGAAAATTTATTTTCCCTTCTGGTGCTTTTTGAGCTCTGAGGATGAGCAGCTAGTATGATTTTGTTTTCCTCTCCGAGATTTGTGTTTCCAGTCACTGAGCAAACAAAAATTAGAGCAGCTCCTCAATTACTTTGCTTTGCTGAGTATAAAAAATATTTCTCAAGAAAAACTGTTGTGGTTGTTATTTAGACAAGCACCATGTTTCCAGCCTGCTTTTCTTGCAGATCTCTTTCTCCTCCATATTCAAAGAAAGCATTGCCAGTCCAATCAGGACATAGAACATGAATAGTTAAATAACTGATTCACTCTGTAGATAAGAATCCAGGCTTTCGTGTCTAAGGAGACCCGCTTGACTCATTGTGTACAAGGACGGAGCGTTCCTTGCCTGGATTAGTGCTTTAATTAACTGTCCAGCCTCTCAGGGCAGTCACTGTTCCAAAGGTACAGAGATGTGAGCCTTATGTTAAGGTGATTGCTTAAGCAAGAGCTTTCTTATTAGGTCTGCACTTTCCTTCTTCCTCTTATGTCTGCTCAGGGACTGAGCTTTATAACCCAATATGGCAAAACTGGCATCCTCTCCCCGGATAAGTGGCCCTAGAGACAGGGTAGTACATTGCAGGCTCCTCAATGGCAAGAACTTTGTCTTATTGTCTTTGTGCCTCTCAGCTTTGCACAGTGCCTAGCACACAGGAAGCGCCTAAGAAATCTTGGCTGAACTATTCAACTGAGGTCCATTCAGAAGGCAGACACTCTGATCATCTTCTCTTACCCCCTCTCCCCAATTATTGTATCACCAGCCTCCAAATCTTATAGATTCTATAATGTTCAAAACATTTAACCAACAAGCAGCATGCACACTGACTAATGACCCATGGGTTTAGAACAGGATCCCCAAGGACCCCTCCTGCAATAGACACTAACTCGTATTTCCTGTTTCACTTGGGGATGTAGGGAAGGGACATTAAAAGGAAGGGCACCACGATTGGCTACTTACTAGCTGAAAGGGAAGTATTTAAATATTTTAATGCCTAGCCGGTTGGCTCAGTGGATAGAGCGTTGGCCTGCAGACTGAAAGGTCCCGGGTTTGATTCTGGTCAAAGGCACATGGCCTGGTTGAGGGCTCAGTCCCCAGTAGAGGGTGTGCAGGAGACAGCTGATCGATGTTTCTCTCTCATTGATGTTTCTAACTCTCTATCCCTCTCCCTCTCTGTAAAAAATAAATAAAATATATTTTTAAAAATAAATATTTTAACAACAGTTCAGCTGTATTAGTGTATACCAGTTGATTGTATCTGTTTAATTCCCTCAAAGCCATCCACTACAATGCAGCCAGACTTACCTTATTTTTTCCCAAAATAGAAACATCATTGCTTTTCTTCCCACATAAACATAGTTGTTGTAAATATATAATAAAATAAATTAGCTGGGAAGATGATAGGGGTAGCATTGTTTTTTAAATTTCTCTGAATCTCCAAATGAAGACAGAGAGAGCGACTAGATGGCTAAACCAAAAAGCCATGTACACATGGGAGAAAAAAACAAATGACAAGATAGGCCCCAAATCCACAAATGCACAAAGACCTGCATGGTATTCACATCTGTGCAGAAGAAAGCAGAGGGAGCAGTGGGGCATCTGACGGATCCAAGAGCAGGAAAGTCCCCAGTCAACAGGCATCCCCTGGAAAGCGCTGCCGGCCAATTAGAGAACAGCAGCTGCAACTGAGAGGAGCTTTGCCAACTCCAACAGCAGGAGAGTGGAATGGGTTTGCTGTAAAAACAGAAGGAGCTGGAGTAGTCCAGCCGCTGTGAACTCTCAGAACGGACCAGCCTGGGTAATCACCAGCTAAACTGTTATCACATTCGAGAACTAAGGGAATATTGTTCACAGGATTTCATTTGAGAACAGGCTTCAGACAGGAGAGACATGGTGAGAATTAAAAATAAGTTTTTTTAAGTTAAAATGAAATGGTTGTTCAAAGGAAGAGAGTATGTTATATAATGCTTATATGACCATATAATGCAGGTATAGCACAGCTATTAAAAAGTGAGGGAGCAGGGTAGGGAGAGTAAATGCAAAAATGTTCTCAAATGTCTTCAGCAATAATATTTAGTTGTATTAGTATTGCTATTCTGAGTCAGTTTGAGAATAAATTAAATGAGCAAATATAGGATATTCTAATTCTATCATGCCTGTGTTCTGAAGAACCAGGATTCTCACTTGGTAGAAAGAAAATATAGATATAATACAAATGAGGTTAAGTAAAAATAAACACAATTATATTGTAAGGCTTAGTATACCTATATACCTATATTATACAAAACGCTCTCCCTAATAAATATATATATATATATACATATATGTAATAAATATATACATATATTCTGTAGTCTATAGAATGTGTGTGTGCAGTCTTATAGTCTTAGCTCTGTCCACTGAGAGGCCTAAACATTTTGTGATCAAGGCAGCAACATAGAGCATTCTTAGTACCAAAATGGTGATCTTGAGATTCCATTTACCAATAAATAAAGTTAAGGCTTCTTGAAGAGATGGGTGATTCTCAGAGAAATAGCTTATTCCTATCTTGGACTGAAAACATACAACACGAGTCCAGAACACTTTGTCATACTGATAGCAAAGTACCAATTCATAGGAAAGTACCAAACACTCCCAGGGACCTGGCAGGAAAACCCCAGAAGCTGGGCCGAAGAAGCTCTTGCTGCCAAAGACCAGCCAATGTGCTTTCAGAAAGGATAATCATTGCAATTAATTGAAATCCATCAAATATGTTTAAATTCACGAATTCATTATTTTAAAAAATTGATTACTTTAAGAGGATGATAGGGAAGCAATTCATTATCTTGAAAACTGGTAAGTAAAGAAATGCAATCAAACATTTACCTTGCCTTTTCTGCATCAACTGTTAACACCAGGTAACCAGTAAGGGCGAATTCTCTCTTTATGAAAGCATTTCCATTAATAAATAAAAAATATGTAGAATTATAAATCTTTTAAAATGTTTATTGTTTTTACCAAGATATATAGAAATATTTACTTTGTAATCCTTAAAAAGTCAATCGAGGAATTGATCAACAGCTACTAACATCACCAAAAGAGAGACAACCAGACATGACATGCCTCTTGATGAAGACGCAATACCACCTGTGGTCTTGCCAAGGAGAGTCTGGATCTAGCTGCCATTCTGTAGGAAAGACAGTCTACAGAGGAACAAACTGAAGTGGACCATAACTGTGCAAACAGCAAAATTCAGACTGCGGGAACAACAAGACAAATGCCCAGGGTTCTTAAACGGATTCAGGAAAAGAGAGGCATGAAGGGGGGCCCTTTAGATGAAAGAGACTTATACAACATATCAAATTTTTAAAAATGGATAAGACATCCAGAAATGCATGCACACTTGAGTGATAAACTACAAAAAAATGTAAGAAAATTAGTACTTAAAATTCAGGATATTTACTTTTGTGGGGAGGAGGGGGGGTGAGGCACAAGTGGGGTTTCTATGATAAACATTTTGCAATATATACAGGTATCAAATCAATATGTTGTGCACCTTAAATGAATACAATATTATATGTTAGTTATATCTCAATAAAACTGGGGGGGATCTCACCACCCCAAAATAATGTGTTAACATAATTCAAGAAGTGTCTCTATTTACATATAAAGGTAAGAGATGAGAGAGAGCATTTTATGATCATTTACCCATGTCATTTTAGTTAAAGTATTAAATTTAAGTTTTACTTTTACAGAAGAAAAGAAACTAAAAGTAAACTAAATTTAGTTTCAGATAACTTTCTTTTCCCACCATGGGAGAAGTGTTTTTCAAGACATTCTTGAAGTAAAGAAAAATTAGGAAATAATTAAAAGGTTGAAGTTATGACATTTCTTTTGATTTATGATTTAATTTTAGATCATTGCAATTGGTTCCCTGAAGGTGAAAGATGAGGCAATTTTACTTTCTCCCTGTCTCATTCTCCCACCTCATGATTTAAAAAATCTTTCTATTATTTTTACATTATAAGGATTTGTAACATTTACATTTTATAGAATTCAGTTGTTTGCTCTTAGTTCTGTATTTAAATAGCTCACCAGCCTATCACCAGTACTCTTAACTGTTCCCTTGGTGTTTTCTGTTCCTGAATCTCTTTAATTAAATTCATCTCCTTGTCCTGAAGTAGGTGAATTTTTTTTATCATGAAAGACTCGAGTGTTTTACTCTCTGAGTTCTTTCATGCCTGAGACATCTACCTGTGGCAAGGTGAAATATTCCTAGGTCATACTTTTTTCTCTCTAAACTCTGTTGACGTGGCTTCCTTTTCTTCTGGTATTGAGATGGTTTGGAAATATCTGTGTGCATCCTACCCATCTCCGTGGAAGATTTGCCTTTTCTGCCCAGATGTCTAAATAACCACTTTCCTTTGCAAATGGTTCATGTTTGTTCAAAGTAGGGTTTTTTTTTCTGTCATACTGTAAAAATTTTCCTCTGCAGATTCAATTCTTCCTTTATTTTAGGAAAAACATTCCTGTATTGTGTTTCTGAAAGCCTATTTTGTTGCATTTATTGGATTTTCTACCCTAATTAGGGACACCAATTATCCCTAGGTTTGATTATCTCCTGGTTCTTATTATCTTCTCCATAATTGCTTTATTCCCTCTGTATTTTCCCTTTGTATTTGTCATAATTATCTCAAGTTTTTTATCCATGCCATTAATTCAATTTTCAATCATGTCTTTCCTGTTATTTGGCATTTCTGATTTATGTGTTAGGTATATGATGGTGTTTCAGTACTTGATTCATTTCCTTAGCTCTGAAATATCCTTTTTATTCTCCCTCTGTTATTTTACCATCTCAATTTTGAGGTCTTCTCTCAGGTTCATATTCTTACTAAGGTCTTTTTAGTTCAAGGCACTCCCTGGGGATCTCCTGTATCTTGGAGCTATGTTTTCTTCCAAACTAGCTCTTCATAATCACCCATTATTTTCCTTCATCTCCTCCCCTCCCTTTTTTTTGACTGTCACCATGTAATTTGTTTTCATCTCATTCTTGTTTAGTAGGGGCAACTCCAATAAGATCTTTTTGTAACTGTTATAGTATCGTATGGATTAAGTCTCCTTGCCCCACTTCCCACCTTATCCAGAGTGAGTTTGTTGCCCTGTCTCTGAGCTTGTTTTGTTTGTTTGTTTTGTTTTTTAACATTAGGTATTAGAAAAAGAAGAACGTATGATCTTTTACTCTGCTACCTTTACCCTGAAATATTAGAAAGCTTTTTCTAAAATGCAAGTTTTATCCTGCCACACCTTGCTTAAAATTCTCTGGTGGCTTATTATAGCTTTTAGGGAGAATGTCTAAACTTCTTAAATTGTATCCAAGAGCCTTTATTATTAGGTCCATCTACCTCCCCAGTGTCAGGTCTCCCATTATTCTCTACCTCATTTGTTAATTGATCTTGGAAGGCTTTTTGCTGAGCCTGGATCTGCCTCAGAACCCTTCTCAACGCAGGTAGCCTATTGGCCATCTGCTCTAATTAAATCCCATTCATCCTTGAAAGCTTAGTTCCAGTGTGTTTTTCTCTGGGAAGTTTTCCCAGAATCCTCCTCCTTTCCTTGTCCTCCTTTGTGTACACTGCCCCTCTTTTGTACTTTTCTGCTGTAGAATTTATCATACTAAATTATAATTGTGCTTTTTATGTATATTTTTTTAATCAATTTCAGAGATGAAGGGAGAGGGAGATAGAGATAGAAGCATCAATGATGAAAGAGAATCATTGATCAGCTGCCTCCTGCATGCCCCACACAGGGGATTGAGCCGGCAACCCAGGCATGTGCCCTGACGAAGAATCAACCACTGAGTCACGCCAGCCGGGCAATTGTAATTGTTTTGCACAGTATAGTATAATGGGTTTTGGAGCCAGACTATCTGGGTTCAGAAATTAGCTCTGCTATTTGCTATTTGCATGACTTTTTAGGCACATTATGTAATCTTTCTGTGCCTGTTTCCTTATGAGAACTAAATAGGTTAATGCATGTGAAGCTTTCATTACTCACATGCTCAATAAATGTTATTTATTTTCTTATTATTTTTTATTAAAGGGAGCCATCATTGACAGCAGTAATGGTCTTGTAAGACCCAGAGCCTCTACTTGACAATCCAGGAGCTGTCCGAGGTGCTAAAATAATGTTCTTCATCACAGGACAATACCCCTACTGTCTGTCATACATTTAGCTCCATACGGGACAAATCCATGGTTATATCTTCCGGCTTTAGTAGTGGATGGAGTAACTGTTTCTTCCTTTGTATTCCCACAAGCACCATCCTAGTCCTGGGCTTGGTAACTTCATCAGCTTCATTTTGTGTGACTGAGGTCAGCCTCCTAACTGGTCTCCCTACCTTTGGACCATTTGATTGACCAAAATTCACATTTATTCACATTATCCTTCTCCAAATCTATCTTTATATCAAGTCATGTCCCTACTTACTAACTCACAAGACATTTCAAAATAAGAGAAGCAACTCAAATGATAATATACCTATGAGAAATGTACATTAAGAAGACAATAAAATAATTATTAAGGCCATATAAAATATAGAAAATAGTCTGTTGAGGGGAAAATAGCAGACCACAAGATGGTTTTTTAAAACCAGGCTTAATTCCCTTTAATTTTTCTTGTATAAAACTATGTGTGGCCACAGCTGGATGTGGGTCCTCTGCATGGAGATTCTGACGTGGTCTTTACAGGTTGGTCAGTGAATTCCTGACAGGGGGACTTGGTGGGCACGGCCTCCTGCCAGAGGTCGGGGTGAGGCAGCAGAAAGTCTTGAAGATGGCATCAAAGGAGGCTGTGGCAAAGTTGCCTAGAGTGGCAGTGCACCCCTGTCCGAGGTGCAGCCATCCCCAGTGCCATTTTTTCAGCAGCAGCTTCATGGGACTAGGACAGTGATGGTGAACCTTTTGAGCTCGGTGTGTCAGCATTTTGAAAAACCCTAACTTAACTCTGGTGCCGTGTCACATATAGAAATTTTTTTATATTTGCAACCATAGTTAAACAAAGATTTATATTTTTGATATTTATTTTATATATTTAAATGCCATTTAACAAAGAAAAATCAACCAAAAAAATGAGTTCGCATGTCACCTCTGACACGCGTGTCATAGGTTCGCCATCACTGGACTAGGGGCTATGGCAACACCAATGCCCCTGGCGGTGTGGAACAAGGCCACCAGCACGGAGCAACATCAGCCAGCCACTCTACAAGGGACAGTGTGGGCCTGCCGATCTTGTTCCCTCAGTCGCCTGGCCACACAAGGATTACAGAGAACTTGGTCAGCATGTTGGCCCCATGGATGGCAGTAGCTATTTCCCTGTGGCATGTAACACCCTGACCAACATGTCCGTTGTCATTCCCAATGGCAACAAATGCCTTGAACCTGGTCTGCTGGCCAGCACGAGTCTGCTTTTACATGGACATAATCTTCAAAACCTCATCTTTGAGGGATGCCCCCAGGAAAAAAAACCAACCATCTCAGATTCCTTGATGGGTAGGCAGAAGAGAGAGATCTCCCCCAGGGACTTGACCTTCATGTCCTTGGCCGTGAGGCCCAGCTTGGAGACAGGGATCCACTCCTTGTCCTTGGCCTTGCCTCCGCCAGCTCTGTGGCCTCAGCCCTCGCCCTGACCTAAGCGGAAACCATGGCCCTGAATGCCGCTGCTAAACCCTCCACAGATGTCGCTGTGGCTCCCATTCCAGGGCCCCTACGGGCCTGTGGGCTCTCCCGCTGCACCAGCGTCAGCTGCCATTTGGTGCTTCCTCAGAGAAGAAGCTACAATATGGTTTTAACAACATTCCTGCAATTACTAAACATGTATTGAGTAACTATTTTGTGATAGGCCTTAAAGACGTAAGAATTATTAAGACAGTCCCTTCTTTAAAGAACGTCAGAGTCTCACAGGATAGATAGCCTTGTAAACAGACTGCAAACAGAAGTGCATTTGGACAAGAGTAGGAAGAAATATGGAAATAACATTAGAGGTAAAAGTGTGGGTAAATTTTGTTTTTTAAATATCTGTTAGGAAGCGAACCCCACACAGACCCTCAGAGTAGAGAGCAGAATCAAATTCCTCTGACAAAGGCAACAAGTAAACCCTTCTCTACTCCACCCCTGCATCTTCAGGCCACCTACAGAAAAAAGAAAAAAAGGGTCAGGGGGTGCCCAACCCCAGGTGTGGCTCAGAGAAGGCAAATGGGCCTTGCCGAGGGCAAGAGGGGAAAAAATGGCATAACAATCACACAGACTTTCTACAGCAAAATAAATGAATATTTTCAAGTGACTGTGATAATGCAATAAAAACATTGGTGGGAATGTGTATAATGGTACCCTGAGGAGTATCCCAGCCCCTCATTAACTGTCCACCAGTCATGTGCCCCAGGATACAGTGGTCAGCAAACTCATTAGTCAACAGAGCCAAATATCAACAGTACAACGATTGAAATTTCTTTTGAGAGCCAAATTTTTTAAACTTAAACTATATAGGTAGGTACATTGTTATTAACTTAATTAGGGTACTCCTAAGGCTTAGGAAGAGCCACACTCAAGGGGCCAAAGAGCCGCATGTGGCTTGTGAGCCGCAGTTTGCCGACCACTGCCCTAGGAGATCTGGTCTTTTTGTTACTGAACAAGGGTTTATTGACCACAAGCAGAGAAGCCAATACTATGACATTCTCAATACTTTTGAGAAAAGAAAGAGCAATTTATTTAATCCTGAGTCTGTTTGCAGGATACAGAAGGCACCTCTCAAATCTGGGGTTTGTGGTGGGTTTTAAGAGGTTAGGCCGGGAAACAGCTATTTGGAAGCACTGGTAGGGCAAGTTTTACTGGAGAAACTTGGAGCTTGGCCATTCATGGTAAAGGGCTTCAGCACCAGATCTTCTGGACAATAGACCCTTCGCTTCTAAAAGGATTCTGGTGCTCAAGTTCCAGTTATATCCCCGTCCTCTGGTTCGGGGGGGCGAGGGGGGGACGGGCGGGGGAGCGAGGAGCAGACTTTGGTTCTGGATTAAGCTGCAGGTGAAAGCTTTCTCCTCTGTGCATGCTTTGAACGCATGGCTTGTGGTTTTGGTCTATTGTCTTAGAACCATTTGAGCTAGTTCTGCAGTTACATTTTTACTGTCACCACCTCTATATTATTGGTCATTCTGATGTCCCCTATCGGGAATATTCTTTAGCCTGGCCAGCTGGTGTGGCTCAGTGGTTGAGCGTCAACTGATTCCCAGTCAGGGCACATGCCCAGGTTGCGGGCTTAATCCCCAGTGAGAGGCATGCAGGAGGCAGCCAATCAATGCTTCTCTCTCATCATTGATGTTTCAATCTCTCTCTCCCTCTCCCTTCCTCTCTGAAATCAATAAAAATATATTTTTAAAAAGATTCTTCACTCTTTTAATTCAAATCTTGTATTCTTTTTAAACTAATTAGTCATCTTCTTTGAGAACCATTTCTTAGTTAACCCCATTCTATTCTAGTATAAATATTTGAAAGTCAGTTTTACTGGATATAAAATTCTTGGCTCACATTGCCACTACTCTGAAGAAGTTCCAGAGAGAGCAGAGACTATGATACGTTAGCACCCACCTGTCATTAGTTAATCTCATAGACTCTGGAGTCAGACAAATTTGGTTTAGACCTGCTTCACTTATTAGCCATGCAATCTCTGGAAAGTGTTTAACCTAGATAAATCTTAGTTTCCTAATCTATTACATGGAGATAATAACTATCAGGTAAAAATGTAACAGTTTTGTAAGGGTGGAACATGTAAAAGAGCTTGTCACAGTGCCCAAGGCATATAAAGTGCCCAATACATGTAGTTGCGACCATTTTGTTTCCTTGATATTATTCTTGATCTGTTTCAGGGAAATATAAATTGATTCAACCAATAACATATGCCCCCATAGTAGGTATTTAACAGATGTCTTTCGAAGGGCTATAATTTAAGAACATGATAAAGAAAACCAGTATTTTATTACTAATGCATTTCCAAATGGAAGATGACAGACTGGTAAGTAATTATGCTAATTGGTAACATTTCTTATCTATAAAAGGCAGACTGAATTATTCATTTCTCTTTTACTATTTATGTGAAATTATAAATTGGTTTGGTTTTGCTCAGTTTTATCAAATGTCTATCTATGTTAGTAATTAATAAAAGAAGTTAGGTTGGCCTTCTGATACCAGTGTATTTAAGATGGAAACCTATGAATCTGGCCTGAAGATCAAGAGGGTTGAATATAACTGTTGTTTGTAACTGGTGGAGATGTTGTTACACAATTAAGAAAAAAGGAAAAAAGCATATTATGTTCTCAACTATTATGAGGGTTTCAAGGAAACAGAAATAACATGTCTGAGTTTAGATGGCTAATGGAGGTATGATAATATGAAACAGATATCACTCATCATTAAACAATTTGAAGATCCTTTAAACATAAGAAAGAGATATGGACCCTCCTCCTCATTGCCCTCCCCCAAAAAAGAGGAAACGTGATTCAATCTAGTTTCACTTTTAAATTGGTTCTTCAAGTTAGTTAATGGTAGCATTGAAAACATGGGGATTTCCATAGATGAGCAAATGACTGTCTTCCATTACATCTGATGTGTTGTCATTTATTTGGTACAGTTCAATAATTGTCTTGGTTTCTGAGGGGAGTTTAAAAATTATTCTGGCTAACTAATACTTGAAGATCACCCTAACAATTACTTAACTGAAACTCTCCAGGGATCTTATTCAAGTTTAGCAAAATCAAACAAACAGAAATTAAAATAACAAAAAACAGTAGTTGGATTAGATATTGTATTCACAAAGCAAAAAATGTTAATTAGGAGGTAGTGTTGTAGAAACAAGAGGCTGTGGTAAAAATATTACATAAACCAATGAAGTACTAAGATTTCCTACAATGCTGAACACAAAATATTCACATGGTAATGCGCTAAAACAAGAATTTTACTTCTGTACAGGTCTTTAACACATCTTTTTAGTCCAAGTTTTCATTTTACAGATGAAGATGCTAAACTGAGGCCTAGGGATGGGAAGCTACTAATTTGATCTATGACAAGAGCTCATATTTTTACTTTCAGTAACACCTTTCCACAGCTGTACCTTTTATATGAATCAGAGCACAGGAGGGCAGTAAAGCATAGGAATGAAGCGAGTGGACCCTGGAGTCAAACTGCCTGAGTTCAAATCCTGACTGTGCCACTAACAAGCTGTGTGGCCTTGGGCAAATTACCTACCATCTCTGAGCCTTAGTATCTCCTGAAAAACCATAGAATTATACTACTCACTTCATAGGGTTTTGTGGATTTAAAGTGATAACAGGTAAAGCCCATGGTGCATAAGTAAGTACATTTAATAAAATTATTTCCCCAAAGGCAAAACATTTAAGACCAATCTGAAGAACTTTCTATCAGGGAAGGAAATAAACCCACTGTATGCATATCTTAAGTTAAAGTAAAAAGGAGTTAGCAGGCTTCATTAATTTCCTTCCTTTACTTTTTCTCTTAATATATGTCACCTCTCCTTTTATCCGTGCTGGTAGGCACCAAAGAGAAATTCAGACACAATGTTTTTATTCATGAGATCATAAACATACTTAGTCTGTTTGATATTTGGTCTCCATAGTGCTGCTGACACTCTATCAATGTTAGAAAATTATAACAGTATTTCTTTGACAGTGGTGATCTGCCAGAATTACTGGCATCCAGGCAATGTAAAAGCCAAAACAGTCGTCAGAAGTGTCTGCCTTTGCATTCCACTGCTGTCTGCCTGCTTACCTGTCACAGCCCGGGTTTGAAAATGCAAGCGTCCTTGTATGCTTTTCAAACGATCCTTTGGTAAACAAGGAATATTTTTTTCTACATCAAATTCAGGCTGCCTTGAATTCGGTGCTCTTTCATTTGCTTTGTTCTGCCCTGGGAGCCAAATAGGAAGAAGGTCAGATTTCTGACCTCATGCCATCCTACTCTTGTTCTTGAGGGTTTGGATCCTGCATTCCCCTGGCTCAAGGATGTGCAGTGTTTTTATGGTCACGAGGAATATATCCTCCCTCCCTCATCTTCCCAGAAGCATTGGCTTTTGGGGATGGGCTTTCCCTGTTGTTTGGAGAAGCTGGGTTGGGGGTGGGGAGGCTGCTTGTGAAGAGGAAGCCCTGCACGCAGGGGTTTGCCAGGAAGACCTGTGGGTTCCGCAGTTCGGGGGGGTGCAGACCCCTCCCCACGCTGAGCCGCTGCATCTGGAAAAAACTAGACCATCTCTGCTCCAGGAGGCTGTCTTTCCCCCAGCCCTGAGCTGATCTGTTTGCCCTCTTAGCTCTCTCCCCATCCCACCCCGCCCCTCCCCTCTGATGAAAGCTCAGGATTGGCATAAGACAATCGCAGACTCCAACAAGTGGGGATGGGACACCAGCGGGCCCGCCTCCCATGGGGAGAACGGAGGTACTTGCAAGGTGGTGAGATCTCCCACCTCAGTTCCCCAACAATCCGCTCTTGCTCCTGAAACTTAGTTACCCCAAAGGTCGGCCACAACGCTCAACTCCTATTTCTCCGGCTCAGAGCTGGGGGCGACCACAGGCACCTGGATCCAGCTCCTCTCGGGGGCGGGAGAGGAGGGGTGAAGCGGACTGGGGAGGTGGGGACGCCCCCATTCGAGAAGGTCCCGGAGCGGGGAGGTCCCCGCTGCCCGTGCCCCGCCCCCGCGGAGGCCGCAGCCCGCTCGCCGGCCGCGGCGCACGCGTGTGCGGGGCGGGGGTAGCGCGGCTCCCCAGCGGCCCTCCGCCACAGCCCGCCCGGTCCACCTCTCGCCCGAGCCCAGCCCGGACAGCCCCGGCACCATGCGGAGGGTGAGTGCGTGGTGGCCCCCGGAGGCGCGAGGGAAGCCGGCGCCGACTGGTGCGGACGAGCGGGAGAGCGCGCCCTCCGGCTCCCGGCCGGCGGCGGGCAGGGGAGCCTCGCCGGAAAGCTGGGCGGGAAAGGCCGAGGGGCTGGGCCAAGGGTCTCGCAGGCCGCGCCTGTAGCCTTGGCGCAGGAGGGGCGCCCCTCGGGACACAAGGATTCAGGGGGGGACGGGGCCTCCCCCCGGCCTGAGCGCCCTCGGCCCCGCGCTCCCTGATGTGGCGCGCCACGTCGGGCTCCCTCCCCGGTCCCCCCGGGGGCTATTCCCAGC
>NW_005871215.1:582632-589730 GCF_000147115.1 Myotis lucifugus | reverse complement strand
GGGAGGTGGGGCCCATTCCACCGCCAGGGGGTGAGAGGCAGAGGGTGTGTGCGTGTGTGTGTGTGTGTGTGTGTGTGTGTGTTTTTCGGGGACGGAAGCCTCAGCCCTCGCCTCCAGAATGCCCTGGCTTCTGGCGTTTGGAAGGCGCGAGGGAGTGTGAACTCAAGTTCCCTCGCCCCAGCGACTAGGCGCTGCCCACCGACGGGCAACGCGCAGCGTCCTGGAGGCGGCGCCCTCGCCGGGGCTGCTTCCCGAAGCAGGTGCGGGGTCCCTGCGCGCACCCCGCCTCCTCCAGCAGCGCTCTGAGTGGGAAAATTCCAGTCTGCAGGCTGAACTGCAGGGTTTATTCCACCTCAAGGAACAGCCTGGGGATTGGAGCTCCTTATTGCCAGCCGCAGAGAGCAGGCACGCAGGCCTGCGCAGCTCATCCTACCTGTCTGGGGGAGCTCATCCACTGGAAAGCATTGGTGATTTCATAAGTTACCAGTCCCAGCGTGCTGTTTGCATCATAACCTTGGCGACAGAGGCAGGTTTAATCAAACGCAGGATCTTGGCACTTGCAGGGGCGAAGGGAAGTAGAGGAAACTTAAGGACATCCACATTTTCCCAGACCTAAGGCCAACTTCCTGACAGTTTAGGCATCCCGGAGGTGTCCAGGAAAGAGTGTTGGTTGGGTGTTTTCTGAAGAGATAAGGGTGAGAAGAAATGGTAAAAACAGAATAAGACTTTTCACTAGAGCCTTTGAATTTCTCTGGATTGCACGTTGGGGTTGCCTTGTTACTAAATTACCTGTGTGTCTATTACATTAGTCACCCGAACGGTCCTTTCACAGATTTCTTCCTCTCAGCTGCGAGGTTGCTTCAAGGGGGACTCTGGCCTCCGGTTTTGCAGGTGATGCCAGAATTGTCTTCTGTAAGCGTATGTGTATATGTGAGGGGTGGGGAGTGGTATTTGGAGGGTTTTAGAACAAGTATGAATTGGCCCCGGCTGCCTCTGGAAAGTCTGCTAGTGAGCTGACATGGAAATTTACCTGGCTTACCTTTTGGACTTAGTCCAAACCTGCTCAGGTGTTTCTGGGGAGGACAGGATTCCAGCCTGGCTGACCAGCTAGTTTGAATGCCTGGCATTGGTTGGAGCAGCAGAAATGGAAACTGGCAGGGTAACTTGTTTGAACTCCAGATTCAGGGGTCAGCAACCTCCTTTTACCCTCAATGCCACCCGGGTAATTAAGGAAAGCAGGTGGGATGGAATCTGTCGGCCTAAGTAAGGTGTGTTAGAGGGAGAATTAAGATTTGGAGATGGAGAGTGACCGTAATAAAGTGAGGTCACAATAAAGCAAGTCGTAATCTTTTTCCTAGTGGAGTTTTTGCCTCCAGTTTCAGTGAAGCACAATACAAGGAGGCATGTCTGTATCTTAAAATGTGATTTGCATACTACCTGCTTTAAGATGAAAGAGATGGATGCCTGCTAGATTCTTGAGCTCTACTTCGGGCCTATTAAATCAGAATCTCTGGGACTGGAGCTCAGCAATTTGATTTTAAACATCCACCACAACTACTATAAGGCCTATGTATTAAGCACCTACTAAGTATAGGCATTGTGTTAAGCCCTAGGAGTGCAGTGGGGAGATGACAGCCAAGAACCTGTTCTCTTAGAGCAGCGGTTCTCAACCTGTGGGTCGCAACCCCCTTGGGAGTCGAACGACCCTTTCACAGGGGTCGCCTAAGACCATCGAAAAACACATATATAATTACATATTGTTTTTGTGATTAATCACTATGCTTTAATTATGTTCAATTTGTAACAATGAAAATACATCCTGCATATCAGATATTTACATTACGATTCATAGCAGTAGCAAAATTACAGTTATAAAGTAGCAACGAAAATAATTTTATGGTTGGGGGTCACCACAACATGAGGAACTGTATTAAAGGGTCGCGGCATTAAGAAGGTTGAGAACCACTGTCTTAGAGGCTACATGCTAGTTGAGAAATTAGACAATAAAGTAAACAAATAGTACCTGGCTGGGTAGCTCTGTTGGTTAGAGCGTTGTTCCCACACACCAGGGGTCGGAACGTCTGGCCCGTGGGCCATATAAGGCCTGTGAAATCACTTGGTCTTGCCCTGCCAAGGCATTAGGGGTGAGTCAATGAAATGTTTGACCAAATGTAGCAGGCTAATTTTTTTTTTAAAGCAGGCTAATTTTTAAGTTGATAATTTTGTATGGCCTATGAATGATGTTATAAATATCCAAGTGGCCCTTGGCAGAAAAAAGGTTCCCCACCCCTGCCATACACCAAGGTTACTTACGGGTTTGATCCTCTATCAGGGCATATCCAAGAATCATTCAGTTAGTGCATAAATAAGTGAAATAATAAATCTCTCTCTCCCTCTCTTTCTCCTCTCTCTCTCTCTCTCTCTCTCTCTCTCTCTCTCTCTCCTCTTTCCCTCTCCCTCCCTCCTACAGAGGAGTATAATGATGTGATCTGGTTTACTTTTTTGAACATTATCTTGGCTAATGTGTATGGAATGGATTATGGAAAGTGATGGTAGTAATAAGGGAGAGAGTCCACTTTTCTGTGCAGGGGTGATGAAAGACAGGTGGAGAGACAGGATGTATTTTGGAGATAGAGTCAACTGAACTTGCTGATGTGAGAGGAAGGGTGAGGCGAGAATCCTCTAATGTACACCTAAGGTTGCCGTGTGTGTGTGTGTGTGTGTGTGTGTGTGTGTGTGAGTGTGTGTGTGTATTTAAGAGAGAGAGAGAGAGGGAATTGTTAGACTTCAGCTGGGATGCCCCACTCCCTGGGGGATCGGGTCTAAGCTGACAGTCAGACATCCCCCTGGCAGCCCGGGAGCCCTTGGGTGATGTCTGACTAATGGCTTAGGCCTGTTCCCCGCGGAGAGAGATGGCCTCAGTGCTAGGCCATCAGTCGGACATCCTTAGCACTGCCTTGGAGACAGGAGAGGCTCTCGCCACTGCCACGGAGCTCACCAGACATGAGCCCGGCTTTTGGCTGATTGGTGCTCCCCCTGTGGGAGTTCATTGACCACCAGGGGACAGGTCCTGCATTGAGTGTCTGCCCCCTGGTGGTCAGTGCGCATCATAGCAACTAGTCGTTCCACCGTTCGATTGATTTGCATATTAGCCTTTTATTACATAGGACTAGAGGCCCAGTGCACAAAAATTTGTGCACTCGGGGTGGGGGGGTCCCCCAGCCCGGCCTGTGCCCTCTCGCAGTCTGGGACCCCTCGGAAGATAACGACCTGCTGGCTTAGGCCTGCTCCCAGGTGGCAGAGGGCACGCCCAATCCCTAGGTGCAGCCCCTGGTCAGGCTCAGAGCAGGGCCGATTGGGGAGTTGGGGCGTCGCCCCCTGTCATGCACAGAGCAGGGCGGATCGGGAGGTTGCGATGCCACCCTCAGTCACGCTCAGGGTAGGGCCGATCAGGGGGTTGAGGTGCTGCCCCCTATCACTCACAGAGCAGGGCCCATCAGGGGGGTTGGGGCTCCGTACCCTGTCACACACAGAGCAGGGTCGATCAGGGGGTTGGGGAGCTCCCCCCTGTCATGCACAGAGCAGGGCCCATCAGGGGGTTGAGGAGCTCCCCCCTGTCATGCACAGAGCAGGGCCGATCAGGGGGTTGAGGAGCTCCCCCCGTCACTCACAGAGTAGGGCCGATAGGGGAGTTGGGGCACCGCCCCCTGTCACACATAGAGCAGGGCGGATCAGGAGGTTGGGGCACTGCACCCTGTCACACTCAGGGCAGGGCCAATGGGCAGGTTATGGCTCTACCCTGTCACACACAGAGCAAGGCCCGTGGACACTCAGGGCAGGGCCGATGGAGAGGTTATGGCTCTACCCTGTCACACACAGAGCAGGGCCCGTGGGGGGGGGGGCTTGGGGCGCCGCACCCTGTCACACACAGAGCCGCAGGGTGATCAGGGGATTGGGGAGCTCCCCCCTATCAGGCACAGAGCAGGGCTGATCAGGGGGTTGGGGCGCCTTCCCCTGTCACACACAGAGCCGCAGGGCGATCAGGGGGTTTGGGCGCTGCCCCCTGTCACGCTGATCCCGGTGCCGCGAGGCCTCACTGCTCCACTGATCCTGGTGCCGGGAGGCATATTACCCTTTTACTATATAGAATAGAGGCCTGGTGCACGGGTGGGGGCCGGCTGGTTTGCCCTGAAGGGTGTCCTGGATCAGGGTGTGGGTCCCCACTGGGGTGCCTGGCCAGGCTGGCTGAGGGGCTGAGGGCCGTTTTCAGGCTGGCGGGTGACTGAAGCTCCCAACCACTCCTTTTTTTCTTTTTTTTTTTTTATTCTGGGCCAGCTTTAGCTCTGAGGCCTCGCTGTTGAAAACATTGATACAATGTTGCGGTCAGGCTGGCTGAAGCCCAGCTGACTGAAAGCCGGTTTCTGGGGTTTTGTTTAGCTTCTATATTTGCAACATAGTTGCTTAGAGTTGCAGCTGAGAGGCCGGCAAGTCAGGCGGGGAACGTTGGAGTCCGCCGTCACTGGAGCAAGCAAGCCTCCCTGTTCGCTTCAGTGCATGGCTGCTGGCCGCCATCTTGGCTGGCAGTTAATTTGCATAAGGATATGCTGATTAGCCAATGGGAAGGGTAGCGGTCGTATGCTAATTACCATGTTTCTCTTTTATTAGTGTAGATAGCCAAGATTTGGAAGCAGCCCAAGTGCCCATCAGTAGATGAATGGATAAAAAAGCTGTGGTACATTACATAATGGAATACTACTCAGCCATAAAAAAGAAGGAAATCTTACCTTTTGCGACAGCATGGATGGACCTGTAGAGTATCATGATACATGAAATAAGCCAGTCAGAGAAAGACAAATACCATGTGATTTCACTTATATGTGGAATCTAATGAACAAAATAAACTAACAAAATAAAAACAGATACAGAGAACAGACTAATAGCTGTCAGAAGAGAGGGTTGGGGAGCTGGGTGAAAAAGATGAAGAGATTAAGCAAAAAAAGAAAACAAAAAAAAACAACCTCATAGGCAATAGTATAGTGATTATCAGAGGTGAAGGGGGGATAAATGGTGATGGAAGGAGACTTGAACACACAATACAATATACAGATAATGTATTATAGAATTGTACCCCTGAAGCCTGCACTTTGTTTTTTTCCCTTATATATAAGATCAATATTTGTAGTTGGCTACATATGGGATGCCTTTTTTTTTTCTTTCTTTCTTCAATTCTGACCTGAGGAATGTTGGTCTTTGTTGTTGTTTAGAGAGAGAGGTATGGAGAGAAAGGTAAACATCAATGTGAGAGAGAAACATCAATCAGTTGCCTCCCATACGCACCCCAACAGCTAGGGCTGGGATATCTATATGGATATACTAAAATTGGTTGTTTCTAGTCTTTTGCTATTATCAGCAGTGCTGGAGTGGATAATCTTATACATACATTGTTTTACATATGTGCAAGTATATCTGTATGACAGATTACAGTAGAATTTCTGTGTCAAGTGATATGAACATCCTTACTTTTGTTAGGTGAAGCAGCATAGCATAGGGGAGATATCTACACCTATGTCTATATCTTATCTATACCTATATCTAAAATATCCAAGTATAGCACAGACTTTAAGCTGGATTGCAAGGTGTTGCTCTTGACTCTTGCCATTTACAAATTGTGCAAGTCCCTTAACCTCTTCTTGCCTCAGTTGCCTGATTTTTTGAAAAGAAAAATAATAATAGTACCTACCTCACGGGATTACTGTGAGGATGGTATTCCTTAGTTTAGTTTGTGTTGCATAACAAATCACCCCAAAATTTAGCGTGTTAAGAGCAATAACTACTTTACTTCGCTCATGAGTCTGTAGTTTGGCTGGGAGGCTCTTCTAATCTGGGCCAGCCCCGCTGAGCTCTGCTGGATTCTCTCATGCTTCTGTGATCAGCTGGTAGGTCAGCTGCTAGCGAAAGGATCTAGGATGGCCCCACTCACATGTCTGGCAGATGACAGGTGAGTGGGTCCTGCGGGGACCTCATTTGGGATGGCATGTGATCTCTCATGTTCAGTCAGTTAGGCCGGGTTTCTTCACATGGTGGTCTCAGGGTTCCAGAGGGCAGCAAGAGACAGCAGATCCCAAAGCACGAGCACCTTTCAGATCTCTGCTTGTGTCACATTTGCTATTGTCCCACCAACCAAAACACATACCCTGGCCTAGCTCAAGGATACACTCAGGGTAATCACTGCCGACATTTTGCAAACAACCTACCAAAAAATTGATTAAGCTAACTCTAGTAAAGTGACTAGTATAGTGCCGGGCATATTGTGAGTGCTATGAAAGATTGTTAAATTGAGAAAAGAGAGGAAAGATGACCAGATTGCCCACCGTTTGCACCCCCCACCAGCAATGTGTGAGAGTGCCTGATTCTTCCTAACACTGTGTGAAAGTAATCCCTGGAGAGGTGAATGTTCTTGTTACCATTTTACGGATGAAAAAGTGATGCTCAGAGATGTTAAGGCATTTTTCTGATGTTACAGGCCCAACAAGAACTTGAATCCTTTATCTGACTCTCAAGCCCCTCTGCTGGTCTTGCCGCTCTAGACAGAGGTGTGATTTTTGTGTCCCTATTGCTCACTCACTGCTCTCCTGCCTGCCCTCGAATGTATGTCTCTCGTTTCCATTTCACATTTGAATCTTTTAGGTTGAGAGGATCTGTAAGTTTGTTGAAGTCTTTAACAGTGATTGTGACTTCAACCTGGCCTACTGAATTCTAAGTAAAGTGTCTACACTTTACTTAGCAATTATTTCATAGTGGGCTCTGTTATGTCTGTGAAGGAATGATAAAAGGAAACCTGTTTTAAATGGAGAAAACAGATGAGTCTGGCCTTACTTTGTTTATTCTTCCTTTCCTTCCCTTCCATCCGTTTGCTTCACTTTCTGATCTGGAGACAAGCCCGGGCTGTCCCCGCCTCCTTTCCTTCCGCCTCTGCCCTCTCCACCCATGGGGCCTGTGGAGCAGAAGCCACAGTCACTTCCTGAAAGCCACAGGCCCAGTTCAGTTCCCACTCTCACCGTAACCCATCACCTGCCTGCCGCCATGGTAAGTGAGTCC
>NW_005871215.1:534040-581358 GCF_000147115.1 Myotis lucifugus | reverse complement strand
GTTGAGCTGTTCTGGGAACTGTGGTATGCTATTGCAAAGGAATGAATAAGTTGCTAGGGGATTGTAGTGGGAGTTCCTAACCTAGCCTGGGAGGTTCATAAAAGCCTTCCAGATAAGGTAACTGTTTAGCTGAGATTTGAAAGGTGAGCAAGGGCATCAGGGAAAGAGGAGGTGGATTGCATTCTAGGCAGAATGAACAGCATATGCCAAAGAGGAGCAACGAATGGCACATTTAAGCAAGTGAGGTGCAGAGTAGCTGAATGGGTAGGGTGCAGAGGTTGAGGTTGGAAAGGTAGGGAGAGGACAGGTCATGAAAGGCTAAGACATATTAAGAATTATCCTAAGGGCAACAAAAAACCATTGAGGGACTCTAAGAAGGTGTTTGACAGTAACTGTTTGTTTCAGAAGGTTCCTTTGGCCAAAGGTGAAGAATGGACTGGCGGGACAAGCCTGGACATAGGAAGAGTGGTGAGGAGGCCACTACAGTAATCCAGATGACCTGGACTAGGGAGGCCAGAAGGGAATGGAGACACGTATTCTATTTAAGAGGTATTTAGCGGTAGAATCAGTAGGACTTGGTGACTGATAGGATGTGGAGGATAGGAAGGAGAGGAGTTAGGAATGACAGACTCCCAGGTTTCTGGCTTGGTAAAACTGGGTGTATGGGGTGCCATGACCTGAGATATAAAACTCTGGAGGAAAAACCAAGAAAATCGCTTCTGTTTTGTGCACATTGAGTTTGAGTCACGTGGGAATCATTGGAGTAGAGAGATCCATAGCAGATCATTATTAAGGTGTGTTCCTTAGAAGAAAGTTTTATTTAAATATATAAATGTATGAGTTTTTGGCATATGGTAATAGAAGCCAATGGGCTTATAGAATACCACAAAGAGAATGTATTTATGAATAGTTGTTTTGTAAATGCTGTTGTACAGAAGAATTACTTGGGGAGTTTGTTAAAAATGTAGATTCCTCTGGCCAGGTGGCTCAGTTGGTTGGAGCATTATCCCAATATGCCAAAGTTGCAATCCCCAGTCAGGACACATGCAGGAATCAACTAGTGGGTGCATAAATGAGTGGAACAACAAATGTCTATATTGCTCTCTTTCTCCCCCTCCCTCCCTCTGAAATCAATTTAAAACTGCAGATTCTTGAGCAACATCTACTAAGCAGCTGATTCAGTAGGTTTGTGGTCAGAAACTAGAATTGGCAATATCTAGTAATGTTGACAGTATGCATAATCTACAACCCAGCCATTTCACCCTTAGGTATATGTCCTAGAGAATCTCTAGCATTTGGTGACCTATACTTTTTTAAAAAGGAAATCTTTAATATGTATAAAAAAAGTATAAAGAATAATATGTTGACACCCACGTATCAACCACAACTTTTTTTTAATTATTAAGATAAATTGTGTACTTATGAAATAGAATACTACTCAGCCATAAAGAAGAATAGACCACTGTACATTCACGGACATGGATGAATCTCAAGCTGGACACAAAAGAATACATTCGTATGATTCCACTTATTTGAAATCCTAGAACAGGAAAAAATAAGTTATGGTGTTAGAAATCAAAACAGTGTTTGCTGGTAGGGACTTACTAGGAAGGGGCATAAAGGAATTCTCTGGGGTAATGGAAATGTTCTTGATATTGGCGTGGTTTACATAGGTGTATACATTGATCAAACTCATTGGACTGCATACTTAAGATCTGTTTCACTGTATGTAAATTATACTTCAATAAAAGACTCTAAAACAAAAAAAAAAGCAATAGAGATAGAGCTCTCCTAGTACCTCTCCTTGCCATCACAGGTAGCCTCTATTCTGAATTTAACATATCTATGCACTTAAGTACTTTTACTACATATGCATATATTCTTAAGCAAGATGCTCTTATTTTTTATGCCTTTAATATATATATATCTCACATGTGTGTATAGGAATGCCTATATTCTGTAATTTGCTTTTTTGCTCAACATTATATATGTAAGTTCCATCTTTTTGATACCAGTAGCTGATCATGCATTTTTAGAGCTAAGCATACTCATGTATTGGAATACTACATAATTAAGTTATACTTTCTGTTTTGCCATATACTTAGGCTTGTTTCAAAACAATGCTGCTGTGGCTTTGTGAGTGCTAGGGCACTTAGGGCTGGAGTGGTGGGGCTGCAGGGTAAACATACTGTCAGTTCTACTAGATGTTGCCATACTCTTCTCCAAAGAGATTTACTAGATGGCCTAGATTTTCCCCAGACACTTGGAACTGTCAGGCTTAAGTTTTTTTTCAAATATGACAGGGACAAAATATTATCTCATTATGGTTTCAATTTGTGGTTCCTGATTAGTGGTGTGGGTGAATGTATTTTTATGTATTCATCGGCCCTTTGAGTTTCCTCTTCCGTGAATTACCTGCTCATATCTTTTACCCATTTCTCTTTTGGATTGTCTTTTTCTTACTGAGTTGAAAATATATTTCTCCAGTTTGTGTTGTTTGTAATTGATTATTTTGATGAATTTTAATGTATTTAATGTTATCTATTCATTCCTTTGTGATTTGTGCTTTTGGTTTTATAAGGAATTCTTCCATATCTGCAGACTAAAGATATTTACCTAATAAGAGTTTAAGTTTTGCCTGTAATATTTAGGCCATTAATCCACTTGGAATTAAATTTATTGTAGTAAGTGAGGTAGGAATTGTTTTTCCTCATATATATATTCAATTATTCCAGCAAGACTTATTGACTACCCATCATTTTCCCACCAATGTGCAATGCCACCTTTGTCATATATCAAGTTTATTCAGATCTTATTTGCTACTTAATACAGTAAATCTTGACATCAGGTAGGGTCACCCCAACTCGTTCTTGAATATGCTTAAATGCTTTATTTATTGATGTACCAACTGTCTAGAACAGCCGTGGGCAAACTACAACCCGCAGGCCGGATCCGGCCCATTTGAAATGAATAAACCTAAAAAAAAAAAAAAAAAGACCGTACCCTTTTATGTAATGATGTTTACTTTGAATTTATATTAGTTCACACAAACACTCCATCCATGCTTTTGTTCCGGCCCTCCGGTCCAGTTTAAGAACCCATTGTGGCCCTCGAGTCAAAAAGTTTGCCCACCCCTGGTCTAGAACAATGGCAGGCCTAGAGTAGGGGCTCAATATGTATCTATTGAATGGGTGATGGAATTGCATCTAGTGCCCGCTAAATAAATAGCCCAGCAGTTCCCTGGCATGCTGGATAGTGTTTTACCTTTGAGGAGGAGAAGAGGAGGCAGTCTGGAACACATCTCTTGCTTACCCTCTTCCTTGCTCTCTGTTGCCTTTGACCTTTCTCATTCAGACCAGATTCTTGAAGAATGAATCCTCAGCAAGCCCAATAGGGGTTAGTAAGAGTGGGATTGCTGCTAATTGTCATCTTGGAGGATTCTGATCATAAGACGTAGATAGCTCTATGAGGTCTTTTGAGGTCTGGCCAATATCTGGGCCCCTTAAGCCTTGGAAATAGGACAGGGGGTTATCTAATATTAGATCTATGCATTTGAACATCTTTATTTTGTAGGTTAATGTTGCTTCAAAATGGACTTCTTTCTGTAGCATAGTTTTTGGCATGTTTTGTTAATAATAAAACCATTCACTTAGTGCTAAGCAGTTTGAATATCCATATATATTAAATTGACTATTCAAAATCTTCTCTCCTTTTTTGCCTTTTTGCTGTGGCAATGTTTATTCATTCTTTCATTCTTCTAACGTTCTTGAGCTCTTGGGCTGAGTTAGGGACTAGGCCTACCAAATGCACAGCTTCTGAGCTCCAGGAGCTCCCAGTCTAGTGAGGATCAGACTTTCAAATGAACAGTTTCCCTGCAGTGTGAAGACTGGGTTAACAAAAGCATCTCCAAAATCTAGAGCTAAATACCTCTAGAAAAGAGCATGATTACCTTTGAGGGTTGGGGAAGAGGAGTTGTGGTGCCAGGGGATTCTGGGAAGATGGTTTTAAGTAGGACATGACTCCTAAACACACTCTTAAAGTTCTGTCCATTCTCTCAAGCTTGACCTGATTACTTAGCCCTTCCCCCTTTCTCTCTTTCTCAATGAGCCTGTCGTCCGTCTTCCTTTATCACCGATGGTTTCTTGTCCACGACTTCTTCCCTTAACTAAAATTTTTTAAATAAATGTTTTAACAACTTTATTGAGGAGTTATTTACATATTATGAAATTGATCAATGTTAAGTATATAATTCAATGATTTTTAATAAATTTGCTGAGTCAAAACCATCATTAAAGTATTCACCCCGTTTGACAGGTGCCGGAAGCCAATTCCAGCATGTCATAATTGCAAGAGTTTCATCAAAAGGTTGATGGAACTTGGGGACTCAAGAAGGGCCCAGTCACATATGTTGTCGACTGTTGGGAATGGCTGAAGGCATTTCCCCAAACCTGAAAAGGGATGATTGTTTGCTGCCAAATAGCTCAGGGCATCTTAATCTACATGTTATTGCCTCCTACTGGCCAAACACCTGAACAGCCATAGGCTAATTCTTCTAATCTGACAATGGACTGTGTATACCGAAACCTGACCCTTTGAAATGTATATCTCTGCCTCGCCTCAGGACAATTTGTGTTAATAAAAAGCATGGGGTCTTGAGAGAGGAGAACTTAGTTTCTTAAGCTAGGCTCCTCTGACCCCCACATGCCTTGCAAAATTATGTTTTGGCTCTGGACTCTTACTTGTTACACACAGCCCCTTTTCCAGATTGCTGAACCCTTCTTAATGCTGGAACAAGAACCCCAGCAGACAGGAAACTGGGACTCAAAGAAATCAAGTATCATATCCATGCACACCCCACTAGTGCATGGATACACTCCTTGAATTCAGCCCTGTGTGATGGCTTGTTAAAGCATTTTCAAGTTTCCAACAGGAAAGCAAGCCCATGGAGTTCTTTAGTATAAGGGCTCCTTCTTTATTACCTTGGAATCTAAGGACTAGGTACATTGTAAACTGGAAAGTGTTGTTAACAGAGGGTTGAGGTAAAAACACTGGGAAAGAGGGCTAGATTCAGTGTTGTTTGAAATGTGAATAAAATACTTTGAGTTGAACCAATGCACACAAGGAGCCAAACAAAAACCCAACATTAAACACTTAAGAGAGTTGAGCTAACAATATGTGTGATAAAGCCACGAAATAAAATATGTACTTGCAATGTTAATAGTAAACCACGCTGGTTACTGTTATTCTAAACCATTATGGCTATTATCTGGCTTTCCAGGGTATTTACAAACATTGATTTCCTAGTGGAGAATAGTTTCTTATGCCCACTCCCAAGCAAGCTTGACATGGAATAGTCTAACAGGCAGTTCCAAGGAGCGGGGCGCTCCACTTTTTCCAGGCGAAATTACAGGGTTTGAAATGTTCTGACAATGGAGTTAGCTGAATGGTGTAACAATAGCAAATGCTTTGTAATTTGTGTTGCCTTCAGAGATGTCTGGCAGAAATTAGGCTGCTGGTAATGGACCAGAACTGTCTGGGCTCTGCAAGGCCACCCTTGGCTGCAGTGGAAGGGAAAAGATAGCAGCTCCTGCCTTTCCATTTTGAATTATGCTTTACATGCGGCATTTCTGTGGAGACAGCATTGTACTGCGGCATCTGAACGGAGGTCCGACATGTAGAGGCTTGTGACCTTGAACCACTCTGCGCCTCATGTTCCTCCTTTGCAATGGGGATGAAATGGTTTATGTGAGGGCGTGTTTTGTAAACTCTGAATTGCTGTCCATATGAAAGCCTTTACTGTTATTTGCTGAGTGCAGTTCTTTGTTCACAAACTTGGCTGGTTATTAGCATTGTTTGTGTGAGTAGTTGTGTGTGTGTGTGTGTGTGTGTGTGTGTGTGTGTGTGTGTGTGTGTGTTAGTGGGGTGCTTTGGGAAGTTCAGATTCCTGGATTCACCCCAGACTTACTGAATCAGTTTCTGTGATTGGACCAGAAGTCTCTATTTTTAATAGGTTTTATAGGCAATTATGATGTGTTTGGGAAGCTCCATTTTGTTCATAAACCTCAGTTGATGGGCTTAAGAAAACCAAATACTTCCCTTTTAATCCTAGCTTGTTTATGCCGTTTGTATGCAAAGACAATAAGGGAGTAGAAAGAGAGCGCGTCAGGAAGAACACACATTATCTTTATTTTCTTGGGTTATGTCTGTTTCAACAAGTAGAACTGGTGTTTTGGTATACAACGGAGTGTATACGCCGAAATTGTGTTTCTCTTCTGTCAGCTCTCCCTCTGCGGCCCTGAGATTTAGTGTTGTTTTCACTTTCCTCTGTGCATTGAAGCATGTTTGCAAAAAGAGCATGGGATTCAGCACACTCTGAATGTACAACAGACTGACAATATCCTTTCCAGTCCTGCTACTCAAAACTCATCATTGAAAATGTCTTCTCAAGTCATTTCTGGAGATAACATAATTGTAATGTTGGCACATACCGATCACAAACACAGAAAGAATCTTAGTAGTACTAAAATGATAAATGAATTCCGGATTTCTCACATTTTCTGCATTGCCTCTAATTTACGTATGAGTAACTGTAGAATTCAAATGAATGAAAGCGCACCCCTCCGCATTGGCAGCCGGCTTGTTCCAACAGCAGAACTCGGTGGCATGTGCATACACACAAATGCTCTCTTTAGTGCTTTGAAACTTCCTAATGTTTGGGAGCCATACAGAGTACTTTTCTGTTTACAGAATTCCTTCCACACATAGTAACTATTTGTTTTTTTCCAGGTGTTTGTTAGAAAGTCATATAAGACAGAGTCTCACAGTCCTTATTCTCAGCAGTTCACAGGCTTGGTAGGAGATGGTCATGAATATAGCACTGTAGAAAAGTTAGCTTTCATGTTATATTAATCAAATCATATTTCTAAATTTTATTCATTTTTAAGAGAGTTTTTCTCATGGGAAAATATGAGATTGATATATCCTGTATGAAGCTGATCTTCTATTCCATAATTTGTTATTTATTATAGATTATCTTTTTTTATTTTTATTCATCAATTTGATGGAGAGACTATGAAAAGTAGATGCTTAACAAATATTTGAGGGACTGAAAGGGGACACCTTCTATATTTAGTAATGTTACGTAGTTATGTTCATACCTGTTGTTTAGCATCCATTTCCAGCTACAACTCTCCCCAGAAGATGAAGTTGGAATTGAGTCTCTCACTCCAAATCTCCAGAGATAAATTTGCAGCAAAATCTGAATACCTCTACCTTTCTCCTCTTACACGGCCCTCAAACTCAGTATGTCAGAAATGGAACTTATTTTTACCCTGAAGCCTGATCCTTTTCGTGGGGTTCTTATTTCAGGGAGCCCCCTGCTATTCTCCCAGATGCTGGGGTTTCAGTCTCTGACGTCCTCTGACTCAGTCATAATCAGGAGCTAAGCAATGTTGAGTGAGTCTTTGTTTTCTTCCCCTCCATTTCCATCCTCCTACTTCTACAGCTTTGTTTCTCAAAGCAGCGTCCAAGGACTCTGAAGGGGCTCTGTACAAATATTCTTTGGGGTTTGAGTGTTTTCCGTGATAAGTTTTACAATTTCTATTTTCATGTCCAGATAATCTACCAAAATTAGCAAGCTCTTGTTTGGGATCATCAAGGTTTGTACCTGAGTTCTGCCACTGATTTTAATGTCCTCGGGTGTGTCTGTGTGGCCTCTAAATCGGGCAGGTTCTCTTCTGGGCTCTCATGGTACCCACTTTTGTCTAGAATTCTCACATTGTTATAATTGTGTGTGTCTTGCTTTATCTGTGAACCGTGAGATCTCAGAGGACAGAAACTAGCTTTGTGTTCCCAGAAACTAGCTTTGGGCCCAACACATAGTTGGGAGTTATGGTTGTGCTCACTGTGTATATATTATTTTGAAGTTTGCTTTACCCACCAAAAACATTCCCATGTATGGCTGCAGTTAATTTAATATTACGTAGTATTTAGTCATGTCAATAGATGACATTTGGCTGAAGCCATCCCTTATTTTCAGACTTTTTGGATTATTTTCATTTGTTGGCTGAGTGTATAGTTAAAAAGCATCTTTGCACAAAGTTATTTTTCTCTAATCTAGATTGTTTTCTTGGGAATCCTCTAATGGAATCACTAAGTCAAAAGGCACGAGCAGTTTTATTCCTCTTGTAATATGAGTCTAGTTGTTTTTTTAATCCTTACCTGAGGATGTTTTTTATTGATTTTAGAGCAGTGATTCTCAACCTTCCTAATGCCGCGACCCTTTAATACAGTTCCTCATGTTGTGGTGACCCCAATTTCATTGTTACAAATTGAACCTAATTAAAGCATAGTGATTAATCACAAAAAACAATATGTAATTATATATGTGTTTTCCAATGGTCTTAGGCGACCCCTGTGAAAGGGTCGTTCCGCCCCCAAAGGGGTCCGCGACCCACAGGTTGAGAACCGCTTTTTTAGAGAGACAGAAAGGATGAGGGAGGGAGGGAGGGAGGGAGGGAGGGAGAGAGGGGGGGGAGAGAGAGAGAGAGAGAGAGAGAGAGAGAGAGAGGAGAGAAACATTGATCGATTGCCTCCTGGAACCCGCAACCTGGGCATGCACCTCGACAGGAAATTGAATGTTTGACCCTTCAGTGCACAGGATGACACTCCACATTGGCCAGGTTTAGGCTTATTTTTAATGAAGAAACTGGACTGAGTTGTAATGGAGATTGGGGGTTAATGGGGGGGGATGAGGACACATTTGTAATACCTTAATCAATAAAGAAATTATAGATAAAAAAATAAAAAAATAAAACCTCTTCTTAGACATGTTTCTTTCACTTTCATATAAACTCTGTTTGAGAAAGAGTGAATGATGATTATCATCCTCCTGCCACTGCAGTGTCATTGCGTACATGGCCCATGCTCCCTCCAGTCTGTACACCTCAGGCCACACCTTCAGAAACGTGCAAAGTGCATAATACTTCAGCCTGAGTAATGTTTCAGCAGGCAACCTAATCATTTAATCCAATCATTCTCCAAGGAAACAGAGGCTTTCCATTGCTTGCAAGATAAAGTTCAACTGTGTTGTCAAGGCTTACAGAGCCCTTCAAGACGTGGCTTCTCTTTCCCCCTCTAGGCTTGCTTTTGGCTGCTGCCCGGATGCACGCTCTGCTCACCCTGAAGGCACTACTTTCAGTTGGGAATGTACCTGCTGCTCCCTCCATCTGAAGTGAACTCCCCAACCCCTTGCCTGCCTGGCATGGCCTTACTCATTCTTTTTTTCTTTTAATTTATCATTATTGTTGATGTCCCCCTCTCCCCCACCCCTCCATTGACCCTTCCATCCTGCCCGCCCCGCTCCCCCGCCCCCTCAGGCCTTTACCACACTATTGTCTGTGACCATGGGTTATGCATATATGCATATAAATTCTTTGGTTAATCCTTTCCCACCCCCTCCTATCCCCCTTCCCTCTGAGATTTGCCAGTCTATTCCATGCTTCTATGTCTCTGGATCTGTTTGGTTCATTAGTTAATTTTATTCATTAGATTCCACATATAAGTGAAATCATGTGACAGTGGAATACTATGCAGTTATAAAAAAAGAAGGATCTCTTACCCTTTGAGACAGCATGGAGGGACCTAGAGAGTATTATGCTAAGCAAAATAAGCCAGTCAGAGAAAGCCTTACTCATTCTTTAAGACTCAGCTGAAAGTTCTAAGTGCTGCCCTCCTTCCAACCTTTATTACCTGCCCAATCCTTGTTCTCCCAGAATTCTTTCCATCTTTCATTAAAGCTCTTGTCATCTATATTGAAGCTCTTTGTTAATTTTTTCATTTCCTCACTTAGATTGTGAGCTTATTAAGGATAGGAAATTTGTTAGTCATGTAACCCAGATTTTTATGCAGTCGCCCATACGCTGGTCCAATAATCATTTTGTGAATGAACAGAACTGTTATTTTGGCTTACATATTCATAAGTAAACTACTTATAGGTAAATTTACTTATTTATAAATTGAAAATCCATTCATGGCATATATGGTAATTCTCAATTGTCCAGACTATCAGTATGTTAAATACTCCCTCCCTCTCTGACTATTTGGTATTTTTTAAAGGGCGGCAGTTGTAATTTTGTTTAGTAATTGTGATCTCTAGACTTGTAAGCTATGTGGGGAGGTACCTATGTCACCATCATATTCCCAGAGCTCAGTACTCATACAGGACACCCAATAAGCACTCAATAACTATTTGCTGAATGAGTCAGTAGCTGAATGAATGAAATTTTGAGAAAAGGCACTAACCATGTGGTATGTCACATACCTAGACACGTGGGAATTTACTGCATTTATATGTATAGACATCTGCCCTATTTTATTCACACCATTTTGTTGATGTGCCCATTTAACTGGCTGCTTTTCTTGATGACCTGTGTCATCTTCCACCTCTACTGTTGCATGACTCAGGGCCCATTGGAACCATGCCATCTCCTGCTCATCTCTTTAACAGGAGATGCCTTGGAAATGTCAATTACAAGCCAGGAAGTGAATACCTCGGGGGTAGTGAGCAAGATAATACCTTTGCTCTCCAACAGGGCAGCAGGCAGTCTCATTTATCTCCAAACTTCAAATCTAAATCAGCCAACATCCTGTTGCTCTGGGGGACAAATAAATCGTGTCTGCATGACCGAGCTGATTCACGTAGACCCGATGTTATGAAGAGCCTGCTGCCAAAACCCGAGGAGGTCGTTTTGAGAGAAGCACGGATTATTGGCAAGGAGAGATCACATCCCTGTTCTCTGTGTTGAATCTCTGGGATGTGTCTCACTTCCTGATATCCTGGAGAGAATTTGTGTGTTTTTTTACTGCAGCCTATTACGAGGAACAAAAAATTCCATCTACCACGTAGTTTCTCTCTTGAATTGTTTAGTCCTATTAAAAAGCTTTATAAGGGAATAAAAAACTGAGGCAGTAATTAATGGAAGGGAGGGAGTAAAATGGTGTTGCAAGGAAAAAGAATTATCCTTAGCTGTATATCGGAACGAGGAGGGACAGAGGAAGGCTTTGAAAAGAAAGAAACCTGGAATGGCAACAAAAGTCCTGCTATTTGGTTCATTAAAAAAGGTATTAGACATTCTCAATGACCTGCTCCCAGGCTCAGGACTTCTATCAAAGCCCTGCTGTGTGAAAGCTAAAATCTTAATGGAAAATAGAATGGATTGAGCCAGTATAGTATCTATTACAGCCATTGTCAATGCTGACTGCTCTCAAATGCATTCTTTTTATGATTCTGGAAGGACTCTGGAGGCCTTGCAGTCCTGACCATCATTTAGCTGTAGCTGCAGGGCTAGCTGGAGACAGCAGTGCCCAGCAGGCGTAGACCAGGCAGGGTCTGGGTGTCTGAGTGGCAGAGGCCGTTGTATCTGTGCCAGAGAAGTGCTGTACCCATGTGGCCGGTGGTGCTAAATGAGGCTGACTCCTGTGTCAGGACAAGGGTGAGCAGTCACAGGGGCAAGTGAACAGTGCCCGGCACACAGGAGGAAGCTGAATATTGAATGGGAGAGGACCAGGGAGAGTGGAGGAAGGCGAGGGATCTGAGATAGATGTAGTTTCTCTAACTCCATAGGCTAGCCCACTGAGGTTTCCTTGGCTCTGAAATCCAGGGGAAGCTTTTGTATTAGGGTTCTCCAGAGAAACAGACCAATAGGATGTGCATATATGAGGAGGTTTGTTATAGGAATTGGCTCCTGCGGTTATGGAGGCCAGAAGTCCCGCGATCTGCTGTTCCCAAGCTGGAGGCCAGGAGAGCCAGGGGTGTAATTCAGCCTGAGACGGAAGGCCTGAGAATCGGCTGATGGCTGCAGTCCTGATCTGAGTCTGAAATCCAGAGAGTCAGAGCTCTGGTGTGATGTCCAAGCGCAGGAGATGGCTGTCTCCGCTCAGGCAGAGGGAGTCAGTTTGCCCTTGCTCTGCTTTTTGCTCTTTGCAAGCCTCAACTGATTGGATGCTGCCCACCCACACTGGGGAGGGCCATCTGCTTTACTCAGTTCAGCAGTTCAAATATTAACCTCTTCCAGGCACAGCCTCACAGACACATCCAGAAATAATGTTTTACCAACTATCTGGGCATTCTGGCTCAGTTACGTTGACACATAAAAATAACCACCACAGCTGGTTAATTCTTAAGTGCCCTTGAAAACTCATGCATGCGTGTAGTTCCAGAGCACCTACCTAGTTGCTCTCCACCAGGGACACTAGAGAAAGGCAGGCTTTGGCAGCATACAGGAAGAGCGAGAGGGTGCGGGCTGTTTGTAAGGATTATGGAAAAAGGACACATTTAAACAGATGGATGATTGTTGTTTGGGCCTGCACGAATGTAGAAATCTCCAGCCACTTACAAGAGAGGGCTTTATTTTATTTTGTTGTTGTTTTCTTGCCCATGGGAGAGGACCAAAAACATACTTTGGATGAGCAGAGCAGACCTCAGAACCAAGGGCAGTGAGATGGGGAAGGCAGAGAGTGGGCTGGGGTGCTGGTTGGACTAGTTGTGGATTAGGGGGAAGATGTGAGACTGGGAGGCAGAAGTCCTGGGTTCTAGTTCTGAGTCTGCCATGAATAACTTCATTGTCACCAGAATTGAATCCAGACCATGTCACTGGATGTGGGGGTGTTAGATTGTTAGGAGAACAATGAGGTTGCTCCCCAAACATGGATTTGACATCCAGTCTTCCATAATCTGAAGCAACATTGGCACAAAGAAGAAAATGAATATGGTTGGCTTGTCGTGAAGCGAAGTGTACTCAGTTTAATGAATTCTCTATTCTAAGATTGGGTATGTCCCAATTCTTGATGTAAAATTCCTTTCTTTTATGAAGTGGTGGTGAAAGTAGATGGTGGTTGGATTGTTTTTACTTTTTAATGACCTTACTTGGCAAAATAAAAAGTTGGCAGCATTGTTTTAATCCTTTAAATTCTTTTTAAATTTTAATGGTACACAAAATCCATAATGCTCAGCCAGATAACCTTTTTTTAAAAATCCTCAACCAAGGATATTTTTCCATTGATTTTTCAGAGAGAGTGGAAGAGAGAGGGAAAGACAGAGAAATATCGATGTGAGAGAAACGCATCGATTGGTTGCCTCCTGCATGAGCCTGGGCCAAGGCCCGGGCCAGGGAGGAGCCTGCAACTGAGGTATGTGCCCTTGACAGGAATCGAACCCGGGACCCTTTGGTCTGCAGGCTGACGCTCTATCCACTGAGCCAAACTGGCTAGGGCCAAATAACCTTTCAGTTCCAGCAGTTGGGGGTTCTAACCTCTTGCTTTTGCCACTGAGGTAAGAAAATCAAGCTGTGTTTTTGCCTGGAAAAACCATGGTGCCATACATAAGTATTAGGGCTGCTTCAACTTTTTCTTCAACCGGAACAAAACCTAAAGCATTACTTTAAATCTTAATTTAACCAGAGATTGGAACTGAAATACTGCAGCAACACTCAGTCAGACACTGCTAGCGGGAATGTAAATTGGCCTAGTGGAGGGGTTAGCAAACCCCCTCTGTAAAGGAGCAGATAGTAAATATTTTAAGCTT
This sequence comes from Myotis lucifugus, assembly GCF_000147115.1. NCBI lineage: Eukaryota > Metazoa > Chordata > Mammalia > Chiroptera > Vespertilionidae > Myotis > Myotis lucifugus. The sequence goes on along the minus strand of NW_005871215.1, from coordinate 567,776 downwards.
ACGGTCACACGAGGTCTCTCTCACATCTTATTTCCTCCCCCCTCCTTTTTTAAAAACAACTCTTTGAAAATGCAAAAGCACTTTAGCTCATGGGCTGGATTTGGCCTGTGGATCATAATTTGCCAACCCCTGATCTCTTGGCGGTGGCTTGGCTTTATTTGCCCAAGTTAGAAATGCAAGGTTATCCACAGGCCCAGCGACTCCACTTGCAGGAACGTATCCTTCAGATAGGCTTGCATCTGTGCAAAATGGCCTGTGTGCAGTTACTCATTTGCATTGTTTGCAATGCCAAAATATTGGCAGTAATCTAAATATTTATTAATAGGAACTGGTTAATTAATAGAACATCCATAGAACAGTCTTTTAAAAAGAATGAGGCAGCTCTTTATAGAATAATACCTGAGCTATACCATTAAGAGGGAAAAGCAAGGTGTAATACAGTGCATTTAGTGTTATACCATTTATTAATTTAAAACGAATAGTGTACGTGTGCACACATGGGTACACAAGTGCTTGCACTTCTTACATATATAGAATACTGATAACTATGATTGTCAGTGAGGAGGGGAATGGAATGTCTTAGGAATAGGGAAGCTTACTTTTTGCTTTATATTATTTTGTAACTTCTAAGTTTGGTGCCATGTACATCTGTCACCTATTCAAAAAATAAATTCATTTTTTAAAAGAACTAAAATGGGGGAAATGATGGTACTTCTCAATGTGGGCAAATTCAAAGATGTTATGACTTTAAATAGATCTGAGTCTTCCTTCAATCACTGCCCTGAAAAATGTACACATTTGGTTCCCATCACACAAAGGTACTGACAGAATAATCATTCGTTGTCAGCCTTTGATCATCAAAGGTAGTAAAATACCCATCTCAAGAGGTTGGCTTTAATGCTGTTGGAAGTATTCCCTCTGATTTTTAAAATTGTAAGCAGTCATTACAAGTTGACCTGAAGAATGAATATACAGGAAGAGTTTAGCTTGGTGACAAAATAAAACCCACAGCCATGGAATGTTGGTGCTGAAGGTTCACTTAGCCTCGTCCAACCCCTTGGTTTTCTCAGTGTCCTGAGACATGTAGAGCTTTCTCAAGATCAGGCAGCTAGTGATGGCAAAGCCTTTGACTCGGGCTTGCCTGCCTTTATGCACACTACTGGCCTGCAGAAGGCTGCACCTTTACTGGTGCTACTCTGTGGTCCCACCTTTATTTTTCTCACTAGAAGGCAGAGATGTGGAACATGGTTCCCCACCAGTTGGTCTCCCCTGAGTGATACCCAGCCTGGTCTCTGTGGTCTGCTGTGGAGTTTCTCTTCTCTCTCATTATTGCCCTACCCCCTGGGACATCTTTAAACAGCTCACTTAACAGTTCTTGCTCCTTGTTCCCATCAGAAGGTCCAGCTGCTTCCTTGGGTCCTTCCCTGAGTCAGCTAAAGTGTTGGAGCAAAAAACAGCACTGTCTCACCCTGGCTGGTGTGGTTCAGTGGGTTGGAACATCATCCCATATACCGTAAGGTTGCGGGTTCATTACCGGTCAGGGCACATACCTAGGTTGCAGGTTCCATCCTTGGTCAGAGTACATATGGGAGGCAACCGATGAATGTTTCTCCCTCACCTCTTTCTCTTTCGTCTCTCTTCGTCTCTGTCTGACTCTCTCACTTTCACTCTCTCACTTTCCCTCTCTCTAAAGTTAATAAACATATCCTTGGGGGAGGATTTAAAAACCAAAACAGCACTGTCTCTTCTAGAGAGTAGAGAGTAGAAAGGGTGACTTGTGGCCAAACATTATGGTAGGGAGAAGATGTGAGGGAAAAGGACAGAGGGTTACTGAGGTTTAGACTTAGTGAGCTAAAGACAGAAGAGGTATAGTATGATAGATTGCAAGGATGGCCAGTTTTTCACCTCTCCCTATGCCCATCAGTTCTTTTCACTAAAGACATAGATGCTGTGTCCTCACCCCTTGAATCTGGCCTGGCCTTATGACCTTGGCTTTGTCCAGTAGAGTGCCGTATTGATGAATGGTGTGCCAGTTCCAAGCCTAGACCTCAAGAGGCATTGCATGTTTTTACTTGTTCTCTTGCACTCCACCATTGCCAGGAGAATACTTTTGGAGCAGAACCAAATGACCCTAGTTTTCCCAGCCAAGGACTTCCTAAATCAGTAAACAGCCAGCTGACCCCCGGGTGGTAATTATACCAGGGTAAGTCATCCCAGCCAAGATCAGCAGAGCCACCTAAGTGACCATCACACTTAACAGGAAGAGTTGTAAGCACTTAATGTTGTATGCTAGGGATGTTTTTACATTGCTTTTTCTGCAGATTTATTGTGAAAATATCTATATCTATAAAAGGTCAGCGACCTTTACTGCGGGATGACCAGAACAACTGGTTGCTATGATGCGCACTGACTACCAAGGGGCAGATGCTCAATGCAGAAGCTGCCCCCTGGTGGTCAGTGTGCTCCCACAGGGGGAGCGCTGCTCAGCCAGAAGCCCTGAGCCAGGCTCATGGCTGGCAAGTGCAGCGGTGGTGGCGGCAGCCTCTCCCACCTCTGCGGCAGCACTAAGGATGTCCGACTGACAGCTTAGGCCTAAGCCAGCAGTCGGACATCCCCCGAGGGCTCCTGGACTGCGAGAGGGCACAGGCTGGGCTGAGGGACCCCGCCCCGAGTGCACGAATGTCGTGCACTGGGCCTCTAGTAGCTACGTAATATGCCAGCAATAACCTGTTAGATATAATGGGGGAAATGCTCCCTCACAAAAAGTGTAAAACTCATAGAAAACCTTTCACAACACATTGTTGGACTTACATAAACAAAATAATGTACTAGGAGATATCTAAAAAATTTGAACAGATGAAAACTATATCAGATTTCTTTTCCCATTTTTATTTTTTGTAATCTTTATTATTGAAAGTATTACACATGTCCCTTTTTCCCCCCATTGACTCCTTCTAACCCTGCCTTCTCCTCCCATGGATTATGCAAATATGCACCCAAGTTCTTTGGTTGATCTCTTCCCACCCACCCACCCCCACCTTCCTACATCAGATTTCTCAATGTTAGCATATTGAATATTTTACATTTACATTACCCCCCTCCCCCCCAGTTATTTTATAGATTTTGTATAAGCCCATAGAGTACTAAAGAGTAGGTTCATTGCTACAGCCTTTCTGGGAGCTCATTTGGTAATGTGCAAGGAAAGCTTTGTGAAAGAGTGTTCTTTCGGCCTCAAGAAACAGAAAACCTGTCTAAATGTGGTTTAAACAATAAGAGGTTTCGATTTATTATCTCACTGCTCTGAGGTGTAGTGTTTCCAGGGAATTCAGTGGCTCACCACCACCACAAAGGACATGGTTCTTTCTTTCTCCTGCCCTGCCATCCTCAGTGTGTTGGCTCTTCCCCTTAAGCCTGGCTCCTCACAGTCACAAGAAGCCTGCGTTAGTTTCAGGCAACACATCCTCACACACTGATGCCTCCAGTAGAGAAAAGGGAACATTCCTTCCTGCGCAGGTTTCCTATATAATCCTATATAATAAAAGCCTAATATGTTAAGTGTCCGGTCGACTGGTCGGCTGTTCAACCAATCAAAGCGTAATATGCTAATGATATGCTAAGGCCCCCTCAACCGCTCTCTATGACGTGCACTGACCACCAGGGGGCAAACAGTTGACCAGTCACTATGACGTGCACTGACTACCAGTGGGCAAACTGGTAGGTTAGCTTGCTGCTGGGGTCTAGCCTATCGGAACTGAGCGAGATGGGCCAGACACGCCCTGGAGCTCTCCCGTGGCCCCTCCCTGGCTGGCCAACCTTCCGCATCTCTCCCTGGCCCCTGTGGGGTCCCTTGGCCTGGCCTATGTCCTCTTGCAATCCAGGACCCCTTGGGGGATATCAGAGAGCCAGTTTCAGCCCAATCCCGCAGGCCAGGCCGAGGGACCCCACTAGTGCGCAAATGTGTGCACTGGGACTCTAGTCTTTTTATAAGAAAACCTTTTTCAAAACTCCCTAAAAGACTTCTTGAATCTCATAGGCCAGAATGGCATTAAATGGCCCCTGCAAAAACAGGCGTGGGCTGAATTTAGCCTACAGCTTAGAGGCAAGAGTCTCCTCTCTTTCCTTTGCTGGGGAGAGGACCCCACTCTGAGCACATGGTCGAGTGTAGGCTGAACAACTGAACAAAACAGGTGTCTGCCAGCAAGAAAGGGGTGTGTGTGTATGTGTGTGTGTGTGTGTGTGTGTGTGTGTGTGTGTGTGTAGGGGGACTGACTTCGAGTAGATGACCAACAGTCCATGCTCTTTGAATCAGGAATTTCAGTTCCAGAAGTTTATTCTAAAGAAATAAAGTGGACAAAGCTTTGTGTGCTCAAATAAATAATACCATTTACAATAATTAAAAATTAGGTATATACTTATTGAACTATAACATATATGGCACAGTTTTAAATTATTGTACATTAACAGTATTATGAAACCTAGGCCCAAGAGGCTCTGCTCTGATAAACAGTATTATGAAACCATTAAAATCATGTTTTCATGGCATAAAAAACTACAGAGTGAAGGGGAAACAAAACATAGAATTATAACTATACTGATCCCATTTTTATTCTCTCATACACACTGAAGATTAGGAAGAAATACACCAGAGTTTTGACTTTCTTCTGGTGGTAAATTATGTATAATTTTCTCCCTTTCTGTATTTGCTGACCTTTCTCTAATAAGTATTTAATACTTTTAGGATCAGAAAAATTAACATTAAAATCATACATTTCCATTGTATCATTGTTAAATTTTGGTGTGTAGCAAACTATTCCAAAATTTAGTTACTTTACTTAGGTCATGATTCTACAGGCCAACAATTTGCACTGGGTTCAGGTTGGCAGTTCTGTTCTTGCCTGGGGTTGCTCACATGTTGCTACTGGGTTGGCTGGGGCCTTCTGGGAGACCTCATCTGTAAGCAGGCTAGCTCTGGCTATTCTCTTGGCTGTAGAGCAGGGTTCGAAGAGAGTGAGCAGAAGAATAAGAAGACATGATGAACAGCCAGAGCAGAGCCTCTTGGGCCTAGGTTCAGAATGACACACTGTCACTTCTGCCACATTCTGTTTCCCAGAGCAAGTTACAAGGCCAGCCCAGCTTCAAGGGGTAGGGAAATAACACCTCCTTCATCCCTAACCCCCTTGATGGAAGAAGCACATAATCATGTCGAATAAAGGATGTGATCTGTCACTACATCTTAAAAATAAAGAAAAAACAAAACAAGCCTTACCCAAAGATTACTGGAACAAACCGTGAAGTAAAAGGCATATATTTAGGTGATGAAAACTTTGAAATGTTTTCTTTCAAGGTCATTGGAACGATTTTTATCTTTTCTTCTCACTCATGGCTGGTTGAGAGTTCATCACAGCTTATTTCTTGAGGTAGCACTAAGCACTTAAATCAAGCTGTTTTTGAAGGAGAGGGGCCAACCATGTCCTCTCTGTGACTTAATATTGATGCACACTCAGAATTTGTCCTTTGGGTGTGTCGGTAACTCATCCTGCGTGGGTCTTAGCAAAGGGCTGAGCGATGGGACCACAACCAGAAGCAACCGCCTGGAACTTCACCCTGCTCAGAGCCTTATCACTGTTTCCATCTTGTTCCCCATGGGAATGGAATTTAGAAAAGGTCCTTGGTGTGAAGACTCACCTTAATTATTAAAACGATACATGCCATTTCTTCCTGATGTGGAATCATAATTGCTATGGCATTAGTAAATAGTTGATAACTGAGACATCCTGTGACGCTTCTCAAACTGGGTTGACGGGGCGCACTCAGGGGTTTTGTGGGGACCTGAAGCCTTCGCACAGGCACGATGTGTCTTCCTGGAGCATCACTTTTTTGTTTTAATTTTTTTTATTTTGAATCATACATTTATAGAAGAGTTGTAAGTATATTAGGGAGTGTTGGTATATGTCCTTCTCTGGCCTTCCCCTAATATTAATATTTTACATAACCATGGTTCATTTATCAAAACTATGAAATCAATACAGTACTGTTCATTTCAGTTATTAACTAAGGGCATTATTGATATTTCCCCAGTTTTTCTATTAATGTTCTTTTCTGTTCCAGGATTCATTCATTTAGTCATCATGTCTCCTTATTCTCCTGCAGTGTATGACTGTTTTATCTTCCTTGTCTTATATGATCTTGACACTTTTGAAGGACTTTGTAGAATGTCCTATGATTTGGGTTTGCCTGGTGTTTTGTTATGATTAGACTGAGTTATGGGTTTGGGGGATGAGTACAATAGAGGCAATATGCCCTCGTCATCACATCATGTCAGGGAATATGTCATGTCACATGACTTTCCTCTGGTGGTGGTGACCTTGATCACTTGGTTATAAGGTAGTGTCTGCCTGGTTTCACTATGGTACAGTTACTGTGTTTCCCTTTCCATAACCCATTCATTAGAAGAGAATCACTGCATCCATACCACACTCCAGGGGAGGGAAGAGTATCAAATAATTTGTAGGCATATTTTAAAACCACCACAGTAATTAATACATTTATTCATATTACTATTTTGGGGAAGACACTTGAAGACTATGTAGATATTCACAGTTTCACTCATAGATCCTAAGAGTCCACCATTGCAGGGTCAGCTTTTGGATTGAGACATTTCCTGTTCTAATTGACTTTTAGAAGAAGTAAGAGTCACACCGTCCATTATACCTGAAGTTGATGTAGCCTCCTGAATTATTTTACATGTTGAGCTCTGCTAAGGAGGAGCCTGGGGATTGGATTGGATTGGATTGGACTGGATTGGATTGGAGCGTTCACAGTGAACAGTGGAGAGTGCAGTTCAGTTCACAGGCAGCGATGAGGGCCAGGAGAAGGGGCAACCAGTGGATAACTACCTTTGTGTCCTGGCTGTGGCACTACAAAGGTTTGTAACCTCGGGCAGGGTCCTATAACAGATGGTTTTAGGATAACGTGTTATCTCGTCTGACTTTGATAGGTACAGAGTGCCCTCTTTTCTACCTCTTTTTTTCATTCATGAAATAGGGGAACCGTGGATGATCTGGAAGAACTTTAACATGCTATGATCCTAGGTCGCTGTTCAAGAAGGGAAGCTGGTGGGAAGGACGCAGAGGTGCTGGGCTAGAGGGAACGGTGCTCGTGCACCTGGTCGCAGAGTAAGGGGCATGTCACAGGAGGGCGGCCCCTGAGCTGCTAGGGCCCAGTGCGGTCTTCTGCTCTCTGTTCTGCATATTCTGTTCTTTTTGTTCTGTCTGTTCTGCTTTTCTGTCCTCTGTTGTCTGTTGCCCCTGCAAATGAACTACAAGAAATATCTTGTAAGCTGAGAACTCAAGCTGGAAGAGGTGGGGACTGAAGACAAGCGTGGAAGATTTGCAGAGCAGGATGCCCTGCTTAACTCAATCTTCTTAGACCCCATGGGGCGTTCTTTCTGGGCTCTGGGTTATGGCTGTCAGCGGCCCCAGAGTCAGCAGATCTCTTTCTCCCATCTGGGTGCTGAAAAGAAGGAAATTCTTGGTCCTCTCTGAGATCAGACAGCCTTGACGCCAGTAGGGCCCACAGTTCCTTTTTTCAGCCATGTTGACCTTTTGCTTTTTTTAGTTTTGGTGACTGATCGTCTATCTCAGCCAGGGCAAGAAAGTGGGCTGCTGATTCGCTTTCTCGAGGATTCTCTTTTTTTCCTTTATTCTGGGCCTTCACAATCTCTCTCGTTTAAACTCATTTAAACCGTTGAAGTCATCACTCCCATTTTCTTTTCTTTTTAAAAATTCATTTCTGTCTTACAGAACCTTGCCCCTCCCTGACCCAATACTCTCAGGCGTCATCTTTCACAGTTGCTTAGTGGTTTGAGGTTCCCCTGTCTCCGTCATTTGGTCTCCCCTCCCAAACACAGTCCCAAGCACAGGCCCAGCTTCTTAGGGCTCCACTCATTCCCCGTCCCTCTCATACCTGCTTCAGCCATTGAGACCTGGGCTGGTGGCAGGTTTCTTTTTTTAAAGCAATCTTTAAAAGCAATTTTTTAAATCCTCACCCGAGGATATGTTTATTGATTTTTTAGAGAGAGGAAGGGGGAATGAGAAAAAAAGAGAGAGATAGAGAGAGAAACTTTGATGTGCGAAACATTGATCTGTTGCCTCCCGTACTCACCCCAATTGGGGATCAAACCCACAACCTAGGAATGTTCCCTGACTGGGAATCAAACCCACAACCTTCTGGTGTACAGGACAATGTTCCAACCAACTGAGCCACCTGGCCAGGGCTAAAAGCAATCTTTAAAACCTACAATTATTTTGATTTCTAAAGTAATACATGTCTGTTGCATAAGACTTAGAAAGAGAGAAGAAGAAAAAGTCAACCATAATCCCATTGTTCAGAGAGTGACTGTTAATGTTTCATTCATTTTCTTTCACTCTTTTTTGAAGTATGTGTGTAGGTATGATTATTTGACACAATTGGAGTCATATTGTACTTAATGGTTTATAATTTGTTCTTGTTTTGCTTTTGATTTCCCATGAGCCACTGTTAACATGACTCTTTCCGTGTATTTAAATTTTTTGAAGTTACATGATGTTTTACTTATTTAATGACCACATACTCACTTTCTTTTTTCATGTAATTCCCAAGGTTTTCACTCTCATTTCCCCTCTGCTTTAGGATGGTGATGACGACGACGATGATGAGCTATACAGTACTTAAATCAGTCACCGTTTTTGAAACTATATAGGTACATTTCATCCTCAGAGTAATCTCCAGAGTTGGTCCTTTTATTAGCCCCTTACGTGTGAATGAGAAACCGAGTCTAAGGAATGTGCCTAAAATCACAGCTTTGGTAAGAGACAAAACTGGATTTGAACCTTGTCATTGGCTCTGAGTCCATATCCCTTACGTCCGTGATAATTTCCTCAAGAGCACTCTCTTTCTGGGCCAGGAACATGCTCTTTGGTGGAGTGTATGCTAAAGCAATAGTATTTTCCAGTTTCTGTGGATAAAGCTGGGTGTTAGGCTTGGCTCAGCCACGTCCATACTTTGTGACCTTTGGTAAGTCATTACACCTCTCTGGGCCCCTGGGGGCCTTCTCAGCTCTCAAGTTCTGTGAGTTTATAGGGGGAAGAGCAGAGCAGAGGCAGCATTCAAGGGCAGACCCAGGATGACAGGAATATTATTATCCACTCGGATTTCAGGGGCAGTTACATTTGGCCCCAGTAGACTTTCCCATGAGGAAGTTGCTTTTCTCCCCTTTTCACTGTGTAGGTGGTGCCCAGGAAAAGTCCCCACAGAGACCATGACATTTCCATGGATGCTCATGACAGGTCAATCCCGACACACTTCCTCTATTATGCGAAGGTCTTGGACGTTTGTGTCTGACCAGCAAGTGAAGGGCCTACGCCCCTCCCCAGTGCAGTCACCCGGCCCCTGGCCATGGTGCCTGCTGTTCTCTGAGGTGTGTGCCAGAAGAAAGTGCTGGAAGCCTGGGGCTCTCTAAGGCAGTGTGTGCTGGTGAGCTAGCAGACTTCTGATGTGCTGAGGTGTGGTTCCAGCACCACAGGTATTTTCCCAGGGGACGCTTGTCTTATGGAATAGAGAATTCACTCCCCTGCAGTTTCCCTTCCTTTTTCGTGTAGACTTCAAAGCAAACAAACAAAAAAAGCAAGGGTTTGTTTTTTTTTACTTGGCTGGATTCCAGCTGTGTACCCAGGAAATAGCCAGCACCGTGCCACGCCCCTTGCTCTACCCTGTGGGTGTTGGTGGTTCTCTGGTGCAGGGCCTGGGCATCTTGTCAGTGTGCCAGCAACTCTGACAGATGGCTGTATTTTTTTAATGTCATTTCCCTGTTTGCCAGGCATTTCTGAGGAGATGACGACATTTTCTTCTTCATTCAGTTTTTATAGAAACAAGAAAAATGTACCTATTTCAATTTTTTTTTCTGTTGTTGACTTGGAAAATACCTTACTTAGCCAGCGGACAGGACAGCTTTCCAGTAAATGATTTAGGGACTTTATCTCAATGTCTAAGTTCCTGAGGTAATGAATGAGGATTTCAAGGAGCCCTGGTTTTGTTGGGGCTGTGGGAGTCTGAATTAAATTGCATAGAGCAGTAATGAAGTGCAAGTGTCCACTGAGAACACATATGCATCGGTCACATTGTCAAACTTCCGGAGGGAACCAGGTTGGTAGTGATGGTCAGGATGATGGGTTGATAATAAAAATGACATTGGCATTTGTTGAGTACTCCCCGTGTACTGGGCAGTGCACACATTTAAACAGCTCTGTGGTGTGTATGAATTCTGTTCTACAGGAACAAGTCAGGCTAAGTGACGTACTCCAGGTCACCTAGTAAATAGTAGAGCTGGGTTTTGGACACAGGGTGAGCCCACTATCCCCACCTTTAACCTCTAGGCAAACTGCCTCCAAATCATGTCATAAGGGAACCTGGATATTTTTAACTTCAGATCTTGAGATACCTGAAGAAATTGCTTTTGATAAGTAAAATAGAAGAGAAAGAAAATGTGTCCTTCCTCTCCATTCTGTTTCTTTGAACTGAATATGTCGTATAGAATGAATATAACTAAAAGGTCTGCCCTTTAATCCAGGCCACTATTTCATGTGTCTCGGGCTATGCCATTCATAAAAAGGCTTTATTGAGGTATAATTTACATATCGTAAAATTTATTTATTATCAATTCAGTGAGTTTTTGTGATATTGCATTATATGGATATACCATATTTTGTTAGTCCATTCACCAGCTGATGGACATTTGCATTGTTTCTTTTTTTATTGTTGGGTTTTTTTTTTGGCTATTTGACTAATGCTGCTCTAATCATTTGTGTGCACTTCTTTATGTGCACAAATATTTTCACTTCTCTTTGGTAGATGCCTGGGAATGAAATTGCTGGACCTATGATAGATACATGTTTAACCTTTTATGAAACCGTTAAACTGTTTTCCCAAGTGGCTGGACCGTTTTATCTCCCCACTCTTGGGATACCAGGAAGTTCCAGTTGTTCCACATCCTTGCCAACATTTGACATTGTTTGTCTTTTTTATGATGGTCATTCAGGTATGTATGTAGTGGTTTTAATTTGCACCTTTCTAATGACTAATTATGTTGAGTATGTTTTCATGTGCTTATTAGCTATTCATATTTCTTTTTTTGGTGAAATGTTCATTCAACTTTTAGCCTATTTTTCATTTGCATTCTTTGTCCTATTATTATTATTATTATTATTATTATTGAGTTGTAAGAGTTCTTTATATATTGTGGATACAAGACCTTTATCAGATATGATTTGTAGCTATTTTCTCCCATCAGTGACTTATGTTTTCATTTTCTTAATGGTGATTTTGAAAGGTAAAGGTTTTTAATTTTTATGAAGTTCAATTCATCAATTTCTTTTGTAGATTATGCTTGGGCTGTGCCTTTTAGCCTGTCTCTTTATTCTTAGTTTAACAGCCCCAGTTTTTACTCTCACGTCCTCCCTGGGTCCTGCATTTATTCCTGTTTGAGGACAGAGGCAAAGCCTGGCCTCCAAGTTCTCTTGCTGGTTGTCTGTAGCAGGCACCCTACTGGCATCCTGCCTGCAGGTCTCTGTCACTCTGGTTACCAAGTCTACAAATGCAAGTGAAATTAACCTGCCTTACTGCTATTTACAACTGAGAGTCAAAAAAGAAAAACAACTGCTCCTTTTGGATGTGCTTTCTCTTTTATTAAAGTTAGTTCAGTGCTTCTCTGCTTATGGATAAACAGCAATAATACTAAATATCCCTTACATTGCTTTTAGGTTTTCAGAGTTTATTCACCTTTATCATCCCATTTAAGGCCTTTTGCAGATAAGAAATAGAGGGTTTAAGTATAGTAGAAGGGTGTTTAACTAAAATAAGTTGTTCATATTTGAGACACAAGTATCATTTAATCATTTTCTTCCAGGGTCTATCAAGAATATCTTGAAGTGTTCATCATTTATCACATAAAGATGGGGTGGAAAAGAGATTATCACTGGGCTTTGTCTACTATTTTGATGAATCTCAGCCAAGGTCAGAATCATAGAATTGCAGGTTCATGATGTTATGGAAAACCGGAGAAAAACCAAGCAATGCTTAGCGAAATGGAGTTACACAGCTTTATTATGCTGGCGGACTCAGAGGAGGTTACCTCTCAAATTCTGAGCAAACCAATATGGTGGAAGCACCTCTTTTATCCCCTTTTGGTGTCTTTGTCACCCAAATATGGATTATACTTCCGGACCTTTCACAGGCTTTGCAAAAAGCCCCAGGTGTTGGGGTCTTGAGACCATACCTAAGGGCCTGGCCTGGCGCCAGCACTGATAACCCCTCTCTGCGGGCTGTGTCATGATTTATGGCCTCTGTAAAATGTGAGCATTTAGGTAACAGGTCTTGCAAGACCAGTTTGTGGAGAAAGGGGCAATGACTTAATTATAGGTTATCAAGAATGTACACTGGGCTTGCTGGCACAGATTCAGATTGCTAGCTCCCCCCCCTCCCCCAAATATCAGGGTTACATTGGAATTAGCCTTTTAGCTTTCTCAGTGATGTTGGCAGGAACCTTTCACCCACCACAGGAGTCCTTAGATTGCTCTCGCTGGCAGATAACCCTCGGTTTGGTAGGCAGACATGTCCAATGAAAGAGGGCTTATAACTTCTCAAGCCCATGAGATCAATTCTTGGATAAATTTAAACATTAGAAAGTTATTTCTTTATGGAGCATAACATTTCCCTGTAATTTTTACCCTTTAGTAATACCAAACAAGTCAAGGCCAGTCTTTATTGGCAATTCTTCAAGTATTTAAGAGTAACTACCTTAAACCTTTACTTCTAAAGGGCCCAACACCTCCTGTTCTATCAACTATTTTGCATTTAATTTGGATTCCAGACCTTCAGTCGTTTGGTCAATCCTTGCTAGATGTACTTTAGACCATCCACATCTTTTGTGTCTGTCAGTTCCTTTGATATACTAGTAGACAGATGTGGCAAATGTTATTTAGCAGCTGCTTTGCAGTGTTAGGACATGCAAAGCTTGTGGTCCACAAAAACCCCAATTTTTTTCCTCCTGTAGATTTTGGTGAAGCCAGTTTTCCATTAGTTCCTTTTTGTATAATTGTCTTTTTTATGTAATTGCTGTTTAATTATGAATTTGGTGCTTTACAGTTAATATTTTTACTAATAATGATAACACTAATATCTAGCATCTATTGAGAATTTGCCATGTTTATCCTTTTGGGTTTTCCCCAGGATTTGCCTTTTGGGATCATTTTGACTCTTGTTTCTCCCTGTGTCTTGTTTTTCCCCCAAGAAACTTCTGTTTATTGAGAGAGAAGTTCTCATACCTAGTTCCTACCCATTTGGGATCCTCTCTATCCAGATATGCTTTAGTTTTGCCTTGTTCATAATCCTCATAGACGTGCAGGAGGCAGATCCAATGCAAGGGATGAAAGCTGCCTGCCTTTCTGCACATATGTCCGTGTAGTCTCCCATGGCCCTCCTCGTCCTGGGCTAACGTAGCTCATTATGACACCTTTCCACTCTTTTGTGGACACAGTCACGTTCTCCACATCATGGCCCCATATGGCTATGTAGTGATGATTATGACATACTTAGATACATTTGGGAGAAAAGGGACTAAGGATGGATTTAAAACAAAATAGAGGAAGAAAAGAGATGAGCAATATTTTTCATTTTAAAATCTGTGCTTAACCACCCCAGCCCTAACATTTCTTTCCCAGCCCGCTCCGTCCCGCTGGCCCCTTACGTTCACAGCATTAGTGCCCCTTCCATGCTGTGGACTGAGGGTCTCTTAACTGCTCCTCATCAGAAAGCGAGATGCTCTTCTTAAAAATGGTGTAGTTTATGCTTCCTGATGACATTTTCTTTCCTGAGGGAGGAATAGGCTGGAGAACCTGAGTTGACTCATAAAAGAGCAAATTCAAAATATGAGAAAATATTTGCACATCATGTATCTGATGAGAAACTTGTATCCAGAATATATATGAGGAACTATTGCACAATAAAATCAACCCATTTAGAAATGGGGACAGAATTTGGATAGTCGTTTCTCTGAAGAAGATACCCAGCTGGCCAATAAACATATGAAAAGGTGTTCAGCATGCCTAGGCCTAGAGAAATGCAAATTAAACCATGAGACACCATTTCACACCAATGACAGTGGCTAAAGTAAAAAAAAGAAAAAGAAAATAACAAGTGTTGGTGAGGTTGTGGGAACATTGGAACCCTCGCAGCCTGCTAGTGGGATTGTAATATAGTGCAGCCACTTTGGAAGAGTGTCCCACTTTCTCAAAATGCTAAACATAGAATTACCATGTGACCCAGCATTCCACTCCTAGACCCAAAAGAAATATAAACATACATGCAGACAAAAATGTGTACCAGTTATCTTTTTATTGTTAAGTTGTAAGGGTTTTTTAAACATGTATTTGGACACAAGTCCTTTATCAGATATATGATTTGCAAATATTTTCACCCATTTTGTCTTTTCACTTGGTTGATGCACAAGTGTTGAATTTTTTATAAAGTCTAATTTACCTGTTTTTTTCTCTCGTCACTTGTACTTTTGGTTCTTATGTTTTTGAAGTGCTAAAAACAGGAGCTAATCTTTTATTATGGGCCATTTGCTATAATATACAAGAGGAGTTCACTGTGAATAATGGAATAATTAATGTCCTTTGTCAGGGAAGAAAACAAGCCCACATAATGCTGAGGTTCAGGGTATTGATGCTTTTCCTTATTTATCCTTGTGTCCCACCCAGCACCCAGCCCCAGCACTCAGCATGGTGTTGTGAATATCATAGATGCTCAAAAAATGCGTGGTGACTGAATCTAGAAAGGAACATTTGCTGAAGACATAAACTGTGTTTTGTTCAGGCTTTGAAGGTTAAGTCTGAGTTCCAGTCATACTTCTTACCGCATTGCCTTTCCGAAGCCACTAACCTCCTTTAACCTTCGTTTCCACAGCAGTAAAAGAAAGACAATAATGTTTATCTCGGGGATTATTGTAAAGATCACATGTAAAACCCTTTGCACATGTAGAGATTCCACAAATAGCAGTTACTGTTTATGCCAATTAGTTGATCTATATGTCAGTTTCTCTATTTAGTAAATGGTAATGGTGCCTGTCTTTAGCCACGTCAGTAGTATACATAAATATTCATGAGCTAGTAGGTTCCATGCTCCCTGCTTCCTTTGGGAAGTAAAAAAGTCCATTTTAAGAGCCTCTGGAGAGCCTTCTGTGGCTTTCCAGGAGAGAGGTATAGTAGGTATTTACAAACTTACTTGATCTTATAACCCTTGTATGGCCCAGCATCTTGCGGACCAGAGGCCAACGGCGCCCCTCACTGTCCCCCACCCCCCACCCATTTGGAAATTACTGGAGTGAAGGATGGTGTTCTGAGAAACAGGAAAACACCCACCCAGGGAGAGTGCCACCGAAGCAATTTTGTAAATACTTCTGCTTTTGGTTTCTCAGTTTTTGTTTCTCGGTGATTATTTTTAACCTACACAGTAGTCATTCGAAACTCATAAACTCAGGGCCCTTATCAAATAAAAGTGCCCAAGCCTTGCGGAATCATGAACATCATCCGGCCTGAAGGGGAGGTAAAAATTGTTCTCTGATTTTATTTTAAAGGAACCTTTTGGTGAAGCTGCTAATTTACTTCTTTCATATATATGTTTAGGGTCTGCTAAATATATATTCCTGCTTTAAGTACTATCACATTCTAAGAAGTAAACAATTTGAAGGCAATTCTTATATGATGAGAATCCATTAATGGCATTTAGAAGGTATTCAAAGCTCTGAGGGCAAATGCTGTTGTTGCGGGGCAGATTAGATGTGCATCTTGCTTCTGTTAATACTTTTCTGGGCAGGTTAACTAAATGAACTTCTGTTTAACTTGGTCTAATAGTGTTAGCCAGGTCAGTACCTGCTGATACCAACAATAATAGCTAACATTTCTTAAATGATTGCTCTGTTCCAGGCACTAGTCTAAGGACCGTGCATGTGTTAACTCATTTAATCCTCACAAAAATGCAACAAGGTAGCTGTTATTTTTCTCACTTTCTGAATGAGAAAATCCTGTATTAGTGAAGGCTAGAATTAATTATTGGGTCTGTGTTCGTACCAATGAATATCAAAGCACATTTTACAGTATATTATTTTCTTTAATTTTGAGATAGTGGTAATTTTCATAAAACTACAGGGAGCGTGTGGCACATCATTGATTTTCCAATTAATTTGTTGTTCTGAAGATATTTATCATACATGTTCTAACTCCTAACAGGAATTTATAAATGTCAGTAGATGCTACAACAATGGGATTTTTTAAATGTATTTTCTGTATTTATTTATCTTTTCAACAGCCTTTTCTTAGGCCAGTTTCTGAATTTGATGCTAGGAATGCAAAGACGACCCCAGCCCCTGTTCCCATGGAGATGTGGTCCAATGGGAAGAGTTGTGATCCTCCAAACAGTTATCATTTTCTTAAGCCTTGACAGGGAAGCAGTTTCTAGCATTTTATTTTAAAAAGCTTAAGAGAAAAAGTCTGTAGGCTGTAATGGGACAGGAAGCTGGAGAGAAGCCACAGGTCTCAAATGATTCCCACCCCCCACCCCCAGCTTTATAGAGATATTGTTGCTATCTAACATATGTAAGTTTGAGTTGTATGTGATGATTTGATACATGTATATATTGGGAAATGGTTACCACAGTAAAGCTAGTTAACATCTCCATCCCTTCACATAATTAGTGTGTGTGTGTGTGTGTGTGTGTGTGTGTGTGTGTGTTGATAACATGTAATAAGATACAGTATTGTTAGTTATAGTCACAATGCTGTACCTTAGATCCTCAGAATTCACTCATGGCTGGAGGTCAGTGCCCTCTGAACAACAGCTCTCCATGTCCCCACCTGCCAACCTCTGACAACCACCATTCTACTCTCTATTCCTATGAGTGAGTGTGTTTTCCTTAGATTCCACACCTAAGTGGGTACTGGTACATGCTGTATTTGTCTTTCTCTGTCTGACTTATTTCACTTAGTGTAATGGGTCAATCAGATGACTTGAGTTGTGTCTCAGCCCTGGCTTGATTTCGCCCAGCAGTTATCTACCTCTTGTCAAACAGTGGTGCCAGGGAAGCAGGCTTCTAACTGTGTAATCAGAGAGAGATCTATCAGTGCTGTGAAAGGAACCCCACAGGCCCCTTTGATGATCTCCTTAAATGCCCTCTCAGGGCAGGTCGGAGGACTTTCATAATGCAAATGAAGGGAAGGAAGGGAGGCTTGGGAGAGTTCTCTTGTGATGAAAAATGAGAAAGGCTGACAGTGTGCTGGTCTCTGTGACACAGCCTTTGCACTGTTCTTGATGCATGGTGAGCACTAGGTCAGGCCAAACCTGTTTGAATCAGCTTTAAAGGAAAACAATAGGGGGTGCAGAGCAGGTAAGGCAGCAGTCTCCCTGGGAAATTCTGAACAAAGACCCATGTTAAGTTGGTTGGCAGGCAGGACTCTGAGCTCTTGGGAAGCGGAATCTAGCAGCCAACTAAGGCCTGTACTGCCAGCTGGAATGTGCCCCCCACTCCCCAAATCTGCCTCGCTGCTGGGTGCGCTGTGATAATTACATCATTCATCTGTTGGGTTGTATGGTTTCACAGATCAGGATACTCTCCTAGACTAAAAGATTAACTAAGGAATGTTGGGAGGTTTTGTTGGCCAATAATATGTATGTGCCAGGTGTTGTTCTAAGCACTTTTCACATCTTTGACCCATTTAAGTCTCAACACAGCCCCAAGAGGTGTGTGTTACTATCCTCTTAACAGGCAAAACGATGCTCAGAGAGGTTGAAAGACTGGTCCAAACCAAGACTCCAGTTGGGAAGCCTGATTTTGGAGGACAATGGTTTGGCTTCTACCTCAGGCAGGAGTCTACTTAAATCATTCTGGGAAGATTGAGATCATTAAAAAACAAAACAAAACAAAACCATTATCTAGGTGCATAGCTCTAGTTAAATGAAAAAACAAAGATATCATCTTTATTATTTATTATAGCTGTTATGTGATCATTTGTCTCTGGACATGACAAAGAGACTTTGAGTCTTTTATTTTTCTCCCCCTTTAAGTACAGGTCCTTTTATTTATTTTTTTTTAAATTCTTTATTGTTTAAAGAATTACATACGTCTCCTTTTCCCCCACTGATCTCTCTCCGGCCACTCCCACCCCTCAGCACATGCCCTCACCCCCCTACTGTCTGTGTCCATGGGTTATGCTGATATGCATGCATGCAAGTCCTTTGGTTGATCTTTTACCCTCCCCCCTCCCTCCCTCCCCTGCCTTCCCTCTGAGGTTGGACAGTCTGTTCTGAGTCATTTTTGATTCACAGGTCTCTGGCCTGGGTACTGGGTGATGGTGTTGAGATGTGACCAGGGACCTAAGGAATAACTTTCATGTTTTTACCTCTAGGTCAAGAGACTCGAATAAAATGTGATTTAACAATCTGGTACCAAATCAGAGGGGTCTGGAATGACTCACGAACAGTAACCCATTTCTGCCTCTGCCCTCACTCAACACTTCAGTGAACCACCACATTCCCTGTCTATGATTCCCCATCAGAATGTAAACTTGGATTTTTGTCTGTTTTGTTTATTCTTATACCTCCAGTGCCTGGCACATAAAAGGTACTCAGTATTTGTTGACCAAATGAATAAATGAATGAATAAATCTCACGTGGCTAACATTTTGGCTTTCTAGGGAGCAACATGGGAGTTGACATCCTGTTGTGTATCCTGTGGCAACAGCAATGAAAGAAAGACACTGGCTCTGCAACCAAAATGCACAATCCCAAATTTTTAGAACACAGGGTCCCGCTGCCCCCCCTGCCACCAGCCCGCTGCTCTAGCGACTGAGCTGCTCTCCCCAAGGCTGGGACAGGGCTGCGGAATGGGGATAGTAGCTGGTTTAGGAAAGATCAGCACCTCTCCCTGCCTCAAGCACTCCCCTGGTTGTTATAACTGTCCTGTTCTCTTCCAGAGTTCCCAAATAGGTGATTTGGGAATGTCAGCGGTTGCTTCATGGAGGGCTGACTCCTAGAGCTCTCTGCTGTGCCATTGTGCATGACATCATGCTTTGTTTTAAATGGGGAAAAACTTAGTCTTTATAGCGGAAGGGGCCTCCAGGGGGAGAGGCACCAGGCAGAAGTCCCCTTCCTTTTCGTATCTGTTGGGTACATTTTTGGGGTCACTGCACTCAAGGAGCTCACTGCAGGGGCAGGAGGCATGTAAGACAGAAATTTTACAGTTCCGCAGAAATGCTGGAAATGCCGCCTCCACAGAGGTAAGATGGAAATGCCCATGAGCCAGAGGAGGCAGGGATTCACGAATAAGGGAAAACTGTATTGCACGAGGCAAATTCAAGTTCTTTGTTAACTGAAGGTCTAGCTAGAGGCTGGTAGTGCAGATGGTCCCACTCTCAGCTTTCTTATGGCAAGTCTCCTCGCTCTCCACTTCCTCACATCGTGTTCACGCCTGGATCTCACTGCAGTCATCCTGTCAACCTCACTGTCACTGAAATCCTCTTGTCTGCTCCGTGTCAGCTCCTTCGAAGACTTCCCAACTGCCCTATTCGTCTTAACCTGGCTTTGTTTTCATGCAGAGTGGTGGCACTCTCTGGCATTATGTTTATGAATGGGCAGGTGATACCCTTTATTGCACGTGTTTATGCAATTGATATTGATTGAACACACCATGTGTCAGGCACCGCTCCAGGCTCTGGAGACAAGTGGACAGACAAGACAAAGCCCCTGATTTCATGAGGTTTGCCTTCTAGAGTGAAGAGGCAGACCAAAACCAAATAAGCAAGTAGGATACTTTCTGGTAGTGGTAAGCATATGAAGAGAATAAATAGGGCAATGAAATAGACAGGTGGTTGGGAAGAGCTACTTTGAAACGGGTGGTTAGGGAAGGCCTCTCTGTGGAGGTAATACATATACTGAGACTTGAGTGGTGAGAAAAAGCCAGCTGTTACGGGTTGCATTGTGTCCCCTGAAAAATCATGTTGAGGTTCTAGCCCCCAGTGCCTCAGAATGTAATTTTCTTTGGGAATAAGTTCACTACAGATATAACGCGTTAAGATGAGTTCATACTGGAGTAGGGTCGGCCTCTAGGCCATGATGACAGGGAAGATACCAGAGATTGCCCCCAAACCATCAGGATCGAGGCGGGAAGGATGGAATAGATTCTCCCTCCATGCCCTCACAAGGAACCAAACTTGCGGACATCTTGAGCTCGGACTTCTAGGCTTCAGAACTATCCTATATAATAAAAGGGTAATATGCAAATTGACCCTGACTGCAGAATGACTGGGAATGACTGGTCACTATGACACACACTGACCACCAGGGGGCAGACGCTCAATGCAGGAGATGCCCCCTGGTGGTCATTGTGCTCCCACAGGGGGAGCTCTGCTCAGCCACAAGCCAGGCTGCCAGCTGCCAGCACAGCGGTGGTGGCGGGAGACTCTCCCGCCTCCTCAGCAGCGCTAAGAATGTCTGACTGCAGCTTAGGCCTGCTCCCCACTGGCAAGTGGACATCCCCTGAGGGCTCCCAGACGGCCAGAGGGATGTCTGCCTGCCAGCTTAGGCCTGATCCCCTGGGAAGTGGGCCTAAGCCAGCAGGTGGTCATCCCCCGAGGGGTCCCAGACTGCAAGAGGGCACAGGCTGGGCTGAGGGACCCCTCCCCCCCACGAGTGCACAGATTTTTGTGCACTGGGCCTCTAGTGAAACAATAAATGTCTGTTGCTTCAACCATCCAGTTTGTGATACTGTTTTACAATAGCCCTAGGAAATTAACACGCCAGCCTCAGAAGTTGGACGTTATGGGTCTAGGCATATAGTGTTTCCAGTAGAGGAAACAGCAAGAGCGAAGGCCTGAGGCAGGAACTGTATTAACCAGCTTGCTCACTGGATTGTCATTATTTGTTTCCACATGTGCCTGCTGCTTCAGACTGTGCCCTCCTTCAGAACTAAGACAGTGTTTATTTGTCATTACTCCCCTGTGTCTCGCACAGTCCCTTACACAGGGTAGGTGCTCAGAAGATGTGTGTTTAGTCTATGAACATATGTTCCTGTAGCTGTAAATTGATCTTATTGTTTAAGGTGCAGCTTGTTTTTCTCCAGATCACCCTGAAGATGTTAAGTGCCTAGTTAAATGTATTCCTTGGGATTCTTTTGCTGCAAGTCATAGAAACAAATAGCTTAAATAGTAAGGTAGAAATGATTCATGTAAACATAACTTGCTTTTCTAAGCAAGCAGTAGCATGTGTATTGGGTACAGCTGGATCCAGGGACTCACACAGTCTGCCCCATCCCTCTTCTATCTATCCATCTCTCATTTTTACCCCTGCCCCTGATTGGCCTCATACTCTAAGCACTTCCTTGTGCCTCCATGTAGCGAGGTTACAAGCGCTCTGGCCACTTTGGGGTCATAGCCATACAGCTCTCAGTTCAAAGGAGGATAGCTTCAGTAGACTAAATATCAGAGGTGGACCCTACCTGGTTATTTTGAGTCACACCCACCCTTGTGGCTAAACATAGAGTAAGAGACAGATTCAACCCTTCTGGAATTGTGTAGGGTTGGGGCAAGAGGAACAATTCCCAAAATAATAACAGCACACGCCTGTCTCTGAACTCAGGGGACATGCATCAGGGAGAATATATGAGCATAGCCATTGGAACTGCACTGCCTGGGTTCAAATACTGACTGCCACTTGCCAGCTGTTGGACCTTGGGCGTGTCACACCTGGTGCCCCAGTTTGCTCAATTGTAAAAGGGAATAATAATGGTGTCCACTAGGATGGTGCAGTGAGGATGAAGTGGGCCGATACACACAAAGCCCCAGAACAGTGCCTGGCACATGGTAGGTGCAATCCATGTGAGTGTTTAGTGTTGTTGTTGTTGTTGTTATATAACAGTGCATTGGTAAGATGGAGTATTTAGCTTTCTCCTGATTTATCTGTCCAGTAAGCCTATTTGAAAGGGGAATGAGGTTGACACTGTCCTAATGCTGAAGTAATCCTTTCAGACTCACCCTTAGATAGTATCTTTTTCTTATCTTCCCCTTTTCTTCCTGCTCTCCATCTCCCTCTATGGTATTTTAAATACCAACAGATGATTCATTTACCCATCAACCAGTTCTTAACCCCTCAAGAGTTTTCCTTTAAAACTCACATTCAAATACCTTATTAGGACATTTAAGGTGGTTTGATTTGTCTTTACTAGAACATGGAGTCATTTTCATTAGCCATAAACTGAAAAAGAGACTATTTTATTGTAGCGGGTGGGACTCAATTTGGGATCTATAAGGCCTTCATTTTTTGAGAGCCAGGACCTTCCGATGAAGTCTAAATAATAAGAATAAGAGCAGTTCATATGTATTGTTGCTTCCTATTTGCCAATCACTGTGCTAAGTGCTTTGTATGGATTATCTCATTGCTCCTCACAGAAATCTTTTACTAGTAGATGGCTAACCTGTCCATTTTACAGATGAGCAAACCAAGCATCAGGGAAGTTAAGTTGCAGAGTTCTTCCAGGCAGTAAGTGTGGATCTCTGACTTAGACCCAGGCTCTTTGGTGCTGGTGTCTGAGCTTTGACCACTTACTTGGTGACTGTCATTTGCCATTACAGAATTATGATCCGAGTTCAAATTTGAAGGCAAAAAAAGATTTGAAAAATCAGAAAATCAGACAGTACAACCTGCTGCAGACAAACAAATAACATTGCAGGCTGTTGAGATGTAAAGATAGTTTCAGGATTAACATATGAATCCTGGCACGTATGTCATATATATTGTAAAAGTTAACCTACAAATGAAAACATGCTTATTATAATTCAGATACTTTTTAAAAGTTACTTTAAAGATAACATATTTCCTCTTTATTATTTGGGACTGTGAAGTCTAAAAGGGACACCACGATATGCACTTCTGAATCCAAAAATGACCACTGTTTTTAGAGGAGAGGAAAAGAAACTAGTGTCTGAGACTGGGATTTCATCATTTCCTGTCTCTTACAGAGAAATGGCTACTGTGCATGCTCTGCTGTATCCAGCAGTAGGGGGAGGAAAAACAACTTTTCCCCTCTACCCTCCTAGGTTCTCCAGCTGGACCTGTAAACCAGACTAACAGAAGGCAGGTTAACAAGAGAAAAACAAAAGTTTGTTAACATGTGCATGCACCCACACAAGGGAGTATCAGTGGTGAGTAACTCAATAGGGTGGTTGGAAAAATAATACATTTGTAGAGATGTGACAAGACAAAGGAAAAGGACTTTGAGCTTCTAGGTTTGGCCAATTATGGGAAGGCAAATATATGAGGAAGCTAGTGGTAGGTAAGGGCTAGTTTTAGCAAGGACTGTTGCACAGGTTCTTCTGGTGCCTTCTCTGGGCTGGTGGGGGTCTAGAGTTGTCTCTGGTGATTGACTTATGTCCTTCCTGGTAGGGGACAGGGACACCTCTACGAGTTTATGTTTTGCTAGGCCAAAAGGGGGAGCACAGAGGACTTTTCTTGTATCTGCTTCTTCTCAGTTGTCTTCAGCTCAAAGTAATCCTTATGCTAAAGTAGCATATTCTGCTACCCTTCACAAGCTATGTGTGGATGATTATAAATTAAATCATTTTTTCTACAAAGAATAGCTGTGTTTCAGGCACTGTTCTAGGTATTAGAGATTCATCAGTGAACAAGACAGACAAACCATTCCCCCTCCCTGGAGCTTCTATTCTAGTTGGGGAATATAGGCAGTAAATACATGGATATAATAAAAAATATATCAGATAGTGAAAATTTTTTACACTTATTATTATTTTGTACTAGAGGGCCAGTGCATGAATTTGTGCACGGGTGGGGTCCAGCCGGCCTGCCCCGATCAGCCTATCGGGGCCGGCCGGCTCGGGGGAGGGGATGCAGGAGGAGGTTGGCCAGCTGGCCCCACCCCCAATCGGGGTGTGGGAGCTAAACAGGGGTGGGGCCGGCCAGCTGTGCCTCCTGGTGAACTCCTGGTCGAGGTGACAATTTGCATATTAGCCTTTTATTATGTAAGATTAGTTTCAGGTGTACAGTAAATTGGTTAAATAATCATATACTTTACAAAGTTTTCCCATGATATTTCCAGCACCCAATGCCACCATACATACTTATGATAATATTATTGAACTAGAGGCCTGGTGCATGGATTCGTGCATATTGAACGGAAATTAATTAGAAGGTGGCCAGCAGGGTGGAACTGGGCGAGACAGGCTGGACATGCCGTGGAGCCAACCCACTGTGTTCCCTCCCCAGCTGGCTGCAACTGGGGTGGCGCCGTGGCTCAAAGGGCATCTGTGGAGTGAGCAGGGTCCCTCAGGAAGGTGGGGTCCCTTGGCTTGGCCTGCAGGGATTGGGCCCAAACTGACAGTCCAGCATCCCCTAAGGGGTCCCGGGGTGCCGAGAGAGCACTCTGCAAAGTTGCTGTCACTCAGCAGCTCCTGCGTGAGCATCTGCCCCCTGGTGGTCAGTGCGCATCATAGCTACCGGTCGGACAGTCGAATGGTTGGACAGTTGCTTAGGCTTTTATATATATAGATATATTCCCCATGCTGTACTTTACATCCCTGTGACTATTTTGTTTCTACCAGTTTGTACTGCTTAGTCCCTTCACCTTTTCACCCAGTCCCCCAACCTTCTCCCCTTTGGCAGCCATCATCAGTCTATTCACTGTGTCTGTGAGTGTTTTTGAATTTTGTTTGCTTATTTATTTTATTCTTTAGATTCCACATCTAAGTGAAATCATATGGTATTTGTCTTTCTCTGATTGACTTATTTCACTTAGCATTTACCCTCTAGGTCCATACATATTGTCTCAATAGTAAGATTTCATTCTTTTCTTATGACCAAATAATATTCCGTTATATACACTGAGTGGCCAGATTATTATGACCACCTTACGTTTGTAGGCAAATTAGCTGTACACTGCATCGTATGGGATATGGAAGCCAAAGGCCTGTTAGAACACCTTTGCTGTCTCCAGTTACCAAGATAAAACGTCTCCAATTCGCACAGGAACACAAAGATTGGACAGTCAAGCATTGGAAAAATGTCATGTGGTCCGATGAATCACATTTCCAGTTGCATCATGCAGATGGCAGAGTGAGAATTTGGCAGAAACAGCATGAAAGCATGCACTCCACATGCATGAGTACAACCCTTCAAGCTGGTGGGGGCAGTGTTATGGTTTGGGGCATGTTTTCCTGGCATGATTTGGGCCCTTTAATTCGTGTGGAACAACGTCTGAATAGCACAACATACCTAAGTATCATTGCTGATCAAGTTCATCCTATCATGTTGATGGAGTATCCCAATGGAGATGACTTCTTCCAACAAGACAATGCGCCATGCCACGGTGCTCGTGTTGTGCAGGAGTGGTTTCAAGAACATGAGGGAGACTTTACCTTGCTTAGGTGGCCCCCACAATCACCAGATCTCAATCCAATTGAGCATTTGTGGGACGCAGTTAAAAGAGCCATCAGGCAGCTGATTCCACAGCCATCAAATCTCACAGAACTGGACAGTGCTATTCATCAGGCATGGTGTCAGATTCCTCGCATCACCTTTCAACATCTCATGGAGTCAATGCCAAGAATCGCCACAGTATTGAAGGCAAAAGGTGGCCCAACGATGTACTGATGGGGTGGTCATAATAATCTGGCCACTCAGTGTATATGTATTACAGCTTTTTTATCCACTTGTCTGTTGATGGGCGCTTAGGTTGATTCTGTATCTTGGCTATTGTAAATAACAATTCATTGGACATAGAGGGTGCATATATCCTTTCAAATTGGTGCTTTGGGTTTCTCTGGATATATACCCAGAATTTGGATTGCTAGTTCATAAGGCAGTTTCATTTTTAATTTTCAAGGACCCTCCATACTGTTTTCCACAGTGACTGCACCAGTCTGCATTCCCACCAACAGTGGATGAGGGTTCCCGCTCTTCCACATCCTCACCAGCCCTCATTGTTTGTGGATTTATTGATGACAGCATTCGACAAGTATGAGGTGATACTTCATTGTGGTTTTAATTTGCATTCCTCTGATGATTAATGATGTTGAGCATCTTTTCATATGTCTGTTGGCCATTTGTGTATTTTTTTCTTTTGTTTCTCTTGCTGAGAAGATACATCAGAAAAAAAATTGCTATGAGATATTGTCAGATATTTTATTGCCTATGTTTTCTTCTAGGAGTTTTATGGTTTCAAGTCTTACATTTGTCTTTAATCCATTTTGAGTGTATTCTTATATATAGGGTAAGAAAGTGGTCTAGTTTCTTTTTCCCTTTTATTTTTCTTTCTTTCTTTTTTTTTCTTTGCATGTATCTGTCCAGATGGTGAAATTTTATGAAGAAAGTAGAGAGGCCCGGTGCATGACATTCATGCACTGAGGGGTGGGGGAGTCTCTCAGTCCAGCCTTCGCCCTCTCGCAGTCTGGGACCCCTCAGGGGATGTCCAACTGATGGCTTAGTCCTGTTCCCCCCAGGGATCAGGCCTAAGCCGGAAGTCAGACATCCCTCTCTCAGTCCGGGGCTCTTGCAGTCCAGGACCCCTCGCTCCTTACCGTCCTCCTGCAGCAGAGGCAGGAGAGGC
The DNA here is from genome assembly GCF_000147115.1 of Myotis lucifugus. Lineage (NCBI taxonomy): Eukaryota > Metazoa > Chordata > Mammalia > Chiroptera > Vespertilionidae > Myotis > Myotis lucifugus. Next base: position 541,078 of record NW_005871215.1, on the reverse strand, counting down.
TCCTGCCACCGCCACTGTGCTCACCAGCCACGAGCCCCGCTTCTGGCTGAGTGGCACTCCCCCTGTGGGAGTGCACTGATCACCCGGGGGCAGCTCCTACATTGAGCGTCTGCCCTCTGGTGGTCAGTGCACCTTCATAGCGACCGGTCGTTCCACTGTTTGGTCGTTTTGCATATTAGGGTTTTATTATATAGGATAAAAGCAGGGGAGAAGGAAATAGAATGCTTTGAAGAATGATCAGGGAAAGATGATATTTGAACAAATACCCAAGAAAGGTGAGGGAGTCAGCCTTGTGAATACCCAGGGTCTGGGGAACATTGTCCAAGTATTGGGAATCGTAAGTGAGCTAGCTAAGGCTAGCTGGAGTAGCTGGAGATGGGTGGCAGTGGGGAAGAGTAACTGGAGATGAGATCAGAGAGAGAATTGGGGGTGAGTGGGGGTAAGATCCTGGGAGGATTTGTGAGTTGTAAGGACTCTGGCATTAACCCTTAATAAGGCCCCCTGGCCTGAGCATATAGAAGGGTGGCGTACCCATTTACTGCAATGGCCCTTCACTAAGGGCAGAGTTGGGGGAACATAGGAACTCATTTTGGGGCATGAGATACCCATTAGACATATTAACAGAGCTGCTGAGTAGGCAGCTGAATGTAAACATCTGGGGTTCTGGGATAGGGCTACACACTTGAAGTCATCAGCATGTGGACTGCATTTAAATCCATGAAGTTGGAGAGACTGCCAAGAGGATTAGTAGACATAGAGGTGCTGAGGCGCTGCATGAGCTGTGAGAGGAGGTGATGGAGCCTCCAGTGAGGTAGCGGAGAACCCAGTGGACAGTAGGATCTTGAAAGTCCAGTGAAGAAAAGGTTTCGAAGAGGAAGGAGAGTCTGTTAACTCTGTCAAATGCTGCTGATAGGTCCGTTAAGATGACCACAAATTGACCACTGGATTTACAATGGCCACTGGAGGTCATTGTTGCAATTAAATTGTAAGCTGGCTGCTGATTAGTACTCTGTCAGGGTTTTTCTCTGTAAAGTGGACATGATGTGCTCAAATGTATGCTCGATGGCTTAGGTTCAACCTTTTTGTACTTTAGCATCCCAGCAAAATTGCTTCTACACAGCCCTTCCTCGTAGATGTAGTTTTAGAGCTGAGGGCTATTCTAGTCCAGCACCTCGTTTGATGGCCACAGAGACAAGGCTTGGACAGATTAAGTGATGCAAACAGGTTTGCTCATGGCAGGACCGGAACAATCCTAGGCTTCTGCGTGCCAGAGCTGTTGTTTGTCTACCACACCTGACATGCTCTGCTTAAAGGTGCCAAAGTCAGAGAAGGTTAATCCTTGTCCCTCTAATTCTTACTGTTCTCTCTCTATACACCTGTTGAGCACAGATGGAAAACCATGTTCCAGGATGATCTGGAGTTGTTCAAAAGTCGGTTTGAATCTCAGTTCTTCCACTCACTAGCTGTATGACTTGAGCAGACCAATACATCTCAGTGAGCTTCAGTTTATTCATGTGCAAAATCGGAACAATAATGACACCCCCATAAAGTTGTGAGCATTAAACTGTTACTTGCCTGTAAAGCGCTTTGCACTATGCCAGCCTATAAGGAGTGTTCCATACAGGGTGGTTCTTATGATTATTAGGATATTAGGACTTTAGTTTCTAGTACATTGCTCTTGGTGAAACCATTTTAAAAAAGAATTTTAATTTATGCCATTGCCTGGGGTTTATTTACAAAACAGAGTAGAATTATACCCACAAATCTGTTAAGATTTTCCCTGAAAAAGTTACCAGATGTCTTTTTCCCCCTAGTTGCTACTTAAAGGGAGAAAAGCTCCAACAAAAAAACTTAAAACAATGTATTGCACACTCAGTGCAAATACATAATTTGTTTCCCCTTTATCAGCACTAAGGAAACAGAACTGTCAGTTTCTAATTCCTTAGCTCACCATCACTCACTATGAAATAGCAACTGGTCATGTCAGGAATTCCTGAGAGCTGAATGTAAAGCCGATGGCCTTCAAGATGCATAAAGGTTACTCTCACTATGTAGAACATCTTCATGATTACTATTGGCAATGATGCAGGTTTTTTCAAATGAATCTGCACCAACTCTTTTCAAAATATACGTAGAAAATTAATTGGTAGGGCCCATCAAGTGGTGATGTTTGTTTACAGATTTGCCTTCTTCAAACCAGTGTCTGGTTAAATTATTGACCAACTCAAACCTTAAGAAACAAGAGAAAGAAGCATGAAGGAAAAGTTTGAGTTACAGGATATTTTTCAGAATTGTTGGACTTTTGTTTCTTTAAACACATATAGGGACTGGCTCACTGCAGAGTGTTTTTGCCTGTATTATTGCAATGGAACCTGATATAGTGAATCAAAAAGATAAATGTGTTTTAATAAATGGTAGTTAATAGCATTATTTACTTACATCTATGCAATAAATACTGTTATTGCAATTATGTGCCAGACACAGGTTGGCGTGGGCCAATAAGTAATAATTAATGCTAAGCTCCTTTAGTAAGCTTTCATACTATGAAAATAACAGGAAAATGGTAAAGCATTTTATGATACAAAAGTACAATGAAAAATGTGTTTCTTTTCCATCTCAGACCATCAGATTTTAACTGCCCTTCCCAAGAATATCATTGAAAATTCACTTATGTATCTTTTTCATCATTTTCTTCTTGTTATTTTTTAATATATTAGTAAATGAGATACTTTAAAGAGTGTCCCACTTCTTGCTTTTTTATTCAGCAATCATCCTTGTTAATAAGTTAGCACCATCTGATCTACCCCACTGGTTTTATTACAGTTATATAGCATTCCATCATATGGATATACCATATTTAACTTTCCAGACTTCTTATTTTAAAATGGAAACACTACTTCCTTCACTATAGAGTTCTTTTTTAATGAGGTGGGGCTGAGGGGACTGGGTGCCGCCATCTTGTGAGGACATGGCAGTCAGTTAGCATATTCCCTCTATATTGGCTGTGGGTGCCGCCATCTTGTGAGAGCGTGACAGTAAATTAACATATTCCCTCTTTACTAGATAGGATAGGCGCTGTTATGCCTCTAGGGAAGCAGACTATGGAAGATTTATTTTTTACTCATTAGTCTCACGTCCTCTGGTGTTTCCTTGATTTACTTTTCTTTTATGTACTGCATTTTATTAATTCAATGTTATACATCTTTATAATCTATTTAGTACCTATTGATCCTTTTGTGTGAATACTGATAATTGCCCCAGGGCATTCAAATGCAAGGGAAGAATAATTACTGTGCCTGCTAGTGAAAATGCAAGTGGCAATACATGACCCTTTGCTTGGGACAGGGAATTGATTGAAGTCTAGATTTGCTTCATTATTATAGGAAGAAAATATTATTTATTAGACTATTTCCCATTGGGGTCTATTATTTTTCAACATTTTTAAACCTTTATTTGCTTCTTCTTTGGGGGGCGGGAGTCATATATTTTAAATGAAGTCATTTCTTCAATAGTTATGAGCAATATTGATGCAATCTCTGCCTCCATATAGTTTACCAAAATAGCAGGAAATGCAATTGAATATAATAAATGCTATAATGGAATAATTATAGGTGCTATAGGCACACATGGGAAGGTTCCTAGCTCAAATATTTAGAAGTAAGGGATGCCTTCCTGAGGAGGTAGCATTCAGGGTGTCGATGTAAGAAACATTCAACCCTATAGGGAAGTTTTATGAGTTTATTTGAGCCAAACTGACAATAATTACCAGGAAGCAAAATCTCAACGAATTGAGAAAATGCTCTGGAGAGTGGCAGTTTTGCAGCTTATTTTATACATTAGAATCAAAGGAAGAGACATGGTGGTAGATTAAGGGGGTAGGAGAAAGGAAAGCAGGGAAATATCTGGGCTTGGATAAAAAGTAAAACACATAGTCTGGCTGGCATGGCTCAGTGGTTGAGCATCAACCTGTGAACCAGGAGGTTATGGTTCAATTCCCAGTCAGGGCACATGCCCTGGTTGCAGGCTCGATCCCCAGGGTGGGGCATGTAGGAAGTAGCTGATCAATGATTCTCATCATTGATGTTTCTACTGCTCTCTCTCTTTTCTTTCCTCTCTGAAATCAATAAAAAATATTTAAAAAAATAAAACACATAGACACGTGCTTCTTTTACATTGGTGTGTACAGGATAGTTAACATTTACAGCCCACAGAGATGGTATTTGGGGAACAAGATAACAATGATGGGTTCTGTGGTCTCTGGCCTGGTGCTGGTACTTGAGTCTGGAAAAGGGAATTACTCTGACATTCTGAAGGTATGTTATCATAGTTGCAAAAAAGCAGTCAACAGCATCAGTTAAGATAAAGGTTGACCTTTGTCAGGGAAGCTACAGGCCTCGGACATGCCATGACTCTCTTTTAGTTAAGAAGTTTTGATTTCAGACCATCCTATGTGGTTGTCAGTCTCTGAGACTGCCATGTAGGTCTCCCCTGAGTTTTACAGGTTTAGTATGTGGCCCCTTTTTTGTCCACAGGGTGAGCCAACGAAGGTGATGAAATGTAGCCACAAGAAGATTTTTCCAGGCGCAGGAAAGAACATGCATAAAAACTGACGGGTGAGGAGAATGCTGGTGCATCTGAGGGATTGGCGAGGGCGGCATATTCTGCTTAGTTGAGAGACTGGAGGTAGTGGGTGCAAACGGGACAGTTGTGGGTCACAAAAAATCACATAAGCTACTTATATAAAGGATCTTTAGGGTATTGAGATGCCATCACAGAATTAAAATTAGGGAATGATATCTGAGATTTGATTGTAGAAGGGTCAAGACAGTGGGGGATGGAGAGTGTGTCAGCATATGCAAGTGCCCTGAGGTGGAAAGAGTTGGGCTCAAATGAGGAACCTAAATGGTGGCCAGGGAGCAATGGGGAAGAGCCCTGTTAAGGAGTCTCCACTTTGAATCTTGTAGTCGTATTAATGATTTTTTACTTTAGCTTAAGAAAACCATTACTTGATCTCCTATGTAGCTAATAGACTGGGGATAGGGGTGGCAACAGTAGAAGAGAGAAACCAGTTAGGAAGTCATTGTAGTGGTCCAGGGAAGAGAGGGTGATGACGGCTTAGACTAAAGTGGACAAGTGGAAAAAATGGAAAGAAGTGGCCTAATTTGGGTAAAATTTGAAGAACTTGCTACAAGGCAAGGGATAAGGATTAAAAGGAGAGTCAAGTGCTTATACCCTGGCTGGAATCTATATATATAAAAGCCAAGTGATGGAATGACCAGAATGACCAGTTGCTATAACACTCACTGGGGCCAGCCAACAGGCCCGATCGGCGGTGGGGCCGGCCGGCCGGCCAACCTCCTGAGGACCCTCCCCCTTGGCCAGCCCGGCCCCGATTGATTGGCCCCCCTCGGGGCAGGCTGGCCAGACCTCACCTGTGCACAAATTTGTGTACCGGGCCTCTAGTTTGGTTATAAATTTCAGAGATCCTAACTCATGGTTCTCCACAGAGTAGGCTGGTATGAGAAGCTTATAGCGGATGGCCACAGGATGGTGCTGCATGGTTTCCCAGTGCTCACAAGATAATCCACTGGACATCCCCAGGGGAGCTCCTTACTGTTAGATAGGAAGGAAACCTGAGGCTTATAGTGTGCTCATACAGCATGCTTGCTTCCGCAGCTATAATCTTCCTCCTCCCCTTCTCTCCTTGTGACTTTGATCTGCTGGTCTTGGTTCTGACCTCTGGAGCCTAGTAGAGCAAGTGCAATCTGTCTTCTGAACACAGATGTTCCAAGACAAGTGGTTAAATCATCCTTCTCAAGGTGCACGTCCCATTCATTCAGCCATTCCTCAGGGGGCTTGTTGTTGAAGTCCTTGCCACCCTGCCAGTCACCTTCCTTCAGACACTTTCACTGTGTAGTGTCCTTCCTAAAATATGATGGATTGCAGCTGGCTGTCACCTTGACAACAGAGACAGAGGCCTTCGGAGAAGGTGGTACAATTCTTTGTTTAACATTTCTTTTTCCTATTATAAAAGGTAATATATACTCACAGAAGAATATTGAAAAATACAGACAAGTATAAGAAAGAAAAATGTAAAGTCCTGTAAAGTTCCTATATACTGTCATGTAGGAACAAATAGCTTAAATTCTGGTATAATTTCTTCTAATCTTTTCTGTGTGTATTTGTCATTTTTTATTGGGTATAAATAAGCCTCTTGCTTTTATATTTAACTTTTTTGTGTCATTAACAGTTCTTATTGGCATTGTTTATTGTTTTGACTGTTTCCTGTTATAATAGTTTGCAGTTTTTCACTTCTATGAATAACATCCAATTGCATATAACAACATTGCAACATGTAAATCTTTTCTGTGTGTCTTCTCTCCTTAGGATAGGCTCCTAGAATGGAATACTGGGTACAAACATTTTCTGAGCTCTTGTTACATCTGCTCAGATTGTCCTCCCAACAGAGTAGATGGACTTGTCTATTTCAGTGTGCCCTCACCTAATCCAGAGGATACAATAAATGGAGATATAGGTCCTAAATATGATGAGGGCAGGAGTCAATGGAATCCCAGGAAATCAAATGGCTAACAGCTTTGAGTGCTTACTTGTGTGTGACACTTGTTAAGCATCTTTCATGTACTCATATCACGCACTTTCTCTCATCAACTCTACACATCAGCTGCTATTACAGATAAAGAAATAGACACAGAGAGGTTAAGTGACTTGCCGAAAGTCACACAAATAAACAGTGAAGATAATTTTGGTACAAGTAACAGAGTACTTGACTGAAAGAGATTTTAGTTCTAGACTTTTTTTTAAAAAAATATATATTTTATTGATTTTTTACAGAGAGAAAGGGAGAGAGACAGAGAGTTAGAAACATCGATGAGAGAGAAACATTGATCAGCTGCCTCTTGCACATCTCCCACTGGGGATGTGCCCGGAACCAAGGTACATGCCCTTGACCGGAATCGAACCTGGGACCCTTCAGTCCGCAGGCCTACGCTCTATCCACTGAGCCAAACCGGTTTCGGC
>NW_005871215.1:470739-533819 GCF_000147115.1 Myotis lucifugus | reverse complement strand
TAAGAGTAATTTATGCATGTGGCAGTGATCTGTGTGCATTTTTATTACTGGAGCATTCCTATTGTAAGATCACACTACAGTTCATCATTTCCTTTTGATGGACATTTGCATTGTTTCTGTTTTGGGGTGATTGTGAACATTTTTATAAGCAAAAGCCATACATGTGCTTCAGGCCCAGAGGAGACTTATGTAGTTATTTTTCTATGCCTAAAACATTTCTTCTAAAAAGTTATTTTGTGTATTTGTGTATGTGTGTGTGTTTGAAAGAGAGTGAGAACTCACACACTTGTGTGTGATCATGGTGTGATCATGCAGCATACTTGATTCCTGAGCCATCATCTTATCCTCCCCTTCTCTCCTTGTGACTTAGGTCTATTGGTCTTGGTTCTACCTCTGGAGTCTAGTAAAGCAAGTGCGATCTGTCTTCCACACAACAGATGTCCCATGACAGTCATCCCGTTAAACAGTCCTCCTCACGGTGCACATTCCATACGTGTGTGTAAAGAAAGGCACGAGGATGAGGGTCTCCAGGAACCTGCTGCAAAAAAAGGCTGCAGTCAGAGAACGTGGTCACAGGAGGGATGATAGCTCTAATGAACGGGACATTAATTCTGCCGCTGCAGCTCCAGACAGGAGGTGCACTGGGAGGAGGAATATTGCTCTAATTTAATTATGACTTTCAGGGAGGCAAATGATGACTGGCTTTGCTGGATGAAAGAATGCTACTGGGATGCCTCTCAGGCCTCTCACATGTACTGAGAGGAGGGGTGAGGGACTGTGTGTTTCATGCAAGAGAGGTGCACCTCCACCCAAAAAGAGTGTGAACACCAGAGATTTGGGTCCAAATTCTGGTCAGTTCCGTAAATCACTTATTTCTGAACTTGATAGGTTACAACTGTATATGGGAAAGGTAGAACTAGAGTGATCACATGTCCTGGTGTGCTGGGGGTGTCCCCATTTACATCTACTTTCCTGGTGCAGTTGTTAATAGCACTCCCTTTTTACTCCCAGAAATGTCCTGATTTGTATAGTAATTCACATGGTCCTCATTTAGACAGTGTTTGAGGCTCTGCCGCTGACATGCATTGTGACCTCAGACAAGTCACTCTACCTCCCGGAGCCTCATTTGCCACACCTGCCACACCAGTTGTAGCAAAGGCCAAATGAGGCAGTAGGTAGTCGGCCCTGAGCCCTGTCCTGGTTCAGAAAAAGGATTTGGATCTTAAGGCCTTTAAAATGTTATCTTCGCTGTCGTTGCCATCGTAGCTGAAGTTTTCTTCAAATAATAAACCGTGAATGTCTGAGAAGCAGAGGCTGGGAAGCTATGTGTTTTCTCCGTCTTGCCTCTTAAGGAATTTGCTTTTCTTCTTCCCAAATAAAAGGAATGATTAATTGTTTGGGCTTTCCTTTGGGTTTATACTCTAAATGCAGAAGCTAATAGCATGTGAAATGTGAACTGACCATCAGTTAAGCAGGACTGGATTTAAATGTCTCAGTCTTCACTATAGAAATCCTGAGATAATAATCGGTGTTATGGAATGATTATGCAGTCCGGTTTATGCCTGTTGTCCTGGTATAATTATTAATAACATTGCCTTTCACTCTAAAACATATCTCAGTTTTTACAATAAATTATATGGTTACCCTAAATCAGGGGTCCTCAAACTTTTTAAACAGGGGGCCAGTTCACTGTCCCTCAGACCGTTGGAGAGCTGGACTATAGTTTAAAAAAAAAACTATGAACAAATTCCTATGCACATTGCACATATCTTATTTTGAAGTAAAAAAACAAAACGGGAACAAATACAATATTTGTATTTGCATGTGGCCCGTGGGCTGTAGTTTGAGGACCCCTGCTATTTAGGGTCTGTGTAAGCTTATTTTGAGGTTAGGAGTCTTAGACTAGAAATAAAACAAAGAGTCATAAACAGGAGAATGGCTAGGTAAATTGTGGTATGTTCCCACAATGAATTACTATTATGTAGGAGTAAAAATGAATGAAATATAATTATTTGTGCAAACATGGATAAAAGTAAAAAAGTAAATATTGAGTGAAAAAGCAAGTTGCTGAAGAATATCTAATATGTAATTTCCTTCACATGAAGTTTAATAAAGAAAAATTAAATGATTTATTGCTTAGGGTGCCTATATATTTAATGAAACTGTAAAGGAAAACAAAGGAATGATTAACTCAAAATTGAGTTGGATGTTTGCCTGCTCTGGATGGGAGCTAGGGAAGGGCCAAGAATCACAGGAGGACACGAGGGGCTTCAAAGATACTGATTTTACTCTTTTTCTTAAACTCTGGGATGGGTCCAAGGGTATTTCATTATTGTTCTTTTCTGTAAAATGTACATACATGTTATGTACATTCTTTTGGTTCCTTGGAATATTTCACACATACAAAGAAACATACACAACACAAGGCTTACGCAGAATAAAATAAAAATAAAACAAGATGTTGTGCGATATACGGTTTTATACTTGGTCTGCGTTGTTTGAGGGCGTTGTTCACTGTTGAGTGTGAAGGTAGAAGGTCGCCAGGCTTTCAGGATTTGAGCTGCGAGAATAATGAGGCGATGTGATGTGTCTTTAAAACCCTGGTTGTTACAGGGCAGCCAGTGGGTCTTGCTTTTCTCCTGCCAGGGTTACTGCCACTCTCCTGCTGACACACTGGGATGCTCTGAACAGACATTTGTTCATCCCTTAATGTATATCATGTCTTTAATTCTTAAAAAAGTGCTGTGAGATGGTATCCATCCTGAGCTCCATTGTCATTGTCAGGAAATCTACAGGCAGCAAGTGTCTGCACTGGGAGCGACCTTCTCTGCTGCCCCCAGCCTCACCTGGGACTGAGGAGGCGGCAAATGCCCGACACTTTCAGTTTATAAAAGGCTTTCACCCTTCTTACTTTCCAAGGTGACATCGTTGTCTGGCTCTGCTTGTCGCTGTCCCCCCCCCCACACACACACACACCCATACCTCCTGCTGGTTGCCCCACAAGTCCCTGCGACACTGAGTAGGATGGCTGCTCCCTGGTGAGCCTGGGGAGGCGAGTTTCCAGCTCCCCATCCAGGGTAAGGAGGGAGTGACTTTCCCACAGAGCAGAAACGTCTGTGCCTGGGGGTGCGCCTCACCTGACCAGCTTGGACTGACTTCCTGTAAATGGGCAGGAAGGGCCTGACCTGAACACTCCTGGGTGAAATTGGAGCATTTCCTCAGTTGGATTTATAGACTTAGTATGGTTATCTCAGGAAAAAATATATATAATGAAAGATAAAGGGGGTCTGGGGATGCAGATGGAAGTCATTGGATCCCAGTAGGAGGCCTGCTGCAGTCCGGAGAGGCCAGCCGTGGAATGAAAGACAGTCGGATCCCAGAGTTGAGTCCCTGCTTTGCCTCTTACTAGCTGTGACCTTTGGCAGGTACATCGCTGAGGTCCGGGCTCCTCATCTGCAGGTTAGAGATGATATCGCTATGTCGCACTACTTGTTGTTTGCCCCAAAGCCATTAATTACTCTTTCCTTCCTTGGTAACAAAACCAGCAGAGCTCCCTAAACCCAGGAAGGAAGGGCCTTTCCCCTGGCCTTAGGGGCAGGCATGCGAGTGCCTTCTGGGCCATGGGATGCATGGAAGTTGGCTGGCAGGTTTTCCTCTCGTGGGTGGGAGGGTGGGGGGTGGGGGTGGGGGTGTAGGAGAACTTCTGCCCCTGTTACTTCTCTCCTCCTGCTTTGAATGCAGCCATGCTAGGATGCAATGGCTTGGAACCACAGCAGCCATGTCATGGCTACGAGGGGAAAGCAGGAGAATCAGGGAGATGCCAACCGCATGTGCTACCATCAGTGAGCCCCTGGGCATCCATGGAACTGTCTATATCCAGAGTTCTTATTACACAAGGGATATAGACCCCTGTTATGTAAGCTACTGCAGGCCATGTTTTCTGTTCATTGCAATCCAAAATGACTTTCAAGTCTTGTTTTGATTGGGTTCTTGTGAGAACGAAAGGGAATCTATTTTAACATGTCTGGAACAAAGTGGGTACATAATGGAAGTTGCTGTCATCAACCCCACCATCACCCCAGGGTATCTCCATGGGCTGGTCAGGCTTTGGGTGGAAGAGAAGCAATGTTGAAGGATTTTGTCTCCTCCCTTCCTCTATACACCCTGCGTTTTATAAGAAGTTGACAAGGCCTGGTGGGCTGCCCGATATCAGGGAAGGGATGGAGATGTAAAAGAGTAGCAGGGGGAAAAGGAAAGAACTAGAAAGAAACCAAGCGAACAAATAGGCTCATGGTTGAATTTATTACTTTCACATTTTATTTACCTGAAATGGAGTTCAGTCATCCTGGGTCCCTGATCAAACTAAGGTGTGTTTTTTTATGCAAATGAATTAATTTTTATAGGTTTATTAACATCTATGGCTTAAAAACACTGTTATACCCTTAAACCTTTAATGGCTATTTCTTTAAACAGGTGCAAAGAGAATAGAACTTTTTTACACAATAAACATTTCTGGTAGAGGATTATAATAATGAGACAGAGTCTTTCTTTTCAGCTCTCAATTACTTTTCAATCCAGTTGCTGTCATTAAACTACACTGTATTTAATGTGCCAGGAGTTGGAGAACTGAGTGCGTTAGCATCAAAGCATGAACGCCGGTGCTTTGCATAATCACTGCTGGACTCATTCCTCAGATTTGGCATCTGTCACTCTCGCCCTCCAGGGCCTTAGTTTGGGATTCTACCCAAGCAAAGTTCTGGTCGCTGGTATTAATCCTTTCCAAACCCTGGTGTGGATTGTCTAGTCACCCACAGTTACTTTTCCTTTGTGGCACATTTATGCTTCAAGCAGAGTCCCTGTGATGATTCCAAATTTGTCCAAATAATAAGAGAGAGCCAGCTGATGTCACTGACAAAGTGGACACTTCCAAGTGTCCTTGGGGAAGGGGTGAAAGCCCAGCAGTTCTTACTCAATTACAGTAAAATGGAGAAACTGAGGCCCTGACTTGTGAAGAGGGAAAGTCTTTGGTCTTCAGCAGAGCTTGCTATGCCCAGGAGAGTGGAAAAATTGGCATGAGAAGAAGGCACCCTGGCCGGTGTGGCTCAGTTGACTGGGTGTTATCCTGTGCACAGAAAGGTTGCCAGCTTGATTCTTGGTCAGGACACATTCCTCCAGTTTCCGGCTTGATCCCTGGTTGGGTGCATGCAAGAGGCAGATGATTGATGTTTCTCTCCTCCTCCTCCTCCTCCTCCTCCTCATCCTCCTCCTCCTCCTCCTCCTCTCTCCTTCCCCCCTCCCCCTTCCCCTCCCCCTCCCCCTCCCTCTCCCTCCCCCCTCTCCCTCTCCTTCTCCTCTCTCACTCTCTAAAAATCAATAAATATTTTAAAAAGAAGAAGAAAAGGATGGGAAGAGTTAGGCGAGGTGGTGAATGAGGCTGCAGTGTTGGATCTGTGGGCCAAAACTGAAATAAGGAGCAGCAAAACCAGGGATGTTATTAAAAATACTTGTCAACTGGTACAAAACAAGTTGCTCCCCCATAACTGCCTGGGCCATGGTACTGGGCAGCGCCCTGGAGTTTCTGCTGAGCCAGCATGAGTTCATGGAGGAGGTCTGGGTGCCGGAGGAGTCAGTTGGCAGGGGGACACTGAAGAGGCTTGAAGAACAAGAAAACTTAAAAACACAAGGAACTGGTATAACCATACTGCAGCGTGCAAGTGGAAAATCAACTCTGAATAAAGCCTTTGTGTTGCCCAAAGTCAGGTTGTATAGGAAAAGGGCAGACAGGGTATAGGCCTCGCCTAGTACCTGGTACATAGTAGGTGCTTGATCAATTAATAAATGAAGGTGCCACCGAAGGATGTATCAGAAATCTTCCCTGTGTGCGGAAGGAATTAATTTTCATAAGAACCTTCTTGTGTTTTGCTGGATTTGGCATTGTGTCTTATATGATTTTCAAAACATGCAACAATGGCATGTAGAGAAAAGGAAAACCAGGATGGCCCTGTGGCGAGAAGGGAATAATTTTTCCTTTAAATAAAAGCAGAGAAAGCTATAGAATCTCCTAGTATTTTTCCCTTTGCACTCTGTCTTGTGAAATAATTTATGCAGGATAAAAATCGATAGTCTTTATAAAGGTAGCTAGCTCAGTGTTTTAAAGGGCATACATCAGATGGTTTGAGAAATCTGTGATGGGGAATTACAATAAAATGTACTTTTTATGAGAAAACATGAATATTTTATTTGTATTTTTTAGATCCCTGTGAGTTTATATAACCACAGGCTCTGTATCAGGATAAAGCATGGTGTTTGCATTTTAAGGCGAAATTTCTCCTTGAGGAGATCACCAAGGTGTCGGCTGGGATGGCAGAGTCAAGCAGTATCTGTTCTATAATGAATAAAATTTGTATTGTGGCCTTTGAATACCAAACTAACCCAGTAAAAGAAGTACAGCTCATAAGAGCTTTGAGCAGTGGATAGTTCTGACGAGCTCATTAGGAGGAGCTAGAACTCTGTGCTGTTCTTGGTGGAATAGAGAAGATCCTGGGAAATTTGTTTATTTGACTTACTGCGTTCCTCCCTATAAATATTTGAAGTGATTTTCAACAGATGTTAATAATGAAGCTGGTACAGTGGATCTAGAAATTGAAAATCAGAACCAAGTAAAAGAAAAGAAAGCCAAAATACTGTAATCTGTGAGTATTAAAATAGGCCTTTTGATTGATTTTACATGGAGCTTCCTGGCAGCCATGGCAAAAAGGAAAAATGATAAGGTACATCACTCACACTTTTGGAAAGGAGAGTGCACACAAGTTTCTCAAAAGAGGCAAACCTTTTCTAAGAGATTGCAGTTTTAGTTATTTTTATTATTCTATAGCTGATTATTTAATTTTGATGATTGAGTTTGCTTACTTCTTTCCCCTGTTTTTTCTTTAACTGTTATAGTTACTCCTTTGCTTCATGGTCTCCATAGCCAGTTTTGTAGCTGATTACAGTTCTGGTTAAAGTCATATATGATATATCATTTTAGCTAAGCTTGTCATTTTTATTCTCCAAGCCACAGAATTATTTATATTTTTTAAATCCCTGTGAGTTTATATAAAGCCCACCTAACTTTGGGCTATGGATTAGAGCCTCTAGTAAGTTGGTCAATTTTTAAAACTTAAATTTATGTCCTCATTTATGTATACTTAATGTACATCTGATTATAATCATTAAAAATTTCTGCTCACTTCATAGGATTCAGTTTTTGCTTGTGCGTGGTATTCATTTTAATGGCTATATAAAATACAGAATTTTGTATAGTGATTCAGTTCTACTATACAGTTCAGTATCTGTTAATTTTTCTCACTGAATATTCTCCAAAACGTATTTGTTTCATTGTTGTAGAAAATGCAAGAAATGGGTTTACTGTTTCAAAGAATATATACCCATCTTTATTTACCGTTGTATTACTTTCTAAAAACATCAGTTAACTTTCTTTCATATTCTTGTCCATAAAGGAGATGAAAAGAGCTGTTGATAAGCTAGTTATCTCCACGCCATTAATCACGGCTTTTTTATCACTTTGTGGCTCACTTGGTTCTCCCGATCTTCTTGTCAACCTTTGCAGCTAGAGTTCTGCAAACTTCTCACACTTAGCACTGAGTGATGACGTCAGTGTGCTCCCCTTTTGAAATACCCATTTATTATATTTTGAATAGCATATTGAATGTTGTGGCAGCGACGTTTATTCTCTTTTTTTCGGAACCCACAGTTTTAGTTGTGTACACAGCCATCCAGAATAAAGACTACATTTCCCAGACTCCTATGCAACCAGAGGAGGCCAGGTGATTAGTTTTTGCTGGTGGAATGTTGTTTGGTAGCTTCCAGGATCCTTTGGACAAAAACTGGTGCCCTTTGCCCTTTCTTGTTTATTTCTCCTACCACCTTCTGCCTGGAGCACAGCTATGCTGACCAGAGCTCTCACCACCACATTGGTCCTGAGGACAAGGCCCATGCTCAGGGGCTGTAGGACAGTGATGTAGAAGCTTTTGGTTCCGTGAGGACTTTATTGGCCAGAACTATCACACGCGGCCCTGTGCTGCCTGCATCTGGACTTCCACATACAAAAGAAATGCATTTTTATTTTGTTTAAATCATTATTTTGGGTCTCTGTCACTCACAGCTGAATCTAACCCTAACTGATGACATATGTGCTCATATAGAAGAGGCTACATCAACAATTTAAGTGTCTCAGACCTTATCATTTGTTAGACATGAATACTTCGTGGTTGGGCTGAATGATGAGACCAAGGTAAAAGCAAACTGCAAGGATCAAAAGCTTTTCTCAGTTATTTTCTTATTTTGCTCCTTTCTGATAAAAAATCATCTCGATGGTAATTGCTATGTTTCTTGAGCTCCTCTAATGTGCTTATCTCATTCAATACCCTATGAGGAGGTACCATTGCTATCCCCATTTTACAGATAAGAAAATTGAGACTGGAAAAGATTAATTAACTTGCAGAGTCACTTATCTAACAAGTGGAGTGGGATTCTATCCTGGATCTTCCTGACTCCAGAGCCCAATGTCTTACTTATGCAGGTAGCCATCCCTTTGTAAATGCGGTTCTTTCTCTCAGGAACACTGGCTCTCTCTGTACCTTCTTTGGCTGGTTACTTCTATGCACCCTCAGTCTCCACTCCTCCCGCAAGCCTTCTTTGATGTCTCCCTGCCATTCCATAGTCCTGTTGCCTCCATGGCACCTTATGCGTCTTCTACCACAGCGTGTTTTGAGCATGCTGCTCATTGTCTCCCATGAGAGACACCAACATCCTGGGGAAGGTCATGGAGGTTTGGGTCTCATTATTTTACCGCTAGAACCTAGCACGAAGCCTGGCATATAGATACTTAATAAATATTTACTGAATTATTAAGTGAACTTGTGTGAGTGTTCAAAAGGTGTTTCTGTTGTTTTATGAAAGTTCTCTGGCATAGATTATTCTAAGTAATCCCTCTTCTAGAACTTTTTCTTATTCTGGTATAGTCTTGTCTCAGTAAAGTGTGTCTGTAATTTTCGAAGGTTCGATTTGGTAGGTAATTCAGACTTTCGTCACATGTGGCATTTCCTCGTAGTTCTCAGCAGGCCAGCTCTGCTGCTGACGAGTGCACAGCGTGACTGTACTTGCAGGCTGTTCACCTGCAGCGATCTCCCGTGCATTCAGGAAAAATGAGAGCGTTGTGAACAGGCATGTGCATGAATTCATTCAGAAAAATGACTCTCTGGATTCCAAATCGCACAATCATATTCTTTTATATTTAACGGGTGAATAAGAGATTTCGGCTTTTCCTAGTGTTGAAAAGATGTGTGATTGTGTCCGATGAGGGGAGAAGCCCGACCTTCCCTGGGTATAGTCAGACTCTGAGTGCAGTGTTGATCAATCCAACCTTTACAGATTCCTCATTGATGGGATTGAAAATACTTTCCTAACCTGAAAACTCCTCTAGGGTAGAGGCTCCTTCTTTGAACCCCTAGAATTCAGCATGGTCCTCACATAGTCCAGATCCTCTTCAAATATGGGGATCAACAAAAGGAATTTATTTTCACATTTGCTGACTCATTTAACTCAGAAGGCTGCTTGTTCTTGGATTGTTCAACATTTTCACTTTTCGTGTTTTTGGCCCGTTTTACCTTTTGTTGTAGAAGTTGGCAGGAAAGAGCAAAGTGAAGAACCTGAAGCCCCAAAACAGGGAACTAACTGCTGCCCTCATCTTTTTCTTATTTTATAGTTAACTAGCTTAACTATTTTAAAGTCAGGATTTAAAACAGTATTTTCAAATAAAAGCTATTGTAAAGTGTGCAGTTCAGTAGCATTAAGTACATTGTTGTGCCCCCATCACCACCATCTGTCTCCAGAACTCTGTGCATCTTCCAGAACAGAAACTCTGTCCCTATTAAGCAATAACTCCCCATCTCCCTCACCCAGCTCCTGGTAATCACCATTCTTCTTTCTGTCTCTACTGTAGGTATTTTATATAAGTGGAATCATACAGCATTTGTCTTTCTGTGGCTGCCTCATCTCACCTAGAGTAATGTCCTCAGATCCATCCATGTTGTAGCATGTGTCAGAATCTCCCTCCTTTTGAAGGCTGGGTAATATTCCAGTGAATGTACATACCTCATTTTATTTATCCATTCATTAGACAATGGACACTTTGGCTATTGTGAACATGAATGTACAAATATGTCCCCATCTTAATTTTACCTCCCCTCTACTATGCATAGCAAGAATTTAAAAATCTTTTAGCAACATCAAAATTAAAAACTGAGCTTCAAAGGACACGATAAAGACAGTGAAAAGACAACGGGAGGAAATATTTGCAATTCATATAAGTGTCTTGTATCCAGAATATATAAAGAACAACTCAACGATAACAACAACAAAACCCCCCAAATAAGCTGATTAAAAATGGACAAAGGACTTAAATGGAAATTTCTCTAAAGAAGATATACAATGGCCAATAACACTTGAAAAAAAATGCTCAACATTATTAGTATCATGAACATGCAAATAAAAACTACATGCTGTTACACTTCACATCAACTAAGGTGATTGTAATAAAAAAAAAAGTCTATAATAGACTAGAGGCCCAGCGCACAAAATTTGTGCATGGGTACAGTCCCTAGGTCTGGCCTGCGATCAGGGCCATCTTCTCCGGTTGCCTGAAACTGGCCCTGCCCCCCTCTGCCACCCACCCCCAGTTCCCTGTTTGCCATCAGGTGATCGGAGCCTGCCGGCCAGGGTAAAAGACCAAGAGGTGGTCAGTGTGCCTCATAGTGACTGGTCGAGCAGGCATTCTGGTCGTGCTGCTGTTAGGTCAATTTGAATATTACCCTTTTATTATATAGGATAGAGGTCCAGTGCACAGGTGGGGGCCAGCCGGCCTGCCCTGATGGGGGCCCCGGATTGGAGTGGGGGTCCTCACTGGGGGGTGGGGCCAGCGGGGCGAGAGCCGCTGGGGATTTGCAGGCTGGCCACTACCCCTATCGGAGTGGGGGTCCCTGCTGGGGAGTGGGACAGTAGGGACGAGGAGCCACGGGGGGTTTGCAGGCCGGCCATGCCCCCAAGCAGGGTGGAGGTCCCCACTGGGGGGTGGGGCCAACCAGGGCGAGGGGCCGGGGGGGGGTGTTTACAGGCCAGCCACGCCCCTGATTAGGGTGGGTAGGTTCCTGCTGGGGGGCGGAGCCAGCTGGGGCAAGGGGCTGCGGTCCTTCTGGTCTCTGGTCATTCTGGTCATTCCGCTGCTTCAGTCGCTGGGCTTTTATTATATAGGATGTTGGCAAAGATGTGGAAAAAATGGAAACTCTCATATACTGCTGGTGGGAATGCAAAATGGTACAGCCACTTTGGAATACAATTTGGCACTTTCTCAAAATGCTAAACATAGTTACCATATGGCCCAGCAATTCCACTCCTAGGTGTATAGGCAAAAGAAATGAAATATGTCCATACAAAACTTGTACACAAATGTTTTTAGCAACATTATTTATGACTAGTAGCCCATCGCGTGATATCATGAAAGTTGTCTTTTTTTTATTTAACCCTCCATAAAATAAAATGCTGTACTCCTTTTGGAGAAGAAATTGTGGAATTCATCATTGAAAATATAAAGAAAATTAAAATATTTTGTTTCTAAGGTTGTAAGAAACAAAACAAATTTTGGAAATATTTATTCATTTCCTAAAAATGTAGCATGTGTGTGTGTTTTAACAAATGAGGACAAAATTAATGAAACTTAGTTTTGTGCCTCGGGACTTTCACAAACCTTAATGATAGTTTTGGTCTGTCTTTCCCGTGGCATGTAAGTCTTTCTGTCTGCGACCTGTAGGCCAGGTAAGCACTGTGTCTAGACTTCCCAACCAAGGTTCTCTCCTTTTTGCACATTCTCTTCTTCCTCAGTTGGTGTTTGGTCCCTGCCCCTCAACTAACTTTTGATAAAACAATAGTCCCTCTTCCCTCTGCCTAATAAGTCAGTTTTAGGCTTACTAGTAGGAGTGGTTAAGGCTGATGGAGGGAGATTTACCTATTAATCATTTTACCTATTAAATTAATTTAAATGAAAAGGTTTTACCTATTAAATAAATTTAAGTGGGGGTTTTTCTGTAGATTTTATTTATTCCCACCATTCCTGGCTTGGGTTGCCCTATGGCCAGACACTGCCTGGACGCTCCTTTAACTGTTAGCTCCCTTTGCCTTTATGGCCCCTCTCACAAAGGGGCTCGTGCCTGGGTACTAGCTCATTTTCTTTCTGATTGTGGAATCCTGGGAGGACCCAGGACAGCTTTAAACTCCTCATAGTGCTTTGGGATACATAGGAGCTTAGTAATCATTTATTGAATGAATAATTCTGGGCTGATAGAACTTAAGGACGTGAGCCCTGTCTGGTGTGGCTCAGTGGTTGAGCGTCAACCCATGAACCAAGAGGTCACAGTTCAATTCCCAGTCAGGGCACATGCCTGGCTTAGGGGCTCAATCTCCAGTATGGAGTGTGCAGGAGGCAGCTGATTGATGATGTTTCTCTCTCATTGATGTTTCTATCTCTCTATCCCTCTCCCTTCCCCTCTCTCTCTCTCTCTCTCTCTCTCTCTCTCTCTCTCTCAAAGCAAACAAAAGAACTTAAGTATGTGAGCTACAGAAAAACAATTTCTACATGTTTTATTATTTAATGTCTGCTAAAAGAATTTTACACAACCAGCTGAGAGAAATGCATACTGCATACTGTTCGATCATGACATAAGCCTACAAGCATGCTAACATGGCATTAAAGTACATGATTTAAACCACAAGAGTGAAAATAACGTTTGGCTTTTTTCCTGCCGACCTTTATAAAATTCGTCAGTCCAGACTCTCCCAAAGGCACCTCAGGAATGTGAGTTCCGGATGTCTTTTTTGGGTTTTGTTGGTAGGGTTGATGAAAGCCATCAGTCCTGTCAAGTGGTTTGAGCAAGAGGGAGATAAATCTAATCCAGAGCCGTGCACAGACTTGTAAAACAAAAGTTGTGCTTTCTAATGTCTTGTTCTGTACTATAGCTTGACTTGAGTTGGCTGTGAAGAATGTAAGTGATTCTTCTCAAGTCCCTGAGTTTTTTGGTGGTTGTTAGAACTAGGATGTGGAATTTATCATAACAGTAGAAGACAAAAGTTTAATTTTCATTTAACAAATTAAGTTTTAGAGATTAAAGAATGAGAATGTGAGTGGATGTGTTGTAAATGAAACCTTCTTCTCAGTGCTGGTGGCCAACTTGAGAGGGGCAAGAAGCTGCAAGCCTGGCCACACTGACATTCAGCCTTCCCGTGCGTAGCTCTGGTGGCCTGTTCCTCTACTCTGGCCACATCCCATTTTTTTCAAGGAGGAAGAGCCATGCTCCAAAAGTCTGGTGACCTAAATTTGAGACTTGGCTCTGCCTTTGACTTTGGATGGGTCTTAGCCTAGGGCAGTGGTCGGCAAACTCATTAGTCAACAGAGCCAAATATCTACAGTACTTCTTCAAAATAGACTCGCCCAGGCTGAAAACAGACTTCTGCGCATGGGCCACGAAGTTTCAATCGCACTGTACGCGCGCCCGCACGTGGTATTTTGTGGAAGAGCCACACTCAAGGGGCCAAAGAGCCGCATGTGGCTCGCGAGCCGCGGTTTGCTGACCACGGGCCTAGGGCATCCAGTCTCCTAGGTGGCACTTTGATATTTGTGTGTCAGTTTTAGTTGTCACAGTTATGGGTGTTACATTATTTGTGATTTGATTTGATTTCAGGATAATAAAGGTGACATAAATATTAATTATAAAAAGAGAGCAGTGGGTTTTTATTATTTATTTATTAGTGTAACATTCTATTATATCGTACATGAGATACCATGCTGTAAGGACATGGGGGCTCAAGTATGTACAGTACATAGCCAGGATTAACCCAAGGGGAAAGGGAAACCATGGAACAGGACAGTTTACATACATGTACACATCAATGGTATTGTCCATTGAATTTGATTTACCACGTGGTTTGCTGTACTTTTACAGGCTAACATACACACAATCATTTCTCTTTTTCCCCCGCACAAAGATCTACTTCTGTATAAAGTAGAAAAGGATGGTGGTAAAAAAAAAGTCTTCAAGCCCCAACAATTGTTTCCCAAATACCACTGTCTGAACACCTCTACCCTCCCAGCCGCATCTAGCAGCCGCACTCCTGAGCACCCGCGGGGCGAGCGCAGCTGTCTCAAGGCTGCATTTCCATACTGGATGCCTGAGCCCATCTTTTCTGGGTTCAGCTCACCTGATTTGATTTTGTTAAGTATTTTCCTTGCACACTGAACAAAGGCCTCTTCCACATTCTCCCCCGTCAGTGCACTTGTTTCCAAAAACATCAGTTCATTTTCTTGAGCAAATCTGGAGGCTTCTAAGAAAGTCACTTCCCGGTCTGTGTCCAGGTCCATTTTGTTCCACAGAGGATGATCACGATGTTCTGACTGGCGAGCATTCTGGCATCTGTTAACCAATTAGTAAGCGCATTGTAGGATTCCCGGCTGGTGATGTCATAAACGAGCAGGGCCCCAGCGGCGCCTCTGTAGTAGCTTCTGGTCATCACAGACCTGAATCGCTCTTGGCCGGCTGTATCCCATATCTGCAACTTCACGTATTTACCACCAACATTTATTATCTTTGAACCAAATTCCACTCCTACGGTATGATTGGAGTCATCTTTGAATTTTTTTTTTTCAATAAACTGATGAAGCAGGCACGACTTGCCAGTTCCTGTATTTCCAATAACCAGGAACTTAAACAAGAAATTGTAGGTCTCGGAGATGGCCTTCTGTGACATCTTGAGAGCAGCGCCACCTCTTGCAGGTCATGGCTGCAGCGCCAGCCACCAGAGCAGTGGGTTTTTAGCTTTGGCACTGAAAACCACTTGAGTAGATCATTGGGCTCTCTGCGCCTTAATTTACCTGTAACTTCTTTTGAAATGAAGAGAATGCCTGCCCTACTTTTCTCAGAATTATTTTGAAGATCAAATGTGGAAATAATGTGAATCTGAATCTCTGAGTGTGTTTCCTCAACTGCAAAATGGAGATAATGCCAGCTTAGCTTGGTCTTTGTAAGAATTAACTACGGTCACATATGTAAATGCTTGGTAGATGGTAAAACAATAATGTGTCTACCTCCAATTAATTATTTAATCCTGAAGGCCTGCCATTAACTCTGCTGCCTAGCCAGCTGTCTTATTGTTGACTGCATGTATTTGGTGATGTTCCATCTTTCATCCCAGACCTCACTGTGCTCTCTCTCTCTGAGCCCTTCCTGGAATTTTTTTCCATCTTCTCTGTTTGTCCCAGTCTGTTCTGTCCTAAACATTTCTTTCATCTAACCTCACGCAGGGCCCAGTGGGAAGTGTCTTTGCCTTCTGTTAGTCTCCTGTTCATTTACTTCTTGGAACAGTTGGTTATCTCTCCATGCACATGTATTTTATTGCTCCCTGCAATGTAAGCCACTGGACCTCAGCACAGGGCTGTGCAGTTGGTAAATACTCAGTGGTTGCTTGTTGATTTTTCACACCCAAGAGACATTCTTTAGAATGAAACAAGTCAGTAAACTTAAACTTGTCCTTCCTTGAAAATACATAACCACCTAAGCAATAAAGCTAAATAGTTACAGGCATACCTCAGAGATATTGGGACTCTGGTTCCAGGCCCCCACAAATAAAGTGAACATTGCAATAAAGCAAGTCACACACAGTTTTTTGGTTCACATAAAAATTATTTTTACATTATACTTTAGTCTATTACATGTGCAATAGCATTATGTCTAAAGAAAATATTGTACATACCTTAATTTTAAAAATACTTGATTGCTAAGAAATACTAGCCATCATCTGGGCCTTCATCAGGTCGTAATCCTTTTGCTGGTGTTGGACTTGCCTTCATCTTGCTGGCTTCTGACTGGTCAGGGTGGTGGTTGCTGAAAGGTGGGGTAGCTGTGGCAGTTTCTTAAAATAAGACAACAATGAATTTTACCACATCGATTAACTCTTTCACAAAGGATTCCTGTAGCAGGTGATGCTCCTTTATAAAATTTAACCCACACTAGAACTTTTTCCACATTTGGAGTCAATCCTCTCAAACTCTGCTTTATCAACTAAGCTTAGGTAGTATCCTAACTCCTTTGTTGTCATTTCAGCAATTCTCACAGCATCTTCATCAGGAGTAATTTCCATCTCATGCAAGAAACCACTTTCTTGGCT
This sequence comes from Myotis lucifugus, assembly GCF_000147115.1. Lineage (NCBI taxonomy): Eukaryota > Metazoa > Chordata > Mammalia > Chiroptera > Vespertilionidae > Myotis > Myotis lucifugus. The sequence continues at coordinate 517,550 of NW_005871215.1, read as the reverse complement.
CATTCATAAGAAGCAACTCCTCATTCATTCAAGTTTTATCATGAGATTGCAGCACTTGAGTCACATTCAGGCTACACTTCTAATTCACTTGCTCTTTCCTCCACATCTATAGTTACTTCCTTCAACTGAACCCCTCAACGTCCTTCATGAGGGTTGGAATCGACTTCCTCCAAACTCCTGTTAATGTTGATATTTTTACGTCTTCCCATGAATCATGAATGTTTTTAATGGCATTCAAAATTATTAATCCTTTCCAGAAAGTTTTCAATTTAATTTGCCCAGATCCATCAGAGGCAGTGGAGGCTTTACAAAATGCTATTTCTTAAATAATGAGACTTGAAAGTAAAAATTACTTCCTGATTCATGGGGTACAGAATGGATATTGTATTAGCAGGCATGAGAGCAACATTAACCTCATATATTTCCATCAGAGCTCTTGGGTGACCAAGTCCATTGTCAATGAGCAGTAATATTTTGAAAGGATTATTTTTCTCTGAGCAGTAGGTCTCAACAATAGACTTAACATATTCAGTAAACCATGTGTAAACAGATGTGCTGTCATCCAGACTTTGTTGTTCCATTTACAGAGCACAGGCAGAGTAAATTTAGTGTAATTCTTAAGGGCTCAAGGATTTTTGAAATAGTAAATGAGCATTGGCTTGGACTTACAAGTCACTAGCTGCAATAGCCCCTAACAAGAGAGTCAGCCTGTCCTTTGAAGCTCTGAAGGCAGGATTGACCCTCTTCTCTCTATCCACAAAAGTCCTAGATGGCATCTTCCTCCAATATGAGGCTGTTTAATCTACATTGAAAATATAGTTTAGTGTAGCCACCTTCATTAATTATTTTAGCTGGATCTGGATCACTTGCTGCAGCTTCTACACCAGCACTTGCTGCTTCACCTTGCACTTTTATGTAATGGGTTAGCTTCTTCCTCAAACCTCGTGAATCAACTTTTGCTATTTTCAAACTTTTCTTCTGCAGCTTCCTCACCTCTCTCAGCCCCCATAGAATTGAAGAGAGGCTTTGGCTGAGGGGAATGCTGGAGCTGGTTTGATCTTCTCTCCAGACTACTAAAGCTTTCTTCATTCCAGCAATAAGGCTGTTTCATTTTCTTATCATTTGTGTGTTCACTGGAGTATTCACTTGAGCACGTAGAGGCATTGTGGGATTATTCATTGGCCTAATTTCAATATTGTTGTGTCTCAGGGAATAGGGAGGCCTGAAAAGAGGGAGCGAGACAAGGAATGCAAGTCAGTGCAGCAGTCAGAACACACAACGTTTCTTAAACTCACCATCTTCTGTGGGTGGGTTTTGTGGCACCCTAAAACAGTTACAGTAGTAACATCAAAGATGATTGATTACAGATCAGCATGACACATATAATAATCATGAAAAAGTTGGAAATACTGCAAGAATTACCAAAACGTGACAAAGACATGAAATGAAGTGAGCAGATATTGTTGGAAAAATGGTGTCGATAGATTTGCTCAATGCATGGCTGCTACAAACCTTTACTTTATTAAAAAGAAAAAGGAAAAGGAAAAAGACAAAAAACCCCACAGTATCTGCATAGTGCCGTAAAGCAAAAAGCAATAAAGTGAGATATATCTGTAGAGACTTTTAGAACAGGAAAGACCCTTAGGGAATTAGTATTTATTACATATAATAGGTGCTTTATATCCTTTTTCATAATAACATTAAAAGGTAAGTATGGTTGCCCACATTTTATAGACAAGCAATCTGAGACTCAGAAATGTTAAATAACTTGCCCCAGGTCATTCATCTAGAAGAAGTAGAAGGGCAATTAAATCTGTCTCTTTGTCTTCAAAACCCATGTTTCACTATTTTATTCTGCCTCTTAAGGGAAATGAAGTTTTGATCATCACCAGAAAATAGCATTTGAGGTAAGAAATCTGAGTCAATATTAAGTTAAAAAGGAAAAGGCATGAGTGAGGTGGGGACATCTAGCAACAAGTATTAGAGGGCCAGCATCTAATGCCAAACTGGTGTTTGCCAGAATACTACAGAAGGGGGAGGCCTTCATCCTCAAACCTCATGAGAAAACCCAGAAAAACATAGAATGCAGCAAGCCGGTTTAAATAACATAGTGGTAAGTGGACAGCCTCTGGGATCAGACCGTGGATTTGGGTCTCAGATCTACAGCTTTTCCCCTATGGAATTTGGGGCAACTTCTTTACTTACCCTCTCTGTGTCTCAGTTTCTGCACTTGTAAAATATGGTGATGATAATAGAACCTACCCCTTAGGGTAATTGTGAAAAGACTTAGAACAAAGCCTGGCACACAATAAGGGTTCAGTAAGTGTAGGTTGTTATTATTACTGTTGTTATTAAGGCTAAGGAAAGTAGTGCACAGAGAACTTCGAACATTCCTACTGCTTGGCAAGGTCCAGAAGCTGATGGCCTGGGATCAGCCTCAGAAGCCTTGTGGGTGTGCGAACATGCCCTTCCTAACTCCCCCGCAGGTCCTGGTAAGGTTCCCCATGCATGTGTACCTGGCATTGTGTCCAGTGAAGGCTAACTTCAGGCCCAGGCCTGTAATGATGATAATAATATTCTTTGACTAAGAGACAGGCTTATGTTGCTAAGTTGTTTTGTTATTAAAAGTAAATAGCAACACACTCTCTTCCTCCTCCAAGAATTCAGAATAAATTGACTTTCTAGGACAGATTTGTAACTACTTGCTAAATCCTTTACACTGTCTGCAAGTCTCAGTGAAGCCCCAGAGAGGATGAATAGTTTATGAAGGTTTTCTGTTTGCCGATTGGACCCTTCACAAAGTTGGGCTTGCCTGCTTTTAGAAAAGTGCTTCACTTATTAATTAGGTAAGGCTGCGTGGGCCTAAAGGTCCCTGATGAGATGTGGAAAGTGTTAAAGGTCTAGATCTGGAAGGGAAATTTCAGCCTGTTTCTGACCTCGGTGCTCTGGGCAACCTTGGGCAGTAGCTTCCCCACTAGAAAAGGAGAGCCCAAGATGGTCATCTAACCTGTTGGTGTTTGGGTATGTAATGTGGGAAATGGCAATTATTCTTTCATCAGCTTCTTTGTAAGTACCTTGTAATACCTATGTGATTGTTTCCCTCTTCATAAAGGCCTTAGAGCTGTGTTGCTGGACTTGGGCCTACAGTGCTGCTGGTCATGAAATGATATTGCTCCGTGGCTTGTGGCTTGTGGCATGCAGCTTAAGAGATGATAGTCCTGTGAGGATGATTTCCCCCCCTTGGCTGCAGAGAGGGTCCTCACCAACCTTTACGCCTGTCCCGGGCTCCCTTTCTCTAGAATCTAGGAAGCCCAAGGTAGCACCTCTGTGCCTAATTGCTGTGACTTGGAAAAGCTGCTTTTGGAAAGGGCTATTGCTGTCCAATATATATATATATGTATACACACACACACACACACACACACACACACACAATGTAGTCTCAGAAAAGTGGGAATGAAAGAGCTATGGGAAATCACTGCTACATCTGCTTGTCAGGTCTTGGCACATCTGGAAATGCTGCTGATGTTCAGGTGATAGCTCCTGTTAGTGTTTTCCCCTGCCAGCTAAGGGCAGGGCCTTCCTCTTGCCCTGGAGACAAAGAATGGGTAGTCAGGGAGGTGGAGGGAGGGAGAGGAGATACAGTGGCTCACCATCTGTTCTCCAAACAGAGCTCAAGAAAATCTCTCATAAACCATACAACCAGATGCAGAAAATGAACAAACATTCTGTTTTTATTCCTAAAGGTCAACTTCAGTCGTGCATTAATAATAGCTGACATTCATTGAACTCTTACATTTCTCATTAAATCCTCACTAGGAAATTGCTAGTACCCCCATCTTTACAAAAAGGAAATGAAATCTGAGAAAAATGAGCTTTCTCATGGTGTCACAGCCCAGGTCCAACTGCAATGCCATCCATTTAGCCACAATGCTTGGCTGTCCCTTGGTTTTGCAGTCCCTTGGTTTTGCATTCTACATTTTTCTGTAACTCCATAGTATAAATGCTGTCTGCAATATAGTGAGACTATTTATTTCATGGTTTGTATTTTGCATTGGTGAAGTCATGTAAATTGATTTTTTTTTTATGAGTCACCCAATGAGTGTGTTGCTTGTGGAGGTAGTTGGGTGGTGGTGCTTCAACGTGGTCTGAAGCTGTCCACTGGATGCCCTGGTTCCGGGGACTCCCAGGAAGTGCAGGCAAAGGTTAACCACTGCCTATGTTCTGCCTGGAGCCACCCAGATGAATTACAAAATGATCTGCAGATAGCTGCTTCTTGTGCTGGGCTTGGAGGTACCCAAGGGAGGTCAAGCTCTGAACTAAGGCCAGCTGCTGCTAATGCCAGGCTTGGGGCCTCTGAGTGAAAGGTAGGGGCTCACAGAGGCTAGATGCCGCTTGTTTGAGAGATTTTAGGAAAATCTGAAGCATGAGCCAAGACAGGCCATTCCTATAAGAAAGCCCCTGGAAACAGCTTGGGTGGGCCTGAAAGTTGGGTGGGGTGGGGTCTCAAGGAATCACCAGGGCAGAGCAAACAGTGTGAGCCAGGTTGATGGAGACTCAGATATGGTGCCTACCTGCTGGCTCTGTCTGGGAGTGGGGTGGGGGAGGGGGGCTCAACAAAGGAACAGTGGCCTCTGCCAGCACTTTTGTCTGGGAGAAAGATGCCTCTTGAGCTCTTGCCCTGATGCCAAACAATTCACTTCCTACCTGTATGTCCCTGTTGCCTTTCGAACTGCTGCCCCCATGCTGGAGCTCAGAGGGAGTGAGTACGAGTAAATCCGTGTGGGCACTTTAAGAGGAACTGCCTGGAACTACAGCAGCCTCAACCTCCCTCAGCCTCAACCTCCCTCAGCCTCAATCCCCACTGCTTTTTACAACCAGAAGTTATGGGGACTTCTCTTTCTGGCACTGAAACCCTGTGCAGGAGGGCCTGGTGTGAGACTGAAAGCACTCACTCCTCAGGGGGGACCTCCACAGCTAAGAATCCCTCCCAATTTTTTAAAAACATATGTTTTTATTGATTTTAGAGAGGAAGGGAGAGAAATAGAAACATCAATGAGATGCACACCCTCTACTGGGGATCATGCCCGCAACCTTGTCATGTTCCCTGACCAGGAATCAAACCAGTGATCTCTTGGTTCATGGGTCAATGCTCAACCACTGAGCCACACCAGCTGGGCTCTCTCCCGATTTTTATCCACCACACATGGTTATGGGACCAGCCTGTTCCATGTTTCTGCCCCTCCTACTAGTCTCCATGTGGCTTCTTCTTTAATTTCATAGTTGTAGGCCTTCCATTCCTCTTGATTTTCAAACAGAATGATGGTTGTTCTGTAGTTTAGTTATAATTTTGATGTGGTTGTGGAAGGAGGCAAGTACCGCATTTGCCTACACCATCATCTGAAACTTCCACTTCTTTTTTTGAAATGCAAATCTTTTTCTCTAGATAGGGTCCTTGCAATCCATTCTTATTTCCAATTGGAGGAATAGTGATGGTTTTAAAATATCTGTAAATTCTCTTTCATTTAAAAGGTGGAGACTGATTTCCTTCCCCCTGAGTGTGAACTCTGCTTGAGGACTCACTTCAAATTAACAGAAAATTGAGGAAGTGTTAGTGTTAATCCTTGGAGACTAGGTCATAAAAGGCTTTGTGGCTTCTGTTTTGCTCTCCTTTGAATTACTGTTTCTGGGGGAAGCCAACTGCCATTGTCATGAGGACGTTGAATCCTATGGAGAGGCTCACATGGCAAGGAAACAGAGGCTTCCTGCCAGCAGCCATGAGTGAGCCACCCTGGAAATACCTTTTTCAGCCCCAGTCAAGCCTTCAGATGAGCACAGCCCCAGCTGGAATCTTGACTGGAAACTCAAGAAATTCTGAACCGGAACAACTCAGCTAAACTGCTCCTGAATTCTTGACCCACAGAAACTGAGATAATAAATATTTGTTGTTTTAGACCACAAGATTTTGGAGTAACTTGTTATGAAGCAACAAATGATCCCTATAGCTATGCACCTAATTTTCAAGTGATATTTGGTGCAGTGGTTGTTAAATACTAGTATTCACATATTTCTTTCCAGTACTAGCTGGGTAAGTTATTTAAACTATCTGGGCTTCAGGTTCTTCCTCTCTAAGATGGGGATAATGATAGATTCTACTCCAGTGAATTGTTATGGGTACTTAGTTCATGGTAGGGCACTCAATAAATGAGTAACTGCTAGTATTATTAATATATTCTCAACTAATAAAATTCTTGGCTCCTCTTACCTTTTAACAATCCTTTTTTCTCTCTTATTGATACAACTTCTCTCCTCATGAGAAACCTGGTCAAGAGCTTCCTGTAGCACTGTGGACATGGGTCTCTTTTTGCTCTTACCATGTTTCACTGTGATAGATTGCTTATGGATCTCCCTGGAGTAACAAGTTACTCCAAAATGTTGAGGATAGGGAAGAACCTCCTGTCTTTATTTCCATAGTGCCTAATACCAAATAAATGAATGGATAGATTATATAACTTCCTGTTTGTATTTGCACATAAGTAATCAACATGTGATGTCATTAAAATGACTAACTCTCGTCTCCAGCCAAAGAGGGTACATGTTAAAAAACAAAAGCAAATTGGAGACTGTTGTTCATTTTGCTCTCTGCTTTTCCAGCCCAAGAAACCTGTAATATTGCTACTGACTCATATCTTTTTAGCATAGACAGGCCATTTTGAAATCAGGGGAATGTAGTTGTGAGAATTTCATCATAATTGCTGAAATATATTTGATTATTCCAGGCATTTTAAGTTTGAAACTATGGTTCAGATTATTGCAACAGAAATTCTCATGTGGAGGGCATTAAACATGGGACAGTGAATGGGGTTGTTTCTGACCTAGGTCCAAATCTGAATTCCAGAATTTAAAAGCTAGTTAGCTGCCCAGCTATGCCCCAGCTGTTTCATTCCCAAGTATCTATTTGTTCCACTCAGTGTGGATGAAAGTAAAGAAGATCAGAGAATAGTCCTTACTCAACCTCACCCCCATCCAGGCCTCCATGAATCTTTTCAGTCCACATTTCCTCTCTTCAGTGTCCTCTTATCTATTAGACATTTAACAGGTATTTATCATATGCCAAACAGTGCTGAGCACAGGGGCTATACCAACAAGGCATTCCTGGGGACTGACAAGTTCGAGTCTATACATGAGGTGAAGGTATCAGGAAGCTGTCCAGCATCTATATGTATAAAAGCCTAAACGACCAAACGACTGGTCAACCAGTTGCTATGATGCGCACTGACCACCAGGGGACAGATGCTCAATGCTCAGAATCGGACTCCCTCCTGTCTGGATTGGGCCTGGGGGGATCGGGCTCCCTCCTGTCTGGATTGGGCCTTCGGGGATCAGGCCTGCAGGGATCGGGCCCCCTCCTGTCTGGATTGGGCCTAGGGGGATTGGTCCGAAACTGGCTATCCGACATCCCCCCAGGGGTCCTGGATTGCGAGAGGGCGCAGGCCAGGCCGAGGGACCCCACTGGTGCACGAGTCCTTGCACATGGCTCTAGTTAACAATAATAAGTTTTAAAATTCTCTTAGCACAAATTCTAGGTCCCATTCAGCCCTGGTGGTTATATCTTTCCAGTTGTGGGTTTAGATGCTGTGGAGCATCCAGTGTGGTGTTTGCTTTCAGTTTGCTTTGGTAAGGGAAATCTGGGACTTGCTATTCCATTGCTAAAACACTAATTAGTTATACAGTAAACATCATGTAAGCCAAAATTAGTAATTTTAATACTGTCTTCAGCTGAAGCCAAATAGGAGGGAGGGCAGATCTGGTAGGATCTGAGCCTAATGCTTCAGAAGCCAAGCAAAGGGATGCTCTGCAGAATTAACCCGGAGGAAGGATGTCCCCGTGGTAAACAGACACTGGTTAGGAGAGTCCTAGAAATTGGAAAAAGGAGACTTGTTCATACCATTCGATGTCTTTCCTGGTGTTCCTTGACAAAATTCATCTATTCATCCATCCATCTGTGCATTCATCCACCCACCCACAAGTGCCTGGTGCATTTAAGGAGTAAACAGAAGTAAAAGACACAGTTCTGATTCACAAGAAGACTGTGATCTGATAAAGATAGATAATTCATAAACAGATAATTCATAAACAGTGACAACACAGTATTATATATATATTTAAAAACATTAATACCCAGTGTTGGTAAAGGAAAAAGGAGATGAATATTCTTCGACACTGATGCTGGGAGTATTACTTGATGCAGTGGTTCTGGAGTGTCATTTAGTAATGCTTACAAATGCTCTATTTGTCTTTCCATTTGTCAAACAATTTCATTTACAGCAATCTGTCTGGGGCATATAATAATGGAAATGTAAGTAGATGTGTAAGAATGTTTTTTATTGCTTTTATGACAACCAGAAAAGGGGAAACAAATGAAAAGTTCATCAATGGAGAATTAGTTAGTGACAACCTTGTTTGGCTGTACAATGGAATACAGTGCAGTTTTGAAACAGTGAGTTTTGGAAGAGAGTTAAGTGACCTATGGAATGTTAATGCCCCATTGTTAACTGAAAAAAAGTAAGTCACAAAACTATAAGAATAGTATTTCAATTTTCTGTACTAAATATATGCATAAAAATAATGTTGGCAGTGGTTATCTCTACATTATTTTCATCTTCAAGTTTTAGTTCTTTGTGGAGTCCTAAGTTTTCTACAACAATCACGAATCACCTTTGTAGTTTTGGAAAGCCATTCATCATAGACCTCATCAAAGCAGAGCCCGGCTAAGGCCTTGGCCAAGTGTTTCGGGGCTCTGAGATGGGAGCTCAGGAGTGGGGCTCAGCTGAAACAAAGCTGTTCTACTTCCAGGTGCACATGCATACATTCATGTATTGAACAGATACCCATGTTTGCAGTTGGTGAGTCAGGCAATAAGGTTAGAGAGGTAGACAGGAGCCAGATTATATACAGGGCTGTGCAGGCCGTGTTAGGATTTTGGATTTTAGTCTAAATGAGATGGAAACTCTTGGAGGATTTTAAACTGAGGCATGGCTTGATCTGATCACTTTGGGCTGCTCTGAACCCCCACAGTCAGAGGTAGCTGTGGCAAGAGGGCTGCCCGTTGAAGTGTTTGAGAGCTGGAATCCTTGGCATTGCCACCTATCTGTGAACCCCGATGTGCTGGACAGCTTCCGTTGGCAGCTCTAGATCCCCTTCTCTATCCTGCTCCCCTTCTCCATCCTGCCCTGGTTTCCCAGTGGTTTCAGATAGTGGGGAGGCCAGTGAGAGTGATGGGGGGCGGGGAGTGATATTTGGGTAAACTCCCAACTTGCTCTCTGTTAAGTCACCTCTGGCTCCTGAGCCACAGGTTTCAGCTCCTAACAAGGAGGCTGTCTTCACATTACTCTCTCCTTCTGGGGTCAGTGAATGTCCCCTTTCTTCACCCTCTCAGGCCTGGGATGGTGACAGTCCCTATGGCTAGGAGTCCCTATGATAATCCCGTTACTGACCACACCTCACGTTACATAGTTTGAGTTTGCCATCTGTTTCTAGCAGGAACTCTGTGTGATAATCCACCTTCTTTCTGGTGGCATCTGGGATATTCTGACCAAATTGGGGCCGTTCCACAAGAGACCATGGCCCAGCATGGCCTTGGTGAGGGCTTCGGTCAGTGGGATTTCCCAGAGCAGGCCGCAGTAGCATGGTTCTAGGGGAGGTCTGGCGAGGCGGAATGTTCTAGGGTACTTCTAGTTAATCAAGGAAATTAGAACATAAATGGGATATTTGGTTATATTAAGGACTTGGTGTCTAATTTTTAAGATGTGTGTGTTTTTAAGTTGTGTGATTATATTTAGAAAACATATCTTTTAGAAACATACTATAATATTTGTGGATGAAATATGATGTTTAGGGTTAATTTCAAAATTATCCATGAGGAGGTAGATAGTGGCTAGAAATTTAACCATAAATTAATAATTATTAAAGTTGGATGATCGTTACATGGGAATTCATTTTAACACTAGGGGCCCCGTGCATGAATTCATGCACCTTGAAAGGAACTGTGGGTCGCGAGGCTGTGGTGGGCACAGGGGCAGGTCTCGGACCATCCTCCGCGCCCCCACCTGGCCCCTCCTACCATGACCCCCCCACACCCGGTCCCGTGTCTTCCAGCAACCCCGCTTCCACCACCGCTGCCCCCACATGCTGACGGCATGGAGTGATAGGGGCCAGCACCAGCAGCGGGTGTGAGCGGTGGCTGCTGGCCCCAATCACCCCTCAGGAGCAGGCGGAGGTGGAGAAGCCTCAGGGTGATCAGGGCCGCCAGCTGCTGCTCGCACCTGCTGATGGTGCCAAGCGATCGGGACTGGTGCCGGGCGCTGGCAGCGGGTGCGAGCAGGGCTGTCACCAGCAGCAGGTGTGAGAGGCAGCTGCTGACTCCAATCGCCCCTCAGGAGCAGGAGGAGCTGGAGAAGCCCTGAGGGGTGATCAGGGCTGGCAGCTGCCGCTTGCACCCGCTGATGGTGCTGAGTGATTGGGGCCGGCGTTGGGCACCGGCAGCAGGTGCGAGCTGCGGCTCCGGTGCTGGCAGCTGGTGTGAGTGAGGGGTGCCGGCAGCAGGTACGAGTGCTGGGTGGGACCGCAGCACATGGGAGAAAGAATTTTCAGTAACCACCAGAGGCTTCACCCCAATGACAGTGACCGGCACCCCGCCTTGGTCTGGTGCCCCCACTCACCTGCTCCACCATCCCACCCTGGCTGACGCCCACCATGTTCTGTGCTCTGCCGTCTGCTGCCAATGCCTGACATGTTTCGTGTCTGCCCACTGGTGGTCAGTGCACACCATAGCAACCAGTTGTTTGGTTGTTCCACCGTTCAGTCTATTTGCGTATTAGGGTTTTATATATACAGATATATAGATCCTTGCTCTTTGGTAAGTTGGAGCTATTTTATAATAAAAGCTTGAAGTTACACACCAATAAAAGTTTTGTGGAAGAATAGCCCCCAGTAAATCTCTCTTAAGTCTTCTTCTTTTTTAAAAATTTAGTGTGGTGACATTTTTATTCTTATTTTTAAAATTAAATTTGTCTTACTCTTTGAGAAGCAAACTAATGCATAGACCTTCTTTGTGATGTTCATTGACTATTCAGCTGCTGACAGATGTTAAGCTCCCTTCCACAGGCTGTTCTGGGGTCATCTGTTGTCAAGGAGTGGCGAAGTGTTTTGCTGTAACAGCAGCAGAAGATGTTTTAAACTATGCTTTGCTTTGTACTTTCTAAAGTGGTGTCTTCTATGGTAACAAGCTCCCTGGGTGGCAGAGTTTGCTTTTAGATTGGGTTAGAGGCTTTAAAAAAACATTCAATTAGAGTCTCAACAAAACAGTGTCTTCCAGGGAAAGCAAAGGACATAGTGGAAGAAAGGGTACGGGCTGAGCACATGAATGACCAGGTGTTATCTCAGCTCTCACAAGCTGTGTGACTTTGGGCATGTTGTTTACCTTCTCTGAGCCTCATTTTCCATTAATATCTCTGGTCCCTTCCAAATCCAGGCGTGTTTGGTAGAGAAAATCAGGAGCAGTTTAAAAGGCAAATACAGAAATAAAAATCACCTTGGATCTACCTCTTAGAAGATAACGTAATGGTTTTTAATGCCTATGCATGTTAGTACTGTTAAGAATCAAAATCACATAACATATTTGGTTGAACAGCTAATCTGTAGGTTGTGTTACCTATTGAAGGAACATAGAGATGAATACTGTGGTTCTGCCCTCCAGGAGTTACTAATGTAATGGCTGATACTGTTCCCCACGTCTTTACACCTCAGGTACTACCCTCGATAGAAAGAGAAGCCCTTCCATCTGTCACTTAAATCTGTCGAGTTTTAATGCCATTTTGTGATGTAACTTTGATCATTGGAAGGTATTGTTTTCTTCCTGAGGGTTATTCCTGCTGATTATGTGCAGAAGGAGGGCAGGCTACTGAGGGAAGGGCGGCCTTCCCCATCGCACTCAGTTTCTTTGACTGGGCGCCTCAGGCCCAGCAGGGCTGAGGAGGAGGCATCTTGTCTGCTGTGCCTCTCCCCTGCGCCTCCTCAGGTTGCACTGCCACCTCTGGGGACAGCAGAAGGAGCCGTGCGACAGCCAGAGGGAAGGCTGGCAGAGGTGGGGAAAGCTTTAGGAGGAACAGGCTGTCTGGAAGCCCATGTTCTTCCCTGGGACAGTTCACCTGCAAGCAGAAGCAGCCAGAAATCCCAGAAATCTGACCTAATACGATAAAAGGGGCGAGAGAGCAGGGAGCAAGGGCAGGACTGTTGAGAGACTTAGACTTATTCAGGTAAAATGTGTTAATAAAGGCCGCTTGACTTTCATCCAGCATGCCAGGGATGCTGTGTTTACTTGTGAAGTTTTTGCATGTTTCCACTCTAGTTTGGAAGTGGAGATCTGGGACCCTGACCTGGCAGAATGCCCGGTTACACAGCCATCTCTGTGGCACTGCCCCCGTCCAGGGGAGTCTGGGTCTGCGGCTGAAGCCAAGCAGTCTTCTGCCATTACCCTCCCTTCCTGAATGTAATATTCCCATGCCCCCCAGACCAGTCCCCCTGATACTTACTCTATGTTATCTACCATAGACTTTGAGTGGGATTTATAAAAAATTTAGCTTAGATGAATGTCCATTGCCTTTGCATATTTGAAGAAGATCCTTAGTCTACCCCTGCAAATGGAACCTGCCTTCAAAGGTGCAAGAAAGAGACATGAAAACTCATAGATACAGACAACAGCGTGGTGATTACCAGAGGGAAGAGGGGTGGGGAAGGTAGAAAAGGGTAAAGGGGGAGTAAATGGTGATGGAAGGAGACTTGATCTGGGGTGGTGAGCACACAATGCAATATACAGTTGATGTATTACAGTATTGTACACCTGAAACCTATGTAATTTTATTAACCAATATCACACCTATAAATTCAATAAATTTAAAAGAAAAGAAGAAATAAATATTACTAACAGCATGCATCTGAGATTTCCTAGTTCTCAAGGACTTCAGGCCTGACCATAACTTATTTGGATGTTATCCAGAAAGGCAGTTAGAAAAGTAAAACAACATCCAAGGCTGAAAATCAATTTGGATTGTAAATGGAGAAGGAACTTCAAATCCCATAACAGAAATAGAACTTGGAAAATCTACCTAAAGTGACCCAGGCATCACATAGCACAGGAACTTTGGTGTTCAGCTTGGGAGAGAAAGCACACTAGCTGTCTACAGATATTCGAAGGGCTGCCTGTGGAGGAGGGATCACATTTTTCTCTGTGTGTGATGCGGAGGGGTTGGACTGATGTATTGGTATGTGAAAACTAGAGAGAGACAGACTTCTGTTTTTTAGAGAAAGACATTTCTAGGGAGCTGTACAAACATGGAAGGAGGTCTTTGCAGAGAGAGGTAGGACGTTTCTGGTCACTACTCAGAGGCCGGGAGACTGCATACCCTCCCTTTTTATTTCACTCTTCCTCTTGCCTGCTATTCTCTAACCACACTTCTTTTTTTCAGTTCCCCAAAGAAGCTGCCTGGAATACCCCCCATCCCCTCCCGTACCCCTTCAACCTGCGAAACTGAGACCTGCTCTTTTTTAGGTCTCAGCTTAAACTGCACTTCCTCATGTAGGTCTTTGCTGACCTCCTTATCTAAAGAAGGTGACTATTCAAACTATACCACAAGACCTTGTGTTTTTCCTTTATAGCACTTTAAATTTGTGCATATATGTGCATATACATGCATGTGTATATCACATGTATGTCGTATATATCTCATACACACATATGTTTCTATAAAGCAACACAAATATAATTTGTGGGACCATTTGTTTAATATACTGTGTGTCCCAAAAACATGTATACACACTTTAACAGATGGTAGCTCAACTGATGTTTGTTTCTTTTCAGCCAGACTAAGCTTTGAACGAAGGAAATTCATCCTAAGATGCTACTGGAAGTTTGAAAATGCAGTTGAAGTACAAACACTGCCTTTATATTTATTCAAAGTGTGTATACATTTTGGGGGGACACTGGGTGTCCCCACCAAAAAATGCATACACACTTTAACAGCTGATAACTCACTAATTTTCACTCCTTTTCAGGTTTAACTGATTTGAAATAATGGGTGAAGCCAGACTAAGCTATGAACAAAGAAAATTTATCCATTAGGCTTTTTAATAGCGATACATAAAAGATAAAGTTTATGGTACAAAACTGGCAACAGTTGACAAATTGAGGGCACACAAATACCGAATGAAATGATCTTGGTGTTTGTGATTCCATTGCTTCGAGTTATCAGCAGTGCCTGAACCAGAATGATCATCAGTTTGAAAATGGACATTGACCAAAAAAAATTATCCATTTCTGTAATTCTTTTAAATTTTGAAAATGAACACTATACTAATAAACACTGGCTTTATAATCATTCAAAGTGTATATATTTTGGGGGGGACAACCTATAAGTTTCACTACTAGAAGGTAAGCTTTGTAAGAAATACCATGCCTGTTTTGGTCATTATTCTGTTCTATATAGAGCTTAGAATTAGTAGATGCTCAATAAATGTGTCATGAATGAATTAATGTGATTCAGGCATCACAATGTCTTAGATAGTATTACTCCAAGAGTGGGACATGAATGGCTTAGAGGTGGCTTTTAGACGGGGCCTGAGCCCAGCACTAAATAATATTGCATCACCTTATGTGAAAGTAATTTTTTTTCAATTTACATTTAAGCCTTCTGATTTTATGGAAAAGGACAGTTTGGTGTGGTTACAGTATTTAACCTGTCTCTAACACTGCTGATCTCCCTTGTCAAAGCAGAGAGAGACCGGGCCTCAGCAAGCATCACTATCTGGCTGGAAACTAATAACATGTTTTGTTTCTATTGCACTCATTTGTTGGTTGCCTTTTATTTGTGGCAATTGATACTGATTTTTCCTTAATGGAGGTGATCCAAAGATTTCTTTTAAATTAAAGCTAAGTAAAGTTGTGAGATTACTAACGAAAAATATTAAGGAAATAATAGTACTGTTATTATATAACGGTGGTTCTTGAGTGGTTTTTGGAGGGTCTGAAATGGTGGAACCACCGGGAAGGTCACTGGTTCCCAAGAGTCATCCCAAACCAGTGCAGGTCCATGACAAAGTAAATGCAACCAAGTCAGTTTCATGAAGCAGATTTATTCATTGTCATTCCAATAGCATGTCCTTTTGATATTAAAGTATCCTTTCTCAAAATAGGTAATGGTTTTTTAAAAATGTCCTTAACTTGGGGCAATAAAGTGTTGGCAGCCACGTATTGTTCTTTCCCTTTTAATTATGTAGTGATGGTAGCCTGTCTGTGTGGTGGGGTGGTGGGGGGCGAGGGGGCAGGTGGAGTTTCACCTCCTTGGAATCTAAAACTCTGGGCCCACTGTGGTCTCTTTGTGGTCCCTCCCATTGCAGGATTTTCTGGTTGCAGGTAAGATCTTGTTTGGCACCTGTGTGAATAGCTATGGAGGCTGAAAATCCTGTGTGTGTGTGTGTGTGTGTGTGTGTGTGTGTGTGTGTGTGTGTTGTGCACGTGCATACATACATGCGTGTACACTGGTCCCCAGTGGAAATGCAGATGTATTATACCACCCTTTCTGTTAAAGGCTTTGTGTTTTCCATTTATTTCAAATAGGGATTCCAAGTACCTTATTTATAATGAAAAAGGATGTGTAAATAATGTACAGAAATGATCAATAGTGTGTGAGGGGTATAATAGAGGAGAGAGGTGGTTGGGGGAAGTAGGCGGTGTTCCTGTAGCAACTTCTTTCATTGGAGAGAGGAGAGGGATGGGAGGATCTGAGGGTGGTGACTCCCAGAAGGCTGATGGGCATTCTGAGGGCATCAGCCTCCCCATTTCCTGAGGTGGGAGCCAGGGGCTGGACGAGGAGGACAGGCAGAGGCAGACTGGCCATCTGTGGAAGGATCCAAAAGCCAAGTGCTGCTGAGCACCAGGAGGTGAGGCCTCTGTCACCCAGACAGCAACCCGAAGAGAAGGTAGCTACTCAGCATGTTGTACTGTTGCCTCTTCCTGCTCTTTGTGTCTGTGCAGAATTTGCTTTGCTTCTAGAACTCAAACCCTGGGACTATGACTCTTACACCCCTGTTAGAAATTCAGCAAAGCTTAAGACTGGAGAGATTATGGTCTTACTAACCAGATTTGGCAACTACCTGATTGAAAACATCTAAAAAACCAGACCCATAAAGTGACTTAAACTGGATGTAAGCCATGGTCGGTGTTTGGCTTTTCATTGGAAGCTGCTGCCCTGGGTGACCTTGTTTCTGTGGCCAGGGCCGTCTGTCACCCTGAGCTGGTTGGTTTGTGTGTGTGCCTGTGTGCGCTCATGCGTATCCTCGTCAGTGGCTGCTGTTGATGTTCCGCTCTGAGTCATGGAATCAAAGGCCAACGCCTTCAACTTAAATACTCGGTGGATAAGTGTGGAGCACCTGCCATTGTCGAGCAGCATGGGGGGGTTGCTCCATAAATGGTTGGTGTCTGTGTCTACTCATGCATGTAACTCACATTTACAGCAGTATCGTGCAGTTAAAGTACTGTGAGAAGGGATCGACAAATTACAGAGGAAAAACACTTAATTCTTATTGAAGAGACATTTGACCTGGGCACCAAGAAGTTGGCCTTGTGTGGAGGGAGCTAGTACGGAGGTGCCCGCCTGAGGTGAAAGAGTGCCTGAGTAAAGAGATGGGAAATACTTTGTTTGGGGAACGGTGCCCTGTGAAGTAAACACCCAGATCCGCACACAGTGCCTGGCAAGAGTGTTCATGGGGAGTGTCTTCATGATCTGTGCGGGGAATGCTGCCCAGCAGTGGCAGAGGTGGGCTGATGAAGCGTGTGAAGGCCGCAGGAGGAATTTAGACCTCATTTAGAGTCATCAGTTCATAGATGTCTTTGTAAAGAAGGTTCCAGTACACACACACTTTGTTTTCATATCGATATTTGGAGGGATACATGTAAGTACGTAGACTGTTTGGCAGGTGACTAAATGAGTGTTACATCCAGCAAGGATGATTTTCTCTAATACTAGACCAAGGTCATCAGAGCGCTATTTTGTTTTTAAAAGTCAGAATTCTTTTCCTGTAACTTGCTTCCTACTTTAGAGTATGTTTTCCATCACAAGAGGTGATATTTTTTCCAAACTAATGCAAATGTTACACTTTTAAATTAAAAGCAACCTGAAGCCAATGAGCAGAACTGCAAATCCACTGTCGCCACTGTTGATCAGTCTGCATGAAACGGAGTGGTTTTTCCAAGTGTTGGCCAGCAGGTGGTGACAGTGCTGCCTGTGCAGTTTAACTTTCACGATTTCTAAAACACAGGCTACCTGTTCATTCTAGGAGAAATTGGAAAGCATCCTGGGGGTGAGTGGGTGGGAGTCACATACTCCCACCTCCCCTATACAATCAGTGCTGCAGTGCAGCATGCTGCAGCCTTTGTTGCCAACTGACCTAAGCCTGTTCATTAGTTCATGATTAACGAGGTCACTTTTGGTAGACATTAGCAGCCATCAATGATTATAGATACTTGGAGGTGAGGACCATGCGTCTCCACCACCACAACATTCCTGAGAGGCAGAGGATAAAGCAAAAGCAGTTTTCAGAACGAAATCCTGTTCCAGGGACAAAGCTGCATCAGGCAGGCACACAGCCCAAGCTGGGAACGGCTGGTGAGGCCCCGGCTCCTGGCCTTCTAGGCACCCAGGCAAGCACCTGACTGGAAAGACCGCGGTGTGGCCAGTGGCAGCATTGTGGCTGCAGGATTCAGCTAACTTCACAGGCTGGCTCAGGCCACAGAGCCCACAGCAACACGGGGCTGGAGGGACTGGGGCTGCTGGGCTCCCTTAACTCTCAGACCCTGGTCATGAAGGGCCGTTTTCAGCATTTCAGGCTGATCCGTATATTTTTACACCTGTCTTTTTATCAGTAAATATTATTTCTAATATCCATTACACTTATTAACAACTCTTCTAATATTGATCAAAGATAAACGTAGTTGAAGCCATATAATAACCACCTCTGAAGAACCAACTTTTGATTAGTCTTTCAAATGCTAAATAACTGCTTTTAGGATATAAGTTAAAATGCACACCATCTATATATCCATTATGCTGGATACTTTGAAGAGAATTAGAGACACTTTTTCAGTTTATGTGTAGAGTGCATTTGTGTGTGTGTGTAAATTACTTAACACATTTTCATTTATATCCTTTGTGTATGTATTGCTTAACAAAAGTGGGTGTGCTGTACATGGTTTTATAACCTGCCTTTGTCATTAATAACATGTTATGAATATGTTTCCAAATCAATAATTCTGCATTACCAGTTTTAATGACTGCATAGTATTTCATTTTATAACAGTTTGCTCACAGCTCACTATAGTGGATATTGTGATTTTACCACTTTTGCTATTATAGGCATTACCGTAAAGATTGTCTTTGTACATGTTTCTTGTGTATTTGTTCATTTATTAGGGTGCATTCCTGGAAATGGAATTGCTGAATTATAGGATATGTACATTGAAAAAAATGTTTTAAACAAAATTTCAAATTACTCTTTGAAAAAATGTAGCAATCGATACTCCCACCAGCATCTGCTTTCTTGAGTATTCTCCCACACTGGAAGAATTAAAAACACACACACACATTTGCCCTTCTGATGGGTAAAAAGTCATCATTCATCTTACTAGTGAGGTTAGATTTAAAAAATATATTTGCTGTTTGTATTTCTCCTTTTTTTCATTGTTTAAATATGGGAAGTTAGGAAAATTAATCTTCCATATGTTTCCTGTCCCTAGCAGTGGCTAGATGCCTTAAAATTATTTATTAGCTTGGGGCCCAGCCAGCGTGGCTCAGGAATTGAGTATTGACCTATGAGCCAGGAGTTCCTGGTTCAGTTATCGGTCAGGGCACATGCCCGGGTTTCCAGTTCGATCCCCATTGGGGGGCGTGCAGGAGGCAGCTGATCAATGTTTCTTTCTCGTTATTGATATTTCTATCTCTCTCTCCCTCTCCCTTCCTCTCTGAAATCAATAAAAATATATGTTACAATTTTATTTGTTAGATTGGGAAACATAAAGCGTTTCAAATGATCACGTTTTCCTTATTGAAGCCCCTGTCAAAAAGTGGGGTAGTGTTTCAACTGTGCCATTTCTGGCGTTCCCCCAGGGATCAGTTGGGTGTTGTTTTATGCCCTCCTTTAGGAAGGGATAAAGATCCTTTTGTTTTTTCAGCTGCTGGACTATTCAGAGATGATGGTGAGATGGCCAGGTCATCAGCATTTAAACATACCAAATACTCATACTCACACATGAAGTGAGAGCTGAAAGCTATTGAACTAATTTGCTAGATGTAGATGGTCAAAGAGACCAGTTAACCACCAGAGGGATACTTTTTCAGCCAAGCTGTCTAGTTTTCCTGTCTACAATTGATTAAACTTACCAGAAAATTGCTCTGTCTTCCATTCATTTGCTGATGTGTTTTGGGGAAGTTGTACAACGGAATATTTTCTTCTCCCTTCACCCCGTCCGTGTTTTAGGATTAAACAAATGGATCCTGGACCAAACTAGCAGCTCTGAAGATGTTCCTAAATTGTTTAGACGTGAAAAGAGGACTAATTTCCAAATGCAGGTGACCCTCTACCCCGTGGCCGCCAAGAACCTTAGAGCTCCCTCCACCTCCACCTGTTGCCTGATGTGCAAAATTGCTTTTAAAAAAAGATGGGCCCTCTAGATCAAAAATGTTCATTTCCAGCTAGGGCCTAAAATTAAATTACACGGAAAGGTAATGACTGTAAGTCCACATTGAAGTATAAAGGACTTACTTTAGGCTTTTTGAGAGAAGGATTGAGCTCCATAAAGGGGGCGAGGTGAGGGAGATCCACCAAGAAGAAAGAACCAGAAAGGAGATGCTGAGGCACAGAGCACCACAGTTCGTCTAAACTCACCTTGGACGACAGGTTACCTTCCCAGGGACCATTCCACTGTGTCACTGGTATTTGTGATGGAATATTTGTGAGTAATTGGCACTTTTAATTACTTCATCCAGCTTGTCTGTTGCTAGAGTTTTTCCTCTCTCTCTGGCCACACTAACAAAGTTAAGGAGGTTGTTAGTGAAATTTTGGGTTGTAATTCTTTGATAGACGCTCTACTTTAAGAGCATGTGCATCTGCTCTGCAGATGCTTCCTACTGAAGAAAAAAAAATAGCTACTTTCCACTCTTGAAAATCCCGGTCCCTTTTCTCTGCAGTGTTCTTGTATCTGTGAGCATGACTCATGGTTCCACCACTCATGGCACTCCCTCCGATACTCTTCTCCTGTCTTCCAAGCTGACACCCGTGTTTCTGTTTCTTCTTCGAAGTCTTCCTTAAATTCCGTCTCCTGGACTCCCATGCCTCCTGCATTCCAACAATGCTAAGCTGTTTCCGAACACGCGCTTTCTCTAAAATCTCTGTTCATTTGTATCCATAACTGTCCAACTAGTAAACTTAAAAAAAAACTTCTTGAAATATATTGTCATTGTAAAAAAAACAGCAACATAGAATAAATGAGAAAGTGAAATTCCCTCTCCTTCCTACTCCCCGGCTCTAATATGCCTCATATGGTTGGTTGTATCTTTTCAGACTTTTCCTGTTCATATACAGACATTTTATTTATAATATATATATAATTTATTTCTACAAAAAATAAGATCATATGGTTCTATAAGTTGTCTTTTAAAACAATATGCTGTATAAAAAATTTTTTTCATGCTTTCTCATGGCTATGTTGTTCTAATGTCTGGCTGCATTGTAATTTATATAAGCAGTCCCCTCTTGATGGGCATTTAAGTTATTTTTAGTGTCATCTTGTTATGTAAGTGATGCAACAACAACTTTTTACAGAGCCCTTTGTGTTTCTTGGCATTCCTCTCAATAGAAGAACACCTGGGTCGGGGGCGGCGGTGGGGGAGGTGGATTTTAAATCCTGATAAATATTCCCAAATTGACTTCTAAAGAGGCGGTACTTATACTAACTTACACTTCCATGGGCAAACCGTCATTCAGTCTCCAGGTCTCCACTTACCTGTCACCTTCTTAGGGAAGCCTGACTTGTCACCTTTACCTTCAAGCAGCTGTGCTGCCCCTCCCTCTTTCTCAAGTATCCCACCAAAGTACTGTTGCATTCCCAAATGTTCCCACTCATCCCGCTGTTTGAATATTTGTTAAATAATCTCTGTTCACCACACCACCATCTGTATATTTTTCTTTTAAAATTTTTTCTGATTTCAAAAGTAACCCATGTTCACTATATAAAATTCCAACATTATGGAAAGACCTAACATTAAAGAAACACAAAAGATCTTTGTCTCTGCTGGTCTTCTTCTGTGCTGCTTTCACATGCCTCTCATTAGCACTTCCAGCATGTACATACTTACAGAAATACACATCTGTCTCCCCCACGAGCCTGACTTCTGACGGGAGGGACAGTGTCTGTTCATGTGTGTGCCCCTGCATGGGGACTGGCATCGTACACAGGGTATGCTGAGGAGGTGTTTGTCACCTGGAAGGGCAGGGAGTAGGACAAGCCATGGAAAACATGCCCAGGTTCGTAAGCACCTGGAATAGATATTGGTGTGACCTATGGGTTTGTTTGTTTTCCCAGCTTAGCCTCCTGTGAGAGGGATGGCTTTGCATGGAGTCTCCCACATGCTGATGAAATGCACTCTCTCCAGGATGATTTGGTTTCATGGCCATTAGGAACTATTTAATTCCTCTAACAAAGCAAGTGCAGGAGCCTGGGAAGCAGTTACAGCTGAGGGAGATGGGCTTACAATTTGATTTATTGCTGTGTGTTTATTACCGCTGGCTCCGTGCTCACGAAGTCAATATCCCCTGCTCTGCTGAGCCGAGCGATCTGGTGAAACAAGGAGTGAAGTCAAGCGCTGTTCCAGGTCCAGAAACGAACAGCGGCGACCAAACCGCTGCCACGTATTGAGTGTCTCCCACGTACTGGGTGTTTTACAAGTCACTCAATCCTCATAACAACCCTACGAGGAAGGTATTGTTTTCCCAGGTTCCAGATGATGTTCAGCTTCAGGGAGGTAAACCTTCCAAGGTCACACAACTAGTACGTTATAGTGTCTGACTTTGAATCCTTGTTGTTTTGCTTATAAACCATCTTTACTCCATTTTTGATCCTCTTTCTTTGTCCGCTAGTCCCCAACATGGTCCTTTTGCTATGGAACAGGAAAAATAGATTATCCTATATAATAATAATAAAAGGGTGATATGCTAATTGACCAAACGGCGGAACAACCAGTCGCTATGATGTGCACTGACCACCAGGGGGCAGATGCTCAATGCAGGAGCTGCCCCCTGGTGGTCAGTGCACTCCCACAGGGGGAGCGCCACTCAGCCACAAGCCAGGCTGACGGCTGGTGAGCGCTGCCGTCCGCCCGCCTCTGCAGCACCTCTGAAGGCTCCCGGACTGTGAAAGGGTTCAGACCACCACTCTGTGGGATCCCCCGCCCTCCAGTGCACAAATGTTGTGCACCGGGCCTCTAGTCTGATAGAAAAGTTTGGAGTCCCTTCTCTCACTCATTGAAAACTCTCTTTGAATCCTCAAACAAACACCTCATCTTTAACATTGTTTTATTCTCCTCTTCTAAAAACATGGGCCTTGGAGATGAAAGGGATCAAGCTCACTAGTTCACATTCAGTGAGAGACCCCATGACTGTGTTACCCTTTCTCTCTTACCATTGCAGTAGAAAGGCTGCCAGATTTTGCTGCATGAATGAGAAGTCTGGTGTTGCTTTGGATGTATATGGGTGCAAAGCTGGAGTTTAACAGAATTAAACATAAGAGGGAAACTACACACTAGTGCCAGAAGCAAGGGTAGCTCATCCACGGACCCTGTGAGGACACACAATTGCCCCAAAGCCATGTTCCTGCCATGATGCTAAAGGAGATCTTGCAGTTTCTTTCCGACCTCTATCCCAATGTTAAACATTTCTTTCTTGTTTACTGATGTGCAGAAAAGGAGATAATGTCAGTTATTGCTTATCTGATTTTTTAAGGAAATTCTTTGCTTATTACATGCTCTATTGCATCAGACTCCCAGAGGAAAAGGGTAGCGGTGCCCCTCCCTTCTTCTGCAATCAAACATGTTAATACATCTGCAATCAGACACATTAAAATATCTGCAGTTCAACTTACTATTATTCATATTAGATGGAGTAAGTAAAAACTATACTTGCACATCACTTCAGGTCAGGTTTTTGTTACCAAATGATTTGCACACACTTAGGAAAAAGCTTTCAATTTTTAGAACATTTCATGATTTTGAATTACAGGTAAAGGATTGTGGGCCTCTGATTTTATCCTTTTTTGCACTGGCAGAAGTTTGACCCATGGACCACCAACAATATGTTTCACAGCAGACCCTTAGCCCCTTGTTAAAGCAAAATAAACAGTGTCCACATAGCAGCCTGCCTCCTGGACATTTAGGGACTGGTTGGCCTGTTCCTGTGTGTGTCCCCTTAGTAGCTAATGTCATTCCCAAGCTTGACAGTCCTCAGGGATGGGGAATCCTCTCGGGATGTTCTTCCCCGATCCCCACCGCAACCCGTTCCTCAGCCGTGTTCCCTCTGTTCTCTCCTGAGAGCACCTGGAGAAGAGTCGGCTTCCATCATTGTCCTGTGAGCCCTGGTCACGCCTCCCACTACTCAGGAGGCTGCTTTCCGGGATGTCGCACACGCCCTCCGCCTTGGCTCCTTGGTTTTGGGGGCCTTCGTTCGCCATGGAAACCATGTTGGCTTACCCACTCCATTCCAGGTGGTCTCTGAGGCCTCACCCACACGGTGCCAGAGCTGGAAAACGCAGTCTGGCTCGCAGGGTTGCTGTTCAAGCTTTAATTGCTTATTTTGGCTTGCGGCACAGTCCCAAGGGTTTTTCTGCAGAGGGATGGGTTTCATCTGGTGACCGGGCTGCTGTCTCTCACCCTGCTCAGCGTGAGACACACACACTTCCTACACCCCCGTGACGCCTCACGGTTTCCAAAGCCATCCCGAGATTAGGACAGGCCAGGGCCAGATGGTTTGACAAACTCTTGTTCCTGCTCCCACTTTGGTTCCTTTAGGTCTCTTGCGTTTTGTTTAGCTATTCCTTTCCCGTTTGTCGAGTACATCAAGCGATGTCTCCAGAAACTATTTATACCGCGAAGTGTCTGGCTGCTGTTGCTGGTGGCTGGAGTTCGACAGCTGGTACCGCCTGATTTGTCAGAGTGCAGCGTCCATGCCAGGCGGCTCCTGCTCAGGCCGAGTCTTCAGTCAGCCAGCCCAGTGACTTAAATTGCTAAGGAAACATTGTCTTCTGAGACCTCAGACTCACAACCTACTCCCAGGCCGTAAGGTTTCCCCTGGAATTCTTGCTGACACAGTTTTCTCCCAGAACCTTCCAGATTTGTGCCGTGTGCCAATCTTTGAACTTTTCTGCAGAATTCTTTTTTTTTTTTGCAAGTCCTTAAACAGAGGCTTGAGGAAGATGGGCTTTAGGGGATCCATGGACTTCTGGAAATTGTACGCACTGTTCCATGTGGGTGTGTGAATGGGCATTGTTTGTGGGAGGAGGCTGCACTGGATTCTTGACATCATATCCTAAAGCCACGTGGCCCCAGGAAAACGACTTAGTCTTCTGAGCCTTTGGAAATTGAGACTAATACTAGGTTTTACCCCATTCATTTGGATGATACAATGAGAAAATGCATATAAACCGCCTAGTACAGTGTCCATCGTATTTAATAAGTGTTAGATATCATTATTTGTCTGAATCTGGGATCCTCAAAAGGAGGATCTGCCTTTTATTCCCTAGAATTGGGTAGTAGATATATAATCCTATATAATAAAAGCTTAATATGCTAAGTGTTCAATCGTCCAGTTGGCCGTTCAACCAATCAAAGCGTAATATGCTAATGATATGCTAAGGCCGCTCAACCACTCACTATGACGTGCACTAACAACCAGGGGATAGTCGACCAGTTGACCAGTTGCTATGACGTGCACTGACCACCAGGGGGCAGGTGCTCCAACTGGTAGGTTAGCTTGCTGCTGCGATCCAGCCAATTGGGACTGAGCGAGACGGGCCGGACAGGCCCTGGAGCCCTCCCATAGTCCCTCCCCAGCTGGCCAACCTCCCGCATCCCTCCCTGGCCCTGACCATGCACCAGTGGGGTCCCTCAGCCTGGCCTGCACCCTCTCACAATTCGGGACCCCCTCAGGCAATGTCGGAGAGCCAGTTTCTGCCTGATCCAGCAGGCCAGTCCGAGGGACCCCACTGGTACACAAATTCGTGCACAGAGCCTCTAGTCAGTAATAATTATCAACGTTTTTACCGCCCTTTATGGTGTACAGAGAATCTTCGCAGTACTGCCTCATATGATCCTCACAGCATCCTTGTTGGTAGGTGGGACAGCCTGCATAACTGAACCCTTTTACAGGTAAGAAAACTGAGGGTCAAGGGAGACCAAGAGCTCCCAGCTAATAAGGCTCCGAAAAAATGGCTCCTGATCACAGTCTGGTGGACAAATAGACCATAAGACAATTACAGGCAGAGTGTGAGGAGTGACTTAGCCCTCGAAGCACAGGATGGTAAGGCAGTCGGGAGGGTCGGGAAGGCTCCCTGGAACAATGACACTTAACCTGAGCCCTGGAATGTAGGTAGGAATAGGCCAGGCAAAGAGTGGACTGTAAGAGAGTTGCACGGAGAGGCAGCAGCATATCCAGCTCCTAGAGGCAGGGAGACCTGGTCGGGCGCATCCTGGCAAGAGGGGATGGAGAGGGGCACAGACCTAAGGGGAAGGGCAGTTTCCTGTACTGAAAAGATGAATGAAGGAAAAGGAAAAGAATAGAGTGGAGACTTGAGTTTGGCTTTATAGACATACCTACAAACCATGCAGCCATTTAAAATAATTCTGAGGAAGACAAACAGCATGGGAATGTGTTTGGTATGTTAAGTGAGGAAGAATGTGTATAAAGCCGCACATTTGCCATGGTTTTGGCTGCATAGAAATGACAAAGATGTAGAAGTTGAGTAGAAGAAGGAAAATAACCCTTGTGTTAAGGCAATACATTTTAAAAATTTTGTTGTTGTTGACACAATTGCAAATGTCCCCCATCCCCCCCCTACTTTGCCTACCTCCACCCAGCCCCTGCCCCCCTCCCTTGGCCCTCACCACACTATTGTCTGTGTCATGGGCTATGCATATATGTTCTTTAGCTAATCCCTTCACCTTCCTTTATCCAGGCCCCCCACCTCCCTCTTCTCTGACATTTGTCAGTCTGTTCCATGTATCCATGCCTCCGGATCTATTTTGTTTGTCAGCTTATTTTGTTCATTAGATTCCACATATTAGTGAGAACATATGGTATTTGTCTTTCTCTGACTTAGTTCGCTTAGCATAATATTCTCCAGGTCTCTCCATGCTGTCGCAAAGGGTGAGAACTTCTTTTCTACAGCCACATAGAAGTATTCCATTGTGTAAATGTACTACAGCTTCTTTTCCACTCATCTACTGACTGGCAAGGTGATACATTTTTTAAACTCATTTTAATGTGTTATTTGGTGAGTTTTTTGTTAGCTGTTTATTGCTCTAAATTCATCATCTGGGCAGTCAGGGTTTCAGCATTCCACTGGCCCCCCAGCCTCTGTAGTGCTGTCATTCATTCATTCGTCCATTTCATGCTAGCCTTCCAGGCACTGCTTGAGCAAGTGTCTGTGTGTCCACTCTCAGAGAGCTCAGACCCCTGGCACCGGAGCCCTCCTCCCTCTATGGCAGCGGTTCTCAACCTGTGGGTCGCGACCCCTTTGGGGGTCGAACGACCCTTTCACAGGGGTTGCCTAAGACCACCGGAAAACACATATATAATTACATATTGTTTTTGTGAGTAATCACTATGCTTTAATTGTGTTCAATTTGTAACAATGAAAGTACATCCTGCATATCAGATATTTACATTACGATTCATAACAGCAGCAAAATTTCAGTTATGAAGTAGCAACGAAAATAATTTTATGGTTGGGGGTCACCACAACATGAGGAACTGTATTAAAGGGTCGTGGCATTAGGAAGGTTGAGAACCACTGCTCTATGGCTAAATGTCACATTGCTCTCTCATTAGCTCTCAGAAACGCCTCTAATTAATACCCCCCCTTTGTTTATGTGAGGAGCAAGAAAAGGCAGTGCCAGTCGGTGAACAAGGCCCCTCCCAGGATCTAGAAGGAGTGAAGCAGGGAAATTAAGTCATCAGAGGGGAGACCACTGAAATAACTGGGTATCAGGCAGAAATGGCCACTTGCCGGCTTGTTACTGTTTGAAGCCTGGTGCTTTGGAAGAATGCCTGGCTCCTTCTAAGTTCTCCACCAGGATCAAAGGCTTTGCTTTGCTCTGAATGTGTTTTTAAGCAGTTTGTGGGAAACTGGCCCTTTCATGCAGGTCAGTGAAAAAGAACGCAGCATGCTGCCATCACATTGGGTGTTGGGAAACAGCCTTACTTGCTCCTCTGTGTGTATGTTCTGTGCTTTCTAAGGTTCTGTCCCTTCTGTCGGCAGCCTCAGGCTGGACACAGGGCCGGTTAGACATTGTGTTTAAAGTATGATGTATGGTATGTGCTTTCAAATGCTCCAACAATGTTTGGGAGGAACCGAAATAAGAAGGGTAATGGATATATGAGGTTCTTTATACTATTCCCTTTACATTGTGCATGTTTGAAATTTTTCACAGGAAAAATATTCTTAATTAACATTTATAAGACTGATAACAAAACACCAGAAAAAAAATGAGTAAAGCCCTACCTGACAGTATGCCCTCTGATAGATTCCTTTGGGGACAGCCGAGCCCAGATGCCACGGCCCTCTTTGGACCCTAGAGTTCAGTGGAATGGGAGCTGATGAGCCGGAGGAAGCAGAGGGGGCAGTTGTCTGGACGTTGGGCTTCCCTCAGCTCTCAGAGTGCTATGTGAAATGTATTAGCTCCCCAGAGCAGTTAGTTCATCCACTGCTTCCCATGATGCTCTCTGGTTATATGTTGGGTTAGAGGTTAGGAAACTGTCCGTTTCCTCATTCATTCATTTATTCAGTCATTCGGCAGATATTGACTGAGCACACAGCAAGTGAGGTTACATGCAGGTGGAGGATACTCTCCACTGTGGGGAGACTACCGGTCGTACATACACATGTAAGTAAGCATGGCCAGTCCAGGTGGGTTCGGTGAGCACCATGAGGAAACACACAGGGTGATAGGGAGGTCAGGGAAGAGACACCAGAGCCACATTAGGTTGGGCGATTAGAGAAGGCCCCTCTGAGGAGGTGCTATTTGAGCTGAGTCCTGAGTGATGAGAAAGCCAGCTGCTAATATCTAGGGGAACAGCTGTCCAAACAGAGGGGAGCAGCCTTGACTTGGTGGAAAACAATGTGAGCACCCTGCAGGCGAGGTGTGGGCTCTGCCTCTGGTAGCTTTCTTCCTTTCCTTTACTCCTCTCTTCTCTCCTTTTCCTTTTAAACTTTGCTCCTCCCATAGACCAGCCCACTTTTGTTTTCCAGTCATTTCTTTTTGTGGGTCCTCTCTGAGTGCCCACAGGTGTTCCACATTGACTTTTGGGTGAGGAGCCCTGTACGGCTGAACCCAGGCTTACTGTGTGGGAAGCTGTGTGTGGATTAGAGTTGTAGCTCACTGCCAGCAATGTTATCATTGCTTGTAAGTGAATTGCAAGTCTGAATTCAGCGTCAGTCCTTTAAAACCCACCTTCAAATCTCTTATTTCTCACCAGTTGAATCAGAGATGTTTAGTTTTAAAAGAAACCTTAGACATTATGTAGTAATGAAGTATTTTCTATTTTAAAAATGATTTTTAATTTTTAAAAATGGCAGTTCCCCATATTGGGGAGGTGAGCATAATCATATACTGCTGGTTAGAATAAAAATTGGTATTGGCATAAAAAATGTAGGTGCCCTTTGACCAAGAAATTCCATCTCTGAGAGTTTTTTTCTAGAGGGATATGTGCAAAGATTTGTCTATAAAAATCTGCATTATAATGTGTTCAGCGGGAAATGATCTACTAGTAAATGTCGACCAATAGAAAATTGGTTAAATTGTGGCACATCTCTGATAGAATACCATGTAGCCATTTTTTAAAATACATTTTTAGAGATTTCAGAGAGGAAGGAAGAGGGAGAGAGAGAAATAAATATCAATGATGAGGGAGAAACATCAGATTGGCTGCCTCCTGCATGCCCCCCACTGGGGACTGAGCCCACAACCCGGGCATGTGCCTTGACCAGGAATCGGACTGGGAATTGAACCGTGACCTCCTGGTTCATAGGTCAGCACTCAACCACTGAGCCATGCCGGCTGAGCCATGTAGCTATTTAAAGTGTTATTGAAGTAGAGTCAATTCAGTCACATGCAAAGCTGTTTACATTATATTTTATGTCAGGAATGCTTTTGGCTGCAACTAATAAAACACTAATTATGTGCAGTATCTGAAGGAAGCAGGGATTTACTTTTCTCACATAGGAAGTTGGAGTATAGGCAGACGCTAGCCTTGGTTCAGTGGTTCAGCACCTCAGGACTACATTTCTGCAATATCTGAACTTGCTCATGCTGGATACCTCATGGTCACAAAAGGGCTGCTGCGGCTTCAGGCACTGAGTCTACCTCCGGGCAGAGAGGGAGTGGAGGTGGCAACTGCTACTTATCTGCTTTCATCAGGAGAGTAAAGACTTTCCTGGAAGCCCCCTAGCTGATTTCTCTTTACATCTTATTGGCTAAAACCATGTAATATGGATCCCTGCTTGCAAGGGATGTTAATAAAGTGAGTATTGAGCTTTCCAAAACGGTAGAGAATAGGCAGAGAGAGACGAGGATTGGAAATGAGTATTGAGTTACCCAACCCACACAATATTAAGTGAAAAATGAGGTTGGCAGAATAACATTTACAACATGGTCCCATTAGGATATATAAAGTGAAATGGATAATTATATGCATTTTTTACACTAGAAAAAAATATTCCAAAATTTTATTCCTGATTGATTCATTTTCTTGTTTTATATTTTTCAAATTTTCTATAATAATACAGAGTTAAAAATAACTGTCTCTTTAACTCTCTCTGAGCCACCTTGAAAGCCCTGGGGGATAGGATGACATGTAGAGTGAAATTCAAGTGATGAGGAGCTGCTCCCAAGTGCTACATCCTGTTAGAGGGGGGCTGGCCAGGCCCAGGTGGGGCCTGAATAGGGATTTGCACCCTACTAAACAAACAAACAACAAAAAGCCATTGCTTTAGTTCTGGACCCTTTTCATAATGATCATGGACTTATCAAGCCTCCCAACCAATCACATCCCACTTCCTCTTCTTCCTTCTCTATTGTGCTCAGCATTTCCTGACCGATAACTGTCTTCCCAAATTCAAACTGTTGATGCCTAAGGCTGTCCTTGGTCAATGGAGGGTCATCAGTCACTTGTCAGTCAGCACTGAACAAGTATTTATTGTTCGACTCTGTTTTAGGCACGAGGGATATCATGGTGAACAAGACAGTCCTTGACTTGAAGAAGTTTACATAGGAGTGGCAGGCAGACAAGTGAATCAACACTTACAACCCAGAAGGACCCCTGCTTTAGCAAAGGTAGGCTTGGGAACAGAGAGGGGCACTAACCTGGCCTTGGATCTTTGGGGAGGTGTATTCCATGGAATATTTTCATGAGGAAGCCACTCCCAGCAGAGAAATGAGAAATAGGTACTAACGAAGAAGAGGGGTATAGAAAGATGAGGGGGAAGCTTTCCAGACAAAGGAAAATAATTACCTTCCCAAAGCCCATCCGAGGGCCAGGGGATATTAATATCTTCCCTGGAAAAGAGGTACTATGGGTAAGTAGGTTACGGAAGCTTAACAGGTTTTTGCATGTCCCAAACTGTTCAACTCTTTTTTTCACACACCATAGAACCAGACAGCTTTTCTCAGAGCTCTTGGGGTTTACAATGTTCATTCTACTGGGTGCCACTGAATTGCATGAACAGGTGAATTCATTTTTTTTTTAATTTAAAAACATCACCAGTTCCCCTTTTCTCAGTATTACTTTTTATCACATGTAGCGGATTACAAATTGGGAATGTGGGGAGGGTGTGGTTCTGAGGACATGTTCTGGATCTGACTCTCAGCGTTGCCTTAGGTTCATTTAGAAGGAATGATGTGAAGACAAGGGATAAGAAGGTGAACTGGTTTTTAAATTTTAGTCAATGTGGATTTGAAAGAATTTTTAATAATCCTGGGCGTGTCTGTCTCTTTTTTGTCTGCACGTTTAGCGTGTGCTTCCAGATTGCAGAGCATACTTGGTCAGTGGGGAGTTGTTTAAACCCAACACAAGGGCAGCATACCCCGGTTTCAAGTTGCTCGCTAGGAGTATTCAGAGAAACTAGCGATGGCTGCATCTCCTTAAATCTGTTCTGTCTGGTGAGGAGGGTTAGTTGAGTAATTAGCAGCACCTCAAAGAATCGAAGCAGGAATGCCAGGAACGCCTGCCCCCTGCTCACCCTGGATGGGCCAGGACCCAGGCCTTTCGTGTCCCAGGTTCACCCCTTCCAGTGCCCGCGCCGTGTGCAGAGGATCATTTCACCCCGACAGCCCTCCCATGGCCTTTCTCAAGGGGCTCTTATGGGCTTCAACTGGTCCCCCCTTTCCTTCCAAAGCAGCTATCTAGGGGTGGGAAGGCAGGGTACTTGGAGCCAGGCAGGGTTTGAACCTGGCTTATCACTCAGGAAATGTTACTTAACGTCTCTCAGATTCCATCTGATCTCTTAGAAAATGGGGATTGTTAGTGTCTGTCTTCTAGGATTATTGAGGTTGAAACGTAACGTACAAAGCAGCGTGTAAACCTGGTGCGCTAGGTGTTCAGTGACTGCTTACGGCTTCATCAGCTCCCCTTTTTGAAGTAAAGTCCAAGCCCTTGAGATCAAAACCCTGGGTGTTGGGTCCTAGGCCCTTCGTGACCCACCCTCTCCCTGTCTTCCCTCTCACTTCCTGCTCAATTCTCCAGACTCAGCCCCATCCCCAGGCTACTTCTCACCTCTGCTCCTGCTTTGCTGCCCCTTTGTTCTACCCAAGTTCCACTCATCATTTAAGACTCAGTTCAGCGAAAGAAGCCGGAATAAAGCCAACATACAGATCCGTGATTCTATTTTGATGAAGTCCAAGAACACTCACAACCAATCAATGGTGATAGAAGTCAGAAACTGGGAAGGGGGAGGGGTTGGCTGGAAAGGGGCAGGAAAATTTGGGGCATTTGGAAATGCTCTAGAGCTTGTTTTTGATTAGTGGCTACACAATTATGCAATTGTCAAAACTTATCAAGCTGAATATTTAACATCTGTGCGTTTTGTTGTATATTAATAATACCTTAAACAAAAGCCTTATCTTCATTATCCTCTCTGAGACGCTTCCCTGGGCTGCCCGGGCTGTTGTGAGCCTCCCTTTAGGGGCCCTAGCTCCCTGCACACATCCTTGCCACTGCGCTCAGCACACACATATCTGCTCTTTCTGTGTTTTGCACTGCGTGAGTCTCTAAGCTCCTATAGGAGACCAGACTTTTGCCCTCTGTGTAACCTTGGGAAAGCTGCATAACCTTAACCTCTTTGTGTTAGTATCTCCTAACATAGTTACTGTGATGAGGAAATGAGAATATTTATGTAAAGGATCCAGCACATAGGAGGAATTCAATGACCCTACTCCAGTGGTCGGCAAACTGCGGCTCACGAGCCACATGCGGCTCTTTGGCCCCTTGAGTGTGGCTCTTCTACAAAATACCGACTTCTGTGCATGGGCCACGAAGTTTCAATCGCACTGTACATGCGCGCCCACACGTGGTATTTTGTGGAAGAGCCACACTCAAGGGGCCAAAGAGCCGCGTGTGGCTCGCGAGCCGCAGTTTGCCAACCACTGCCCTAGTCCATCAACAGGGCAGAACACCTACACTACACTCGTACTTGCAAAGAAAGTGCAGCTTGTTTTTCCATCGCTAACTCAATCTTCGTTGGAGCCCCTCTTCTCCCCCAAGCTGGATAGCAGAGGCGAACCAAGGGTTAGTCCAGTCTGATGACTTTGTTCCATTCAACAACCGAAATAGGCCCTTTAGGTAACTTTGTTTTTTGTTTGTATGTCTCAGCCTTTCAGAGCCCTGCCCCTGCTCCAGTTCCTCTTTAAGGTATAGCAGGGAAATGCAATTTCTTTACAATGTGCCTTTGAGCCAAGATGTGTCTTCTGGGTCCCTGTTTGTGCCTGGTCTGGGCTGCTCCCTGGAGGGCAGCGGCTGAAATGCACCAGGTGCTGCCAGGCTTTGCAGAGCATCATGTCAGCAACACCCAGTGGAGGTGAGGGCTGGGCATTCACCACCAGCCTCCCCATCCCTGCACACCGCCAACCCCTGGGCCCTCAAATACAAGGGGAGAGGGTGGGGAGAGCATAGTGATATATTTGAACATTTTTCCTATTTATTATCTTTGTGCATCTGGCATAGTCTCTGGCTGTAAATGTTTAGTGCCTCGATTAATGATATTAGCTCCCCATCCTCTTCCTTCTGGTCCAGCTTCTCTCTTCCCTTAAAGAAGGGATAGAAAAGAGGCAGACCCTTATGGACACAAAGCAGCATTTGGGAGAGGAAACACTTAGTAGTCAAACAACATAGGATTTTAAACTTTATAAATAAAATAATAAGGTAGACGAAACCTGCCCGTATTCTCTACAGTGTAGTGAAGCCCTGGGAAGTTTCAGTAAGCAACAACAATAATGAAATTCTTATTACCACTAACATCTGTAAAGTGCCTCACAGTCATTTGGGCGCAGAGTGGTGCCTGGCTCGTGGTAGGCACTCCGTGGATGGCTGCTGCTGTCACAGCTATTGCTTTACTTCCTCTCTGTGCTGCTGTTCCTCTCTGGTAGATAAAGCTATGACTTTCTTTATAACTTTCACAAATGAGGAAGCTGAGGCTCAGATAAAGTGACTTGCTCAAAAGCACTGTGGAATAGGCAGCGGAGGCAGGTTGTGGGCCTAGGTCTTCCTGTAATCGAGTGAACGCTCACACTGATTGCCACACAGCAGCCAGTAAGTCAAGGGACAGGGAGGCGGGGCAGAAGAGCAACTTTATTCAGAAAGCCAGCAAGCCGAGGGATGTGGACTGTCGTCCTAAAGCAGTGATGGCGAACCTTTTGAGCTCGGCGTGTCAGCATTTTGAAAAACCCTAACTTAACTCTGGTGCCGTGTCACATAGAGAAATTTTTTGATATTTGCAACCATAGTAAAACAAAGACTTATATTTTTGATATTTATTTTATATATTTAAATGCCATTTAACAAAGAAAAATCAACCAAAAAAATGAGTTCGCGTGTCACCTCTGACACGCGTGTCATAGGTTCGCCATCACTGTCCTAAAGAGCCATCTTGATTAAGTACAGGATTCAGGCTTCCTCTATGTCAAGGGGAGGGAGAAAGGGGGAGAGGTTTGAGGTCAGGAGGTGATTGATGACCGCAGACATCTGCACACCAGCAAGGGTCCGAGGGGGATGGAATTTCTGTGCCCTTTGTCCACAAACCCGTTGCAGTGGTCTCAGTCCCGAGGTCCCTATAAAAGTTTGATAACCATTATTTTTGTATCCTTATCTTTTTAGGAAGGTAGTTTCGAGCAGGGAGGTTGTTTCAGTAATTCCTAGGTACAGGTTAGATTCCTTTAATGGTTAGTATATCTATGGGCAGGACTAAGCAGAAGTTGCTAATCGACGTCATGGGAACTGGGCAAGGTGGAGTCAGAAGGACTGATTGTTTTATTCTAGTACAGTGGGGCCTTGACTTACGAGTTTAATTCGTTCCGTGATGGAGCTCATAACTCAAATTACTCGTATGTCAAATCTTAAAGTGAACGAGTGAGACACGTGATGCTGGGCTGATGTTGTGGCGTTCACTGTGACGTTCGCTGCGCCAACTAGCGGTGGGGTATCTGAAGCTGGCTTGTAACCCGAATTTTAGCTCGCAACTCAAAGCAAAAAATCGGCCGAGAGACTGCTCGTATCTTTTAAAACTCGTTAGTCGGGACACTCGAAAGTCATGGCCCCACTGTACATTCAGCTCCCAGGCTCTTTTCGCTTCCTTAGTCTGCTTGGTTCCTCCTCCATACCTGACTTGCAGCCACTCCAGTTTGCTTACAGAGTCTCAAGGTAAGACAGGATTCCACCTTTAAGCCAGCGAAAGGGGAATTAAATTCTAAGACATAATCTTCTTAGGGCTTAAGCACAACTGAGCCAGATGGGGTCAAACCAATTAGCTTTTGATTCTGTCTAGCAGGTAAATCTAGAGGTAAAGAAAATATAAGAGCATGTTTAACAATTGCTTAACATCTCCTGGTTCTAACATTAGATTGTATACATACTAGAGGCCCTGCGAGGAGTGGGCCTAAGCCGCAGTCTGGCCTCCGCCTGCAGGAGGCCACCAGTGGGGCGATCAGGGGACGGAGCCGCCCCTATCACCCTGCAGCTGGCCACTGTCGCCTCTGCGGGAGGTGACCCAACAGCCAATCAGGCGACGATGCGCTGGTCTGCCGCCTCCCCAACCCCCTCTCCCCACTACCACCCCCATTGCAGTCCCCTCCTCTGCCCACTGGCATGCACCTTGGCTGGCCTGGCTCTGCCTGCTTGCCAGCCCTGCCCCCCTGCACCCCCCCCCCCGGGGTTTGTCGTTCCACCGTTCAGTCAATTTGCATATTACACTTTATTATATAGGACACCTGATAAATTATGTCCATAGGTATTGATGAGAACAAAATGCATTAGACTCATTATCTTTAGGTTCACTAAGAGCTTTTTACTTTGATTTAGAAGATAATGCAGTTTGAACCATTTCTAATTCCAGCAAACAAACCTAAAGAAACCCCAGAGTCTCTTGGCACTTTGCAGATAGGGCCTTGGGTTGACCATTACTTTGCAGGAAACTAAAGTGAGCAAACCTTTTGGCGTGTGGGAAGCACGGCCTTCCTCCTGGTGTTGCGTAGAAAGAGCTGGCCAGGAGCTGGCGCCTCGGGCAGGAGGAGAATGAATCCTTTAGCATCTCCCGCTGTGACTGCTGCACGGCCTGCTCCAGTGGACTCTGAACAAGTGTGCAGATTGATGGTTCGTGCTGGCAACGGCCTCTCTGAGCGGAGCGCACCAACCATAGAGACACACCTGGCCTCTGCTGAGCTTCCAGGAGGTTCTGCTTGCTTGGCTGCACCCTCCTACAGTGGGTACTTCCTGTCCCGATGCTAAGCCATAGGGAAGTGCACAGGAAGGCCACCTTGGCGGCGGGTTGGGGGGGAGGATGAGGTAATGGCTCTGCAGCAGTCTGATTCTGAAGAGGCTCCATGGAGTGTGTGGGAGGGTCAGCAGCGCCTGGTACCTCTGGTAGCTTGGGCACTTGGGATGGCTTGAAGCTGAGCCTGGACAAATTTAACTTCACCTTCCTCAGTCCTTGCCCTGCCCGCCTCACTGGGAGGAAGTGATAGCACCTGGCAACGGTTTATGGTTTAAAGCACATAGAAATGTAAGTTGTTTTCAAAAGGTCAAGTACTATATGATTCCACTTACTGAGGTACCTAGAGTAATCACATTTATAGAGACAGAAAGTGGCATGGTGGTCACCAGGGGCTGGGAGAGGCGGGACTGGGTACAGTTGCAGTTTGAGAAGCTGAAAAACTTCTGGAGATGGATAGATCATGGTTGCACAACAATATGAATTCATTTAATGCCACTGAACTGTACACTGAAAAATGGTTTAAACAAATTTTACGTTATGTATATTTTACCACACTTAAAAGGAACCTAAGTGTTTTAATGTTCCCACGCCCAGAAGTCATTACAAGCCAGCCCTACCTATCAGCCTTCCTGCTACTACAGGTCCTTAGAACGGGACCCCAGCCTCCCCTCAGTCTTACGTGGCCCCGCCTCTAAGTGCCCGGCTGAGTGGTGGTTGCAGGGCATCACCGAGTCTTTATTGCACCCGGCCCTGGTGCGAGGCTCGGCGCCAGGCACAGGACATGCAAAGATAAATGTGGGGGACACAGACCCACAGACGGAGCATTTTCCCCGGGTGCAGAGCGGGAAGGGCTGTGCTGGGCACGGAGGAGGTGGGAAGGCTTCCTAGGGTTCCGAGGATGAGCCAGTGCCAGAGTCCGCCAGACCAGGAGCCTGGCTGAGGCATGGCCACCGTCTGCACTTCTTGTGCTCCATTTACTTTCACGCTTCTCTGCGTTTGCTGGTCCTGTTTCTTCAGCTAGAGTGCACTCTTTCCCTTCTTTCCCTAAAACCCTCCTAATCCTCAAAGCACCGGCTCAGATGCCTCCTCCCTCTGGAAGCATTCCCTCAGCCCAGCCAAAGTGAGTCTCCCCTCCCCCAGAACTCCCACAGCCACTGCTTATATCTCCGTCCAGCACATATTTCTTCCTGTCAGTTAAGGCAGCTGTTTGTTTTTCTGCCTCTCTTGTTGGATATATAGTGGGTTTTTACAGTTCCAAGGGACAGAAACCAGCTGGAACCAGCCTTCGCCTAAAAGGCACTGATTAGAAAACAGGGTGTCTTCCCAGACCAGGACAGTGCCTGCTCTCAGTGCTGCTTCCCTCTTCTCTGCCTGCTTCCTCGCCCACGTGCCAGGGCAGATGGCACTCCACGGCTCCCACGGCTGGTTTCTATCTCGCCGGGGTCAGTGATCACCTCTTGACCGGTTTACCATGGACTGGGGAGCAGGGTACACACGGTGTGAGCCGAGCCCACAGACGCTGGGAGGAGCAGCCTTGGAGGGTCAGGGTGAGCTGAGCTCTGGTGCAGGCGACCACCACAGACCACTCTGTCCTTCCTCTTTCTCCCTCCTCGTGGTTTTCTTCCTGCCTCTCTGCCCATTTCTTCCTTTTATTGTTTGTTGACCTACTTCTTTCTTTCACCCTTGATAGTGTTCTGTATGATTTACTCATGCGCCTTCCCGTTTTGTTCGTTTTTTTAGATGATCTCACGAAGTCCCATGACCTCAGTTGCTATCTATTTGCATGCAAATTACCGATAGTGCTCAGTTCTGAGTGTCTGGCCCATATAGTCTGTTGCCTAGTGGTCATCTCCAGGAGATGCCTCACAGTGCACAAAACTGCATGTACCATCTCCTGTCACCTCTCTGTGCTACCCCATGGACCTGACCCCCCTCCCCGTATTCTCTGTCTCTGTGAATGGTCTCACTAACCACCCCTGTCACATCTGGGAGTTACCTGAACACCTTCCTGTCCTGTACTGCACAAGCCCAATCTGGCACCAAGCCCTTTCCCTTTTACCTGCTAAGCACCTCCCACACCCGTTCACGGCCGTGGTCTTCATTCAGGCCTGCGTCATCTCTTACTGTCATGTAACTGGCCGCTCTGTGCCACCTTACAATTTGCTTCCCCAAAGTGAAGCCCATGTGATCTTTCTAAATAAAAATCCTGCTTCTGTTAGCCCTTTGCTTAAAATCCTTTACTCCTCATTCCCATTGGAATAAGTCATATTTCAGTGTGTGATACACAAACTCCCTCGCCTGCCTGCCTGTCTGTGCAGCCTCACCTCTTGCCTTCTCTCTGGCCCTCAAGTTCCTGACTGTGCCCTGCTTTCAAAGACTCCCCTTTGTGCCTTCTTTTTAAGAAAAAATAAACAAGGTTCTATAATGTACAAATGAAATGTTAATGAAACAGTGAACTAAAAGGTATGGACTAGTTCTCAAATTACAAAAGGGGAAAGATGAAGTCATTAGGTTCAGAGGAAATATATCTACCCCTATGGTGTCTATATTAAAAGCTTCCATTGAGCCGAAACCGGTTTGGCTCAGTGGATAGAGCATCGGCCTTCGGACTGAAGGGTCCCGGGTTCAATTCCGGTCAAGGGCATGTACCTTGGTTGCGGGCACATCCCCAGTAGGGGGTGTGCAGGAGGGAGCTGATCAATGTTTCTCTCTCATAGATGTTTCTAACTCTCTATCCCTCTCTGTAAAAAAAATCAATAAAATAATATTTTTTTTAAAAAAAGCTGACATTGAGTCCAAGAACAATAATAACCCTGTATCAAATGTACAAGAACCCTAGATGACTGGCTTACAAAAACCGAAAAGGCTGCGGGTTCTGACAGTATAATTAGACGGGCCCTAAAGTAAACCACGTCAGACCCGCATTGCACGTTGAAATCTCATGCGTCTAAGGTGCAGGTCAGAAGATGCTTACCTGTGTCCACAGCTGGCCGAGCACGGCCCCTGAACTGACTGACTGTGCCGTCTCTGTTAGGCTTCGTGTAGCAGTCACTGTAGGTGCCTGGATGGGACTTGCGCTGGGGCTGGGAAAGGACATGTTGAGTGAGAAAGAAGATGGGAATGTATGGTGAATGAACAACCAGCATCCTCTGCCACAATCCCGGCTTGATGCCCCGTGATGATCCTTGTTTTATGCTGCTGCACACCAGACTGGTATGTCCCGGTATCTGCACGGAGTCACTAATTATCGAGAATTCTCCGTTGTTATAGCTACAGTTGCCCGAGGTTCAAACTTTTAAGTACAGCCTTCTGTCTTGTACTATTCTGTTATTAATACTTGGTCACAAGTAACAGAAAAATCAAAGAACAGGGGTTTGAACAAACAAGGGCGTATTTTTCTCACATCGTCTGAAGTCTGTAGGGAAGCCGGTTCTTCCTGCTGCTCATCAGAGCCCCTTGCATGTTGGCTTTTGTCCTCATGGTGACAACATGGTGCCGAGCTCCAGGGTCAGGTCTACATCTAGGGGGTGAAGAAGGATGGGAAGAGGGTTTCTTTCGCCAACTGTCTTATTTTATTAGGAACCGGAAACAGACTTTTACTTAGGTACTTAGGTTTTATTTACCAGAACCATAATGCATGGCCATCTGTGACTTCAAGGGAAACTGGGAAAGAGTATATTTAACAAGGCATGTTAAAGTATGAACAAAATTGGGGGGATATTAACAAGGAAGGAGGCAGGGTCAGCGTATTCACAGCTAACAGGGTCTGTCATGGATTGCATCAAGTGTGTTTGTATGCTGTAGCTACTCATCATATTTACTACTAGAGGCCCGGTGCACAAAATTTGTGCACAGGGTGGTGGTGGGGGGTCGGTCCCTCAGCCCAGCCTGCACGCTCTCCAATCCAGGACCCCTCAGGAGATGTCCAACTGCCTTTCCCAATCCAGAACTGCTGACTCCTAACCGCTAGTCTGCCTGCCTGATCGCCCCTAACCCCTCTGCCTGCCTGCCTGATCGCCCCTAACCACCTCTGCCTGCCTGCCTGATCGCCCCTAACTGCTCCCCTACCGGCCTGATCACCCCTAACTACTCCCCTGATGGCCTGATCACCCCTAACCACCTCTGCCTAGCCCCACATCCGGGACCCAGAATTCCCTCCTCCAGGTGGTCACAGGCATCCAGGACCCGGCTTCCCACCCTCTGGCCAGCCGCAGGCACCCAGGACCCAGGCTGGCCACAGCCGCAGGGGACTGTGGGTGGGTGGCTTTGCCTGGACTACAGGAGCTGGTGCCCAGGACCATGGGGCAGGCAGCTTGTCCCTCTCCTGGGCCACAGCCTGGCTGGTCCCCATTCCTCTCTCGTGAGCTCATTTGTGCCTGGCTGGTCCCCATTTCTCTCTTGCAAGCTCATTTATGCCTGACTGGTCCCCATTCCTCTCTCCCCAGTGTTGAGTGTCTGAGCCTTTCCGGCATGATGGTGTGAGGGCATGATGACCATTTGCATATTAGCTCTTTATTATATAGGATTGCTGAAATCCCTTTAGTGTTATTCTTTTAACTCTTCAAATGTCTTAATACTTTTGCAGTGCTTTCTAACACAATCCAGTTTTACATTGGATAAACCCGGCCTTAAATGGGCAAGAGATTGGTTGGACTGTTTTCTGGCAACCACATTCCCAAATTATGTTAGTTTTTCCATTATCAAACTACTTAAGCAAACATTCATAATAGGTATGCAAATTTTGTCAGTCTTCTGTTAATAACAACAGTGAGTCTGGGTGATTGACGCTTGGCATGGGAGCACGAGAACGACTCCGTGTGCACATGGAGACTTCATTCCTACCTCCCCTGCTCGTGTCAGTAGTTCTTCACAATCGTTT
Organism: Myotis lucifugus; assembly: GCF_000147115.1. NCBI lineage: Eukaryota > Metazoa > Chordata > Mammalia > Chiroptera > Vespertilionidae > Myotis > Myotis lucifugus. Next base: position 476,319 of record NW_005871215.1, on the reverse strand, counting down.
CATTTTATGATCTAAATTTGCTGGAATTACACTTGAACAGCTCATAAATAGTATAATTAATTTTTGTTCCACCTCAGCTCCAACTACTAATTGATTTAAACCTACTGCTGTGTATCCTCTCTGTTCCCCTTATATTCCTGGATCGTGAGACTCACACGGTTGTTATTTTACTTTCCACTGCATTTGTATGATCTTGGAGGATAGGAACTGCACCTTCTTGTTTATCACCTGGGTAGCAAAATGCCTGGCCCGTGGTAGGGACACAGTGAACCTGGGCTGAATAACTGAATTGCCAAATGACTCTTGCCCACAATCAGTTACAGAGCAGCAGCAGAGGCAGTCCCAACTGGCCTGCTAGTTCCTGTACGCCAACCAGTGGTTTCTTTAAAAAGAAAAAGTGCAACACACAGGCTGCACACTAGAATATGCCGGGCTACATGGTTGTCCCATTTCTCTGAACCGTGTTTATGGTTTAGTCCAGGCGCCCAGGAAGAGAATGACTTGGTGATACCAGTCCCCCAAGTCCCAGGGCAACCTTACCAGCGCCCTGGTTTCCCTCAGGAGCCTATCCCTGCGCCGGGCACCGTGTCCAGGAGGAGGCGCCACTTGTAATGCTCTTTTTGTAAACATTTCAGTTGGGACAGAAGCAACGCCTAGAAGAGAGGTTTGGGGCAGACAATCTCACAGAAACGGCAAGGCCACCTCAGCGGTTTTGCTGTGTAATTGCTTCAGCCTACCTCTCTATGCACAGCACCCACACACTTGTGCTGACCTGAGCTCAACTCAGTGACTTGCGAAGCCTGACCTCAGGGATGTGAAGATATTTTAAGGCTTTATTTAGCCACTGAGTATGAGTATTCACATATTTTGCTGCAAAAAATATCAGTGCAGCAGGTTACAGGGCACTGCCCAGCTCCACTGGCCATATTACATAATATCACTCTCAAATGAAAAATTCTGACTTCCAAAATGCATCTGGTCCTCAACTCTGTCATCCTCATCGGCCGCCCTGCGCCTAGGCGAATGGACCCCAGTCTCTGCCTTGCAGGGACTGTCCGAGCCCTAGTTGGACCTGTGTCTGTGGTGTGTCAGGGGCCAGCCAAAAGGCAGCCTGGGGCCCAGGAGCACTCAGGATAACCCTCAACTCACATGATACGGGGAAGGTGGGGGGAGGGGTAAGAAAGGTGTCTCAAGGGGGATCCCTGAGGGGAGACTGGAAGAATCCAGCACCTCCTCGCACCAGGCACAGTGCAAGGGACTGAGGATGAGGCAGTCAGCAAACCAGCATTGTCCCAGCCCAGAGGTGGAACACTGCGTCGTGGAAGGCAGCAGCAACCACTAAATTAGAGACCACAGATGTGATGAGGGGTGTTCTGGATGGTGTGGGAGCCTTAAGAGCCCTGTCCATGTTACATCTGGGTTGAGACCCGAAGAAGGGGTGAGCAGGAGTGAGCCAGGTGAAGAGCCAAGAAGTCATGGAACAGGGAGAGCAAAGTCGAGGGTCCTGAGGCTCGGCCAAGCTGCCCCTTTCAAACACCGAGAGAAGTCAGCGTGGCTAGAGGAGAGATGGTGAGAGAGAAGAGGCTGGATCACAGGGCTAAGTCAGATCACCTAAGGGCAGAGCATCCACAGTCTATCTAGCCCCTCAGTGTAGACAGCCCTGGTTTATAGCAATTGTCTCAGTAGTATTATTAATAGCACTGTCTTTCACCCTCAAAAGTGCCCTTATTTGGACCATAAAGTATATGGTCCACTCTACTTAGGGGTCAACTGAGAGACCTGAGAATGTCTCCGTAGGGAAGTGGGAATCCATTGAAAAATTTAAAAGCACATTTTAAAGTTATTTGGGGTGATTGGACCACTGGGCTTTGCAGAATAATAAGGTCTGCTGTCTTACTCTGCTTATCATTCTGTTGGTCTCAAGGGTTGTATCAGGAGTAGATATCAGGCTGGGAAGGTGAACTAGACTAACTGGTCAGCAGACTGACCTTTGCTGTCACAGGGCCGCAGAATTATTTGTGAGCCTCTGTGTGTAGAATTATTTGTGAGCCTCTGTGTGTACACGGACATGGAAATAGAGCCAGTCTCTGATGATCCTGTGATGTGAAAATGTTCTCTGCCCTCAATTGAACCCTCAAGAGTTCCTGTGTTGCCCGGGCTGTCGATAGGTCTGTTTCTGAAAATTCAGGAAGGTTGATGCCTTTCCTTTCCTTTCGCGCCACGTCTGGGGCACGTGTGTTTGCCCACGTGCAGGACCATGCTCGGGCTCCCCCTTCCCAGCGGGATTTTCTTTGCTGGTCAGAACTATCAGTTGGCAACACTTGTTTATCAGCCTCTTGCTTTCACTCAAGAAAACACAGAGGAGACGTCTGGAAAGCCCGAGACTCTTGTTTTGCATTGGTGTGGGATGCTTTCGGTGCCTCTGAGAGACTCAGATCCACGCCTTTGGGAATTCCTTACTCTCGGTTCTTATTTCTGTCACATTTTGAGCACTCCTGTCTGCTGCTGGGTAGGTGGAAAGATAAAAGCTACATGACAGCTGGTAATCCCCTTTAGGCCTCACAGCGAGTTACAGCTTAAGGAGATTTAGCGTTAAGAAGCAGATTAGTCCTCTATAATATGAAGGAATTGGAACTGTCCGCAGCCGCTGAAAAGGCTGCAGTGTGGTCAGGTGTCCTCAGCTTGGTGTCCCTGGAGATGGGGGGAGGTTAACAGAGCTCCCTGGGGTAGCTGCCTGGGGACGCAAAGGTTGGCTCTTACCTGGGTGAGTTCAACTCAGTTTGTAAACCAGGAAATGGTACCTAGAGAGCTTGGGTGATTCATCTCTCAGGGCAGGCTCACATAAACACACACACACACACACATTAGAATACCAAAATTTATTAATTTACTCGCACACACACACACACACACATTAGAATACCAAAATTTATTAATTTACTCTCAAATCAATCACTTGCATTCTCTCCCCAAAGACAAGCTAAGTTATCATTTGAAAGCCTAAGAAAACCTTTTTAAATTTTATCCTAAAAACTCCCTGGTCTGCAGTTCAGTGCATACTCCATCTAGGACACATTCCACAGGTGGTGAGACTGTGAGAACATTGTTATTTCGGCTGTCTCTACTACACGCCTGCAGGTACACTCACTCAGTGTAGTAACATTTTACACTTGGGGTCCCTGGCTGTGCACCAGGAGTGGAGTCCGAGCATGGGGTTGTGTATGTGCACGGGTGTATTTCTCTGGGAAAGATCCATAGCTTTCATGAGACCCTTACAAAAGAGAAGAAAGTCTGCTGAGACTTGTGGACGTCCACACCTAGCTTATAATGGGACAGCCTTTGAAGTGACACTTTTAATACTCGTGCAGCATGTACTTAAAGGGGTAGCATAAGAAGATGGCACTCAGCTTTTCCACATTTCCCAAGAAATTCACCTCTGACCCCTGCTTGTGTTTGCTGGTTAGCATAACGAAGGCCCTGCAGATATCCAGGTCTATCATGCCCCACACCCCCTTCCCTTCTGTAGTGTCAAAATAGTTCTTAGAGCAGAAGTCATTCCATGAAAAGGAAAGCATTTCCATTCATGAAGGCTGAGGGAGTTGGGCAGAGCTTGAACAACTGAGCCTCTAGAGTTGGAGTTATTAAAAAAAAAAACAACACAAAAAAACATCTTTTTCAAGGGCATCTCCAGTTCGTATTCGCGTAATGTAAACGCTACTGTAGTGTTCCCAGAAGAATAGCCTTGCACTTTATTGGCCAAGAGGGAGTGAGCGCACTTTGCATTCTGGGATATGACCCAAGGTGATTCTAAGGTGCCATGCACACCTCTGCTCTGGCCAGCCCAGGCCTGCACAGTGTGTGCTGGCTCAGGTTCTGCCCCCTCTGCATCACCCCCCCCCGCCCGGCAAGGACCTCTGCTTCCTGTTTGGGATGCCTGACTTTAAGTCTAGGCCCGTGTGAATTGGACATTTAATCCAATGTTACTCTGGGAATCTGTTTGCTCTCTCCTTTCCTTTCACAGGTGAGCCGTGGCACTCGCCCTACCTTTTCCTCTGACTGTGGCCTGTTCCTATTTGTAGGCTTGCGACTCCTGTTTCAATAATAAGACAACTTTGTGCTGCTGACTCTCATACGAACATGGTACAGGACAATAACAATTAGATGCTAGTGGTCACGTAGCTTCCGTTTCCTTTGAAAAAGAAAGTGTTTTTGTGTCTTAGTGTAGAGTGCTCTCACTAAGAGCTGGACTTAGGAGAGACTCTCACTTTCCACATGATGCATTTTGATAATATTTAGGCTTTTATGAACATGTATGATGTTATGTGTGGTTTGTATGAACGGAATTGAAACAGCACTTGGCGCACCTAGTTCTCACTATTGGCCCAGCGCTTGGGTCCGTGTGTGATGGCGATGGAGGCAGGTTTCCCAGGCGGGGATTGGCAGACCAGTTCTGCAGTGGGCTGGGCAGGAGACACTGGCTGCTTCGTCCCGGCTTCTCAGCTCTGCAGCTGCAGCGCCAAGCAGCCACAGCCCACATGTAAACAGGTGGGGTGGCTGCACCAATCAAACTTGATTAGAGGCACTGAAATGTGAATTTTTTGATTTTTTTTGCAACTGTTTAAAAATGTAAAAACTATGGCTAGCTCATGAGTCATACCAAAAAGGCAGGGGGCTGGGTTTGGCTGATCCCCGCTCTTCATCAACTTACCACAAAACTGGCCAGAGTGACGGATGTCATTAAAACAAGCTGCGATGATAGAAATCAATCAGTGTTTGCTTCTGCAGGTGAGGTGGGGATTTACTTAAAAGAGCCAGCAGGTAACTTCCCAGGGTTACGGCAGTGTTCATGTCTGACTAAGGGTGGGTGACACAAGTGAATATAGTTGTCAAAATTGATTGAAGGTATGGTTAAGATGGGAACTTTTTGTTGTATATAAACCATACTTCAATCGAAAGAAAAGGACCAAGTGTTCATAATAATCACAAATCTCAGTGCATGTGACGGGCAGGAATGTATTTCTCATTCGCATGTTTGTGGGCCCACAGGGGTGGCTCTGCCCCACTCATGTGCCTGCGCTGGGCCCCAGACTGGATGAGGGTAGTTCTTCTCTTTGCAATGGCCGGGGCACAAGACAGCACAGCGAACAGTGTATGCATAGTCCAGCCTCCGTTTGTGATATCGCCCACACACAGCCTGACTACAACTGGCCACATACTGTAATCTAAGAAAATGTGACTAAAATGCAAAAAATCTGTGTCTCGTGTATAAAACCTGCCAAACCTCCACCTTTGCAAGAATGGCAGTGTTACAGGACAGCAGGACACACACGTATGAAATAACAGAAAAGCAAACCAGGACTGAATACAACCAAGTGCCAAACTTTGTCTACAGATAAAAACGGGTTTCTAGCAGGTCAGAAAGGGCAAGTCCTCGGTCGTCCACGCGATGGTGACGACACCTGAGGTGGTCCTTCCTCCGCCCATTTCTCAGGATGGTGATGCTGTCGTTCTGCTCATGCAGCAGCGTCTCCCTGAGGAGAGCTCTGCTTGCCCATGGCCTCTGCGGCCCCTTTGCTGCAG
>NW_005871215.1:463138-470635 GCF_000147115.1 Myotis lucifugus | reverse complement strand
ATATCTAACTAAGCCGTCCCCCTAAATATTTCACAAATCTTCATGTTGTCATGGTCTGTTTTACAATCTCATCATGATTCATCAGAGCCATCGCCTCTATGCTGCTCTCCTAGCATTTAGCCTCTCCTGCACTAACCCTCTGTCTACTGTATCCAGAGGGACCCACATCTGATCTTATCACTCCCTTCCTCGTGTGTGTGTGTGTGTGTGTGTGTGTGTCTATGAACAACAGTTGTGTCCAGAAAAGGGCACTTGGGGTCTAGAATGGGAAGGCACTTAGTTTTTAATCATATACTATCTTTTTTTGGTGTTATACTGTCTTACCATGAGTATATATTCTTATCCTTAAATACGATAATTATAAAAAGAAGTATTAGAAGAATCGGTGGCTGGACTTTATGACTCACTGGAGACAGAGAATGAAGTAGAAGGAAGAGTCAGTGATTTTGAAATGTGAAGCCTGAATTACTGGGAGATGATAGTGTATGGGGGTGCGGGGGCGGGGCTAACCAACACGTTGACATTCTGCAGTTGCAACTTACGGGCTTCATCTCCCAGCTCATGGGTCGTAAGCCTCACCAGCAGCACAGGGCTGCTCGGATTCCTAAATCCCACAGCTTCTCAAGAGCAGGTTAGTGTTTTCTTATCGACAATAGTTGCTTCCAGCATACCAGTAATCGATGAAAGTGGATGCAGTAGAGAGTGTTAAGTTTGAAAACGGCTTTGGGATCTTGAATCTGGACTCTAATGTAACGCTGTAAATCTGGGCAAGTTCCCTGACTTCTTTGAACTATACTTCTCTCATCTGTGAATGAGCAGTACTAACAGTGCCCCCTCCGCAGCAATAATTTGGGGATCAAATGAGATATTTCATGTAAAGCTCCCACTACAGTGTCTAGTTCATGTTATACTCATGGTAAATGCTAGCTATTTGTGTTAATAAACTGTGTCTAAGAATTAGTTTTCCTCTTTTTGCGTGGAAACCTGCAGTGCACAGACGGTCATGTTTTTGGTAGCTGCATCACACTGATGAATCATATTGAGTCAAAGAGTCAACTACAATTCTTACCTCTGGGTCTTCTTTACATGTTGTTATTCACACCTCTCCCCTCTCCTGCACCCCACCCCTATATTTCTTAGGCTTTACACTTGTCAGTTGTTTTTATTACATTTCATCATGTTTAGTCTTAGTGAGAAGTGATCTAAGATGAAAATGTTAGTGAGTTGAAAAGCATTTATATAAACCTATGGATTATAAAACCAGAATGGGTTATGAAGGCATATTATGGGGAAACCACTAACATTTTGAAGTCATATAGTTCATTCCTTCAACAAATAGTAAGTTGTTACAGTGACTAACACATGCAGCAAGACAGGCAAGGACTCTATTCTTAGTGTGTACTTACTGACAGGGAGAATATATGTCAACAAGGTTATCTCTATGGTGATAGTGAGGAGCTGAATCTGAGCTCTCAGGAATGAGCCAGCTGTGTGACTTCTGGAGGAAGAATGCTCCAGGAGGAGGGAACCACAGGGCCAAGAGCAAGGTTGGCATTTGAAGGAGCAGACAGAAGGCTAGTGTAGGAGAATGTAAGTGAGGGGAGAGCGCGGTGGGAGACAAGGGTGAGAGAGATGGGCAGGGCTGGGTCACAGAGGGCTGTTCTTTGTGTTGCATTTGGGTTGGGTTTTGTGGTGGGTTGAATAGGGACGACCCCAGAATGGCCATGTCCTATTTCTGGAACCTGCAAATAGGTTACCTTACATAGTAAGAGGAACTTTGCCGATGAGATTGAGGATCTTAAAATGGGGAGGTGATCCTGGATTACCTGGTAGGTTTACCAGTTGGCACTATGCCTAATAAGACTAATGAGTGCACACACATTTGGTTTATGTTGCCTTGCCCTGTGATTACATAAACAAGGCATGCAAGCAGCCTCTAGAACAGTGGTTCTCAACTTTCTGGCCCTTTAAATACAGTTCCTCATGTTGAGACCCAACCATAAAATTATTTTCATTGGTACTTCATAACTGTAATGTTGCTACTGTTATGAATCATAATGTAAATATCTGATATGCAGGGTGGTCTTAGGCGACCCCTGTGAAAGGGTCGTTCGACCGCCAAAGGGGTTGCGACCCACAGGTTGAGAACCACTGCTCTAGAAGCTAAAAAAGGCAAGGAAACGTTCTCCTCTGCCTCCAGAAGGAACCCAGCCCTGCTGACACCTTGATCTTAGACTCCGCATCTCCAGAACTGTGAGAGAACACATCTGTGTTGTAAGTCACTAAATTGCCGTTATTCATTACAGCAGCAATAGGAAACTAATGCAGGTTACTAATTCCAAAATGCAGTAGGAAGCTATTGGAGCATGTTAAATAGAGAAGTGATGGGATCTTCCTTAGTTTCTTAAAGATTGGGTTATTGGGGGTGAGTGGTGTAGGCTGGGCAGCAGGGAGCCAGATAGGAGGCTATGGCAGTAATCTCAGGAGAGAAATAACAGAGGTCCAGCTTGAGGTGTGGCAGCTAGATGGAGGGGACTGAGCAGATTTTGGATACAAAGTCGATAGGAATTACCTATTGATGGTTGTGGGACACAGAAAAAAGAAATCCAGGGTGATGCTGAATTTGGACTTACACATTTGGGTGCATTTATCGAAACGGGGAAGATAGGACAAGGACAGGTTTAGGGGGAATTGTGCATTCTGTTTTGGACATGGTAAGACTGGAGATGCCTATTAGACAAAAGCAGATGCATATCTGGGCAGAGGTCTCAAAAGAGAAACCAGCTGCCTGTCCCTCACCCCCGGGCAGTGCTTGCCCTCCCACAGAATGTCTCTTGTGCCACCATCACAAAGAGACTCCCCTGGCTGGCCAAACCTGTGGCATTTCATTCCATGTTTCTATCCTTTGTCCTGGGCTCAGTTTTCATTGCCTACTCGGTGGAAGCTGAATGAGCAATGGACAGAGTCTAAAATGAGGCCCGGTGTGTTTGATAACTAAAGAGCGATAAAAGGCAATTTAGATTCATTTGTGCCCCAAATGTATCTAGTTATTCAGTACCTTTTCTGAGTGCTAAGTGGATTTCATAAATTTTAATTGCTGTTTAACTTTTAATTGTGTTCATGTGGGGTGGCCAGTTGGCACTGTGCCTAATAAGACTGATGCGAGCACACACATTTGCATACAGAATGCGTAGGGGCCAGGCAGTAAGGAAAGGCTTAGAATAAGAGGAGAAAAGGGACAGTGAGTGAATAATTGAAACACATTTACTTTCAGGAAAAGGAAAAATTGTCCAAAACTTTTGTTTTCTATTCTTCTTAAATAATATAAGGCTTACTGTTATTTCCTCGCATTTGGTGTCGTGGCTTCTTTTTTGAGGAATGTGACCTTGTACTATAAGAGGAGCTAGGTTGTTATTTACAATGGAAAGAATTCTGATCTTCAAATGTTTATGGTTCGTCTTGAGCAACGCCAAAAACTGTTGTTTACTGAACAACTTTGCTCTGGGAAGTACTTTGCTGAGTGCCGAAGTGGGTACAGGAATGAGCATGCTTTTGGCCAAGTCGTTGGCTTAAGCAATAGGAAATTTGTTCTGACATGGGAAGAAATAGGGCACTTTTCCCGTCACAGTCTGTCCAGCTGCCGCTCTCCCCTGTGATTGCTATCGCTCTGCCCTGTGTTTGATGGCTGCATCTTAGGATAAGAGCAAAGTGGCTGTAGGGACTCCAGGCATCACATCCAGATCTGATAACATTCAAGGGAAACAGAAGGGTTGTCTCTCTTTTGTGTGTCTTAAATGTGAAATATCTTCCCTAGAACCCTCTCAGCAGACTTCTCACGTGCCATGTGCCAGGATTGGGTCACATGTCCATTTGTGTGGAGAGCAGCTACAGCGTTTGGACAGGTTCAAGCTTTGGACTAATGAGAGCGCACGGTCCGCTCGTGGCAAAGCCACGTGCAAGTCCCAGGTTGGAGGGCAAAGCCCTCCCAGCACAATTATAGCCAAAGGCTATGGTTGTAAGTTTGACCTTATGGTCCGAACCTGTGGTCCCAGGTGGCTCAGTGATATAGGCTGCAGGAGGTGCAAGTGCTGCCAAAACAAAGCAGGTGCATGTAATTGAGTAGATTTGAAACCCGAGAGAACATTGTAAACATTTGACCACGCCCTTACTTTGCCTCGTGGAATCTGGCTATAAAATAAAGACTCGGCTTGCAGGCTGTGGCACTGTCTCTCCATCCGAGAGCAGTGTCCCACCTAGCACCAGCTTTATTCTCATGTCTGTCTTCTTTAATCCTTCACCACTTCCACTCAGGTTCACCCCTGGCCGTGCTGAGCGCAGCACACATGTGTAAACCAATCACTGGCTGAGGAAATGGAATTAGTATGATTGACTTAGACCAGGTGCTGGCAAACTACTGCTCACTACCTGTTTTTATCAATAAAGTCTTATTGGTACAAGCCACACCCGTTCATTCACATATTGCCTGTGTGTACATTTATACTATAAGCAGCAGAGTTGAGTAGTTGTAACCTAAGTGCTTTGTCCACAAAGCCTGAAATATTTACTCTGCCCCTTTATGGAAAAGGATGTGATCCTTGGCTTAGACCTGTGGTCGGCAAACCACGGCTCGAGAGCCACATGCGGCTCTTTGGCCCCTTCAGTGTGGCTCTTCCACAAAATACCACGTGCGGGCGCGCACGTACAGTGCGATTGAAACTTCGTGGCCCATGCGCAGAAGTCGGTATTTTTTGGAAGAGCCACAGTCAAGGGGCCAAAGAGCTGCACGTGGCTTGCGAGCCGCAGTTTGCCGACCACTGGCTTAGACTAATCATCTGGGATGTTTGGGTATCGGAGAGTCAAGCAGCAGCTGTAAATTACATAAGAAGTGTAGGATGTGGTCCTGTTCCTCTAAGTTACTGGAAGAAATCAGATGTAAGATGCCCCATAAATACTTATAATTAGAAACTTTCTTTCCTTTCACTCCAAAGAAGAGAAACAGTTTCATGGCAGTTCAAATGGGGGAAAAATCAGAGGGATTTAATTGATGCAGATATTGACCAGTCCTTGCCTCACAGCGTGCAGACAACTGGGAGTAAACCAGGAATGCGTCTGTGAGAAAATGATCCGTTGGATAGTGTGTGGGGGGTGGGGGGGCAACAGTATGTCAGTGGCCAGAGGGAGTTGACTGGAATTTGGGGTGTCCAAGACATAATGGACAGAGTTCCTTCAAGGTGAAGAAAATGTTACCAGAGAAAATAAGTGAGAAGGGCTGGTAGGAACTAAGCAGAGGTTTGGGGGTTGGACTCCAATCCCCTCTGAGGACTGAGGGGAGCCCCCCCCCTCAGAGCTCTGGGAGGAAGTGCTAAGCCCTTCAACAAGGCCAAGGACTGGGGCTACACTGCCGAATGTGTACTAGGTGAGGACACTGTCTTTGGGGTCTGCCGGCATAGCCTCTGCCACCCCTTTCTTTCTGTGTGTCCTGGGTTTTTGCATCTGTTCAATGGGGATAATAATAATATCTGCATTCCAGAACTGCTGGGAGAATTAACTGTGGTGAAGTAAATGCTTAGTGTCGTTCTCAAATTGTACAGAAGTTCTGGCTGGCACCTTGGGCTCATTTACAGATAGTGAGCAGCTAGAAGTTATCTGTTAGGAAGGATTCCTATTGCAGTGACTGAATCCTGGCTCTATGTTTGAATCACTTCAGGAGTGTTTTTAAAAGTACTGATTTTTAAAAGGATATTGAATCAGAATCTCTGGAGCTAAAGAACAAGGCACTGATCATTTTTAAAAGCTCCCGGATGATTCTAATGTGCACTGAGAGCCACGTCTTACTGTGTCATCAGTCCTGGTTGTCATTGGCTCAGGGCCTCACTAAATCTGCCCAGGGCCACCTCACTGGAGACAGCTTGGAGGTTTGGGGGGTGGAGGGCTGTGGCCATTGGAGACTGTCAACTCTGAGCTTAAGATAAGTTGACAGAGAAGAGAAGTTGCTAAAACCCAAACCCACGCACACATTCACAGATAACATTCATCTGATGAAAAGAAGCCCTGTCTGGAGCGAGGAATGAACAGGCCCCCTGGACTCCGAGCTGATCCAGGCACACCGTTTGAGGAGAGATACAGTTGAGAGTGAGCCCTGTCTTTTCCAGGCCTTTGGACAGCTCTGGGGAGAGTGGTGGTGTCCAGACAGGCGGCCTATGCCCAGGCACCACCATCTGCTGGAGCAGATCACAGATGGAAGACGTTTGCCAGGAGTGAGCAGTCTGGGGAGAGCACCGTGCAGGGAGGGGAGAAGGTACTTCAATCCAAGAGGTAGAGCCTCGGGTCAGTAGCTGAGTTTTAATGAGCATTCTCGCAGGGTGCTGAATGGTAGGAACAGGGTTGGCTGACAGGTAGAACATGCATGTGTTATTAAAGCCAATTTAAAAATTCCACAGATAGTGAGCAGTTCTCACACTTCCTGGGGTCAAAGGCATATTCTTAAAGCCCCAACAAAACACCCACTGGAAGGTGGGCAGGATGATACACAGAGCAGAGACCATGCCAAGTAGCAGAAGTCACAGAACTAGAACATGGAACCTGGAGAAGGTGGAGAGCTGAGCACAATGAGAGCATCTTAGGGTACGTGACCTATCAGCTGCAGAAGAGTGTTCGGGACCACTGAGTAGACATTGCAGGGAACCAGACTTTTGTTAAATAGTTAGAAGTTGTTTTAACATCAGGAATCGAAATTAGAGTAAGGTTATGTGTTGTTAGATAGTAATGATCCTGATACTAGACATATCCAAACCGACATGTGAGAGATTACTAGTGTTGAGAGAGAAGTAGAGTAGATCAGTGTGAGGGCTCCACTCAACTCATCTGATTCAGGTGTTGTGGTGACTAGTGGGATTTTATTTTTTAAAGAGTTATGCTCCCCCTCCAACACCCCTTCTAAAAAAATGTGAGAAACTTAGATTGTTATGATTCCTTAATTTCTATTACAAGAAGCCATGACAACTATTTGAACAACTGAGTGCTACTTGTCTTTTTTGCGACTCCAAGAGATTCAAATATTTCTGTAAATAAGGACTATGTTTTATTTTCTTTTTTAAGACTTTTAAAAATAGATTTCTAGAGGGAGAGAGAGAGAGAAACATCGATATGTGAGGGAAACATCCATCGGTTGCCTCCTGCACGCCCACTCCTGGGGATTGAACCCACAACCCAGGCATGTGCCCTGACCAGGAATCAAACCAGCAACCTTTCAGCATTCGGGATGATACCCAGCCACTGAGCCACACTGTCCAGGGCAGGACTATGTTTTCTTTTCTTTTTTTTTTTTAAGAATATATTTTATTTATTTATTTATTTTTTTAAATATATTTTATTGATTTTTTACAGAGAGGAAGGGAGAGAGAAACATCGATCAGCTGCCTCCTGCACATCTCCTACTGGGGATGTGCCCACAACCCAGGTACATGCCCTTGACCGGAATCGAACCTGGGACCTTCA
>NW_005871215.1:452253-462835 GCF_000147115.1 Myotis lucifugus | reverse complement strand
CCAGCCAGCCCTGATGGCCCTGATGGGGAGGGGGGCGGCTGGTCAACCTCCCACAGTCCTTCCCCCTGGCTGGCCCACCACAATCAGCCCCGATTGGCCCCAATCGCCAGCCAGGCTTAGGGACCCTACCCATGCACGAATTGATGCACTGGGCTTCTAGTAAATTATAATGGAGCTAAAAAATTCCTGTCCCTAGTGACATACAAGCCGTTGGCCTTAACATTACTGCACAGTGCATTACTCACATGTCTGTGGTGATGCTGGTGTAAACCTACTGTCCTGGCAGTTGTATAAAAATATAGCATGGACAAGTGTGTATAGTACATAACACTTGATAATGACAATAAATGATTATGTTATAGGTCTGTTATTTACTTTTTAGAGTGTACTATTTCTACTTATAAAAACAATAGCTTGCTGTAAAACAGTGCATGTTATCCACCTCATACATCTCATGTTTACTGTGTTTTTTTATTGTATCATTTTCTCTTCTTCTTGACTTAATCTCTTATTGTTTTGTACAGTAAGGTGCTGTGCAGGCTTGTGCCTAGGAGCAATGGACTATACAATACAGCTTAGATCAGGGATGGGCAAACTTTTTGACTCGAGGGCCACAATGGGTTCTTAAACTGGACCGGAGGGCCGGAACAAAAGCATGGATGGAGTGTTTGTGTGAACTAATATAAATTCAAAGTAAACATCATTACATAAAAGGGTACGGCCTTTTTTTTTTTTTAGTTTTATTCATTTCAAACGGGCTGGATCCGGCCCGCGGGCCGTAGTTTGCCCACGGCTGGCTTAGATGTATAGTAGGCTATGCCATCTAGGTTTGTATAAGTGCCTCTGTGATGTTCACACAACGACAAAATCGCCTAATGATGCATTTTTCAGAATGTATCCCATTGTTAACTGGTCCATGACTGTACTCTTTCTTGCTTGACTTGAGCAAGAAATGTGTTGGCCTGGAGCTGTAGGTAGTAACTATCAGGCACCTGTGATAAGGCCAGTTTCAGAATGAGCTGACACCCAGCCAGGCAGAGTGGAGAAAGGGAGAGAATCAGGTCTCTGTGACATAACCCAGCTGCCAGATTAAACTTTGGTGGGAGCCAAAACTACTGGCCTTTCCAAGCATGGAAGTTCCCTTTATATGTAAGCCAGTAGGTCTTCTTTGATTTAGAGACAAAGATTCCTTAATGATCATTATCATGGTTATTTTTGAGTAGTGGAGTTACAGGTTACATTTTATCTATTATTTAACTGTATTTGCTACATAGTGAGCATGGATTCATCTTATAATGCCAAAAACAACACAGAAATCTATGAACATGTCATCATAGCATCTGCATTGCCTGGAAGTTATTGACCTAGGAAGGTAGACATTCTTAACTAGGACTCAACTAAGACACACTTACAGCCAAGTTACCTTTTGCCTCAGATAGGTCTCTGCTGATGTCACACTGCCATCTGTGTTATTGTACTGCTGACAATTCACTAGTTTTGTAAATTTTGTTTCTAAACAATTTTTATATATTGGTGCATCTTGACTAATTGCTTTTGGGGGAGGCAGAGAAGTACCACCTAATGAAACTACCTTTTACCACAGCTTCCTCTTCTGATTTTTGAGCAGTGAAGAAACTCAGTGCTGTGCTGTCAGCCATTTAATTTTTCTTCCTCCTGACTTATAAAAAATACATATTTGTGGTCAATTTTAAATTAGTAGGTATATGAATTTTTAAATGTAACATAAATTATGAGAAGACAGTAGGATGAAAGGAAACTGATGGATTGAGAGACTTAAAAGATGCATCTATCAATCACTACATGTGAACTTTATTTGAGAACTGATTCAAACAAATTTAAAAAATACAAGATTTATAAGAAATTTAAGCATTGGTTATTTGAAGCATTAAGGTGTTATTGTTGATTTTTAAGATATAATAATGGTATTGTTGTTACGTTTTTAAAGAAAGAGTCTTTGTCTTTTAGCAATACATACTGAAATATTTGCAGGTGAAATAATATGATACCTGGGATTTGTTCCAAATTTATACAGAAGAAATGAAGTGGGTAGGAATACAGATGAAACAAAACTGGTCATGAATCCAGGCTGAGGCTGAGTAATGGGTGCTGGGGGTTCATTAATCTGTTTATTTTTTCTGTAATAAAAAGTTAAATAGCTATAGAAGTCTGCCCTGATTACTTTCCAGTGGTAATCAATATTAACAATTTGATATATTTTTCCCAGAAATTTTCTACATCTAAATTACAGAAAGGAGTAGTGGAGAAGTCTTGGTCTTGATTTTATTTAATTAAATGGACTCACTAGATATCCTGTTCTACAACTTTGTTTGGGGGAGGAGTATGTGGGAGCTCAATATATTATGAACATTTTGGCATTTAATTTCGTATTGGAGCAACTGATGATTTTTTTCCCCTAAAGAGAACAGAACCCTTTTCTTCTTTTATAACAGTGCAGCCTCTGCATCCCAGGGAATAATTTTCGCTTTTTGTGGGAAATACTTGTGTCTGAAGCCTGGAGTTTCTGCGGCTTTGACCAGAGCTCTAATTCCAAGTCTTGGACAGGAATATTTACAGGAATATTTCACCTGGAAATATTCCTCCCTCATCTGATTATGGATCTTTCCTGGCCCAGGATCCCCATAGGAAGCATCAACTCCCACCTCCCCCACCCATTTTGCTGTCAGTGGGCAGTTGTAAACCTGTCATCCTTGGAAGGTCAGCACTCTGTTGCCTACGGTTTGGGGGAGGGAAGGGCAAATGTCTGTGAAAGCTAGAAAAAGCATTGTTGAATTCCTGTTGCTTGTTTGTGTGTAATTTTAGATAATGTGAATTCTTAGGAACTCATGTCTATTAGTGAGAGAGAGAATTTGTGTGAGAGAGTGGTTTGTTTTTTAAAAGAATAGGGTGGGTGAATAGGTGACCAGCCTTGGCTCCTTGATGGAGCTTTCTGTTATTGCTGGGGAATTGACGCAGTTTAATCCCAGCACACCTTTCAGTATCTGCTCCTGTTCATTTCCCTGTTACCCCAATGGGGAAAGACAAGCTAAGCTTAGGATACCTTCTTCCTCCCTTACCCTTGAGGATCACAGTGAATATCGTGCTTTTCATGACATACTTGCAGCGTGCTTTCAAACACTGCTGTCATCATTTTATTCTTATCACATATTTTCAGAGTAACTGCCTGTGCCAGTCACAGTACCAGGCCTTTGAAAGCAGGGACTGCAAGATAAATGAGTTTTCACATCGTTGTTGTCTAGGTGGGAATACTGAGGTTGGGCATTGAGGAAGGTTGGACCTATGGACCTATGATTACTGTGGGGAGCATTTGTTAAAAAATAAATAAAGATATATATATATATTTCCCCAATGTGCATTAGTGTGTGTGTGTGTGTGTGTGTGTGTGTGTGTGTGTGTGTGACAAAGGAGACAAGAATATACCATGGGTAAAGACAGTGTATTCAATAAAACATGTTGGAAAAATTGGACAGATGCATGCAAAAGAAATGAAATTAAACTACCTTCTTACACCATATACAAGAATAAACTCAAAGTGGATTAAAGAATTAAATGTAAGACCTAAAACCATAAAATTTCTGGAATAAAAAAATAGTAAACTCTCTAACATTGCTCTTAGTATTATTTTTTCTGGTGTATCTCCTCTGGCAGGGAAACAAAAAATTAAAAAATGGGACTATATCAAACTGAAAGCTTTTGCACAGCAAATGAAACCATCAACAAAACAAAAAGACAACCTACTGAATGGAAGAAGGTATTCGCCAATGATACATTTTATAAGGGGTTAATATACAAAATTTATAAAGAACTCATACAACTTAACACCAAAAAACCCCAAACAATCCAATGTTAAAAATGGGCAGAAGTCCTGAATAGACACTTCTCCAGAGAGGACATACAGATGGCTGTCACTAATCATCAGAGAAATGCAAATTCAAACCACAATGAGATATCACCTCACACCTGTCAGAATGGCTATCGTCAGTGAATCAAAAAACAAGTGTTCGCAAGAATGTAGAGAAAAGGGAACCCTCGTGCACTGTTGGTGGGATTGCAAATTGGTGCAGCCATTGTGGAAAACAGTGTGAAGGTTCCTCAAAAAATTAAAAATAGAACTACCTTATGGCCCAGCAATTCCACTTCTGGGAATATATCCAAAGAAATCCAAAACACTAATTCAAAAAGATATATGCACTCCTATGTTCATTGAAGTGTTATTTACAGTAGCCAAGATGTGGAAGTAACCCAAGTGCCCATCAATAGAAAATAGGATAAAAAAGATGTGGTATGTAATACAATGGAATAATACTTAGCTGTTCAAAACAATGAAATCTTACCATTTGGGACAACATGGATGGACCTAAAGGGTATTATGGTAAATGAAATAAGTCAGACAAAGACAACTATCATACAATTTCACTTATATGTTAAATCTAAAGAGCAAAATAAACGAACAAACAAAACAGAATAGACTCATAGATAAAGTGAACAAACAGGTTGCCAGAATAGAGAGGAGTGAGGGAATAGGTGAAAAGGGAGTAAGAAGTTACAAAATAGGATAAAGTACAGCATAGGGAATATAGTCAATAATGTTGTAATAACTATGTGTGGTGCCAGGTGTGTAGTGGAATTATCAGGGAATCACTTTGTAAATTATGTAATTGTCTAACCACTATGCTGTACACCTGAAACAAATATAAGATTTTAAATCATTTGGGGGGATTAAAATTAGAAGCTGCCATAGATTTGTTTTAACAGATTCCTTTCAAAGGATTTAGTCAAGTGTTGTTGTTTTTTACTTCATTCATTTATTCAACAACTTTTGAGTTTCTATCTCAAGCATTGGCATTATGGCTAGAGTTATAACAGTGACTCAAACTTGGTTACAGACTATTCGGGGCATTTTGTTAGGAGTGTTGTCTGTAATCCAGTCTAACCCAATCACATGCTAGCTGACCACATGTCACGTGCATAGAGTCAAATTCTGTTTGTGGATGCCCAGACTGATGTGCGTAAAGAAATCTCTGGACAGATGGCCCACCGGCACCTGTTGTGACTGCATCTTGTCCTATGCCTATGGGGTAAATCAGGGACAGGGGAAGGCTTAGAGTGAAACAAAGGTGAAGCTATTTCTGCAAACACGAAGGCCCCATGAGTAGTCCTCTTTGGACTTGTGTCACAATCTGCCTAAATTCAAGAGGCCACTAGCTAGTTTGTTTAAACTGGAACTGCCCGTGTAGTTTTAAAATTCCCCACTATTTAAAGAACTGCATCTCCTCTCAGCTCACCAACAAATAACAGTCCATTTTTAATGCATTAAGGTTCTGCAAAATTTCACACTTGCACTGTTTTTTTAATGTTTAAACTGAACACACACACACACACACACACACACACACACACACACACACACTGTCCTATAGGCAGATGGAATGGAGACAAAGGTTGCTCAATTCAGTAAGTATTTACTAAGCATTTCCTAAGACAGGCATTGTGAAAGATGAAAGCACACAAATCCAACAATAGTAATCAAAGCAACAACAAAACCTCTAGTTCTTTTAGATGCCACGTGTCCCTTTTGGGTGCTTTTTGGTCCAAGTGCTGATGGTGCAGTATAAGAAATTTTGAGATCATCCATCTAATTCCCCAGGGAGGGCGGGCAGATAAGAAATCTGCGGCCTGGAAGGGTATCAAGCCCAAAGTTTCTAAGTATTCACTAGGAAAAAGCATCAAAATGAATTCTGTGTTGATAGCAAACATGGGCCACGTTCCCCACTCACCCCCCTACCACCCCAAACATATACATGCATAAACACACACCACATCCAGAAGGCTACTAGTAATTTATTTCATAACCAGTAAAATGTGTAATTTGGGTCAGTGGGAGGGACAGGCTTTGCTGGGGAATAGGAGGAAGAGAATGAGTTTCTACCTCCAAAAGCTGGGATCGCAACTGTTGTTAAAACATCATTTAACTGAATCCATGCAGCAGAGGTTACTTTGCAGGAGAGTTACAGCTTAATGGAAACAACAGCATCAGCACACTTAGGCTGATGATGGTAAAATGAGAGTGACCTCAAACACCGGTCTCTTCCAACAGCAGCTGTCACTGTGTGTGGACTTGGCTCTGAGGGTCCCAGGTCACCCTGATGTGTCCCTGTGCTTGTGTTTCACTGTCATTGAGCAGCCACTGCAGAGCCTCCCAGACTCATGCCAGAGACTATCTAACGCTCCGGTAATCAGGAGAGTCAGAGCTTCAGAACCAACACACGGCCTCGCTTCCATTTCTCATTTCAACCGCTTGAAGCTTTAAATGTTTCCAGCTGTACACGTACCAGAAGAGAAGATCTTCAGAAGTTAAAGTGGTGTTCTGAGGAGGGCTCAGTAATTCTAAATGGCCAATAGGGCTGGCCAGCGGCCACTGAGGAGCTGAGGATTCCAGCCGCGTGATAGTAATCGGCAATAGGATTGCTCTAATGGACAGAGTGCCGGGAACCTTTCCTCCCCTGCGGCATGCTAGCAGCAAAAACAGATGTTTCCAAGGCCCAATCTTTGTACACTTCTGCTCCTGGGGAAAATAACTCCCATTCCTGATTCTGCAGCTCCATTCCCACTGATTACATTCAGTTCTGTCAGTGATTTTTCAAGAATTTTTGAGTGGCTATGACATGCTTAGTTCCTGGTCTAATTAGAGAAGAGGAGGCTGCTGATGACTCAGTCTCCATACCTCTTGCCTGGGACGTGCACCCTCATCTCCTCTAGGCCAGCAGTTCTAAAGGAAGAAGGAGCAGATAGGCCCAGCTATGCCAAGGCATTAAATATGTAACGGATGCTTATAATAGTTACACGAATTAAAGGATATAAAGTAGATTTCTTGCCCAACACTGTCCTTTCCCCAGAAACAATCATTATTGTTTTGTTTATTCCTATAAAGACATTCTATTTCTAGATAAATGAGTATTCCTACTATATATACACATGTATGTACTTATTTAATTACCCTCTTTGTTTACACAAATGCTAGCATACTATACTTATTATTCCATACCTTACATTTGTCCCTTATCTTGGGAATTCTTCCAGGGTAGCCAATATAGAGCTGCCATGTTCTTTCTTAATAGTGACAGAATGTTTGTTCCATTGTTTAGATGGATCATTTACTTAGCCGGTCTTTTATTGTTGGACATTTTGGCTGTATAGTCCTTTGCCATCCCAACAAAATTTAATTGAATAACCTTGAATATATATCTCTGGGCACATGTGCTACTTTGTATATAGTATCAGTTTGATAAATGTGATCATAGAGGTGACTTTGCTTTGTGATATGGAGAGAAATTGGAATTAGCTACTTATGGGGATTTTGTTTGTTTCATATCCTTTTTGTATGTGCTATGAAATCTTAGTTATTAGAAGGAACTTGGAGAGGTCATTGGACAGTAGCATCAGCATCTGTTAGAAAGGCAGAATCTCACCCTCAGGAGTAGAATTACTAGGCCAAATGGTATATTCTTTTAGTAGTAATAGAAAATTGCAAAATTGCCCTTCTACACAGGACTTTTTCATTTCTAGTGATGCTTAAGAATGCATACCCCTGACCACCTTCTCCTGTTCCAACCCCAACCTAGGCCATATCAGAATCTGTCAGTCTGTCAGTCTGTCTATCAGAAGGTTTGGGGATGGATATGAACACGAATATTTTGCAAACTTCCCCCATGCGTGTTAGCAATCTTTTAGTTACAAGCTACATGAAATCTATCTCAAACTGTCATAATCCAAACAGTTTTTAAGAGGAGAAAATTATAGGCACATATAACAGAAGTCCTGTCAAAATGTGGATCAGGCAGAGCTGCGTCCAGGCAGGGCTGCCTTGTTGCTGCACAGCTCCTGGGGACACATCCACATTGTATTAACAAACAGAGTGGGTGGCCTCCCCTGAAAATTAACGGCCCTGTGTTCAGGGGCACAGCTGACGTCATAAGGACTTAGGCTCTCTCACTTACCAGCCCTGGGGTTTGCTTCATTCACAGGCAGGCCTTCTCCAATGGTTTCCCTGGTAGCTCTAGTTTCTGTTTATCAACCTGATAAACCTTAGAACCAAGTTTCCCCTTCTCTCTAGATACAGCAAAAGTCCCACAAATGAGTCTCATTGAACTGACTTGGGTAGATGCTCATCCCTAACAGTTTATGACATCTGGTAATATCTTGATTTGCCTTCCATCATCCATTCACTGTTCTTCTGATAATATTCCTCCACATGGTCTGGGACCCTGCCTTCCTTTAGGGGTGAGCATGCTACCCAGGCACCCATCCTACCAGTGGCCAAAGCAATTCTGATTTTCAGATACCACCACTAACCATCTGTAGGTTAAATGAGTGCTTCTCAAACTCAACAAAAGCTACAACTGAAGAAAAGGGGATGCAAATGTGCATACAAATCCCAGGGCATGTTGCAATAGTGCAGATTCTAATTCATGAGATCTGGGGCAAAGGTGAGATGCTGCCTTTCTAACAGGCCTTTAATTGATGTTGATGCTATTGTCAAAGACCACACTTCGAAGCAAGGGGATATGGTGTGGATCCAATGAGCTCTCCAAGTTCCTTCTAGCCTAATAACTGAGATTTCATAGCATATACAGAAGGATATGAAACAAACAAAAACTCATAAGTAATTAATTCCAATTTCTCTCCATTCATAAAGAAAGTAAAGTCACCTCTATTATCAAAAACCATAAACATTGCCGAGCCAATGTGGCTCAGTGGTTGAGCCTTGACCTATGGTCCAGGAAGTCACGGTTTGATTCCAGGTCAGGGCACATACCCAAATTGCAGGCTCTGTCCCCAGTAAGGAGCATGCAGGAGGCAGCCGATCTATGATTCTCTCTCATCATTGATGCTTCTATCTCTCTCTCCCCCTTCCTCTCTGAAATTAATAAAAATATATTTTTTAAAATATATAAGTATTATTAAAACATTGATTCATTTTGGAAAAATAATTCTATTCCTGCCTTGGTGGAATGGGGGTTGGGAGAGGAAGCCTTTGCTGGATTGTTCCTTAAAAGTTGTCCTTTTGACCAATGTTGGCAAGAAAATAACTTTTCCTTCTGGGGACTGTGAGCTCTCTGTTGTCTTGTTTAAAAAAAAAAAAAACTGTCGCTGCTTTTCCCACCATCAAGCCAATGACTTATTAGTGCTTTGCCTGAGGAACCAATGTGCCCTTGGCAGATACCAGGCTTTATATACCTAGTTATCCCATCATAGCTGGGTGACCTGGTAGCAAATTCTGGGGACAATGTACCAGGTTCTTGGGAATTACAAAATCAGTCTTTCGCGTGTGACTACTTACTCTTTGGGTTTTCCTTTTAAATAAATTATTTCCACATCATCTTTCAGAACCAATATCTCATTTTAATAGCATTAAAATTTCCTTTGCTCTACCTAATTCAGATCAGGTATTGAATGGGCCCCACCCGCAGCACCACTTATTGAATCAGAAAAATGATTTCTTTTGCAAAGCAATTGAATGCCTTGTTATTCCCAGTTCGTTTCTAAAATGCAGTTAGATGGCATAACCAGGAAGTTCCAATTTATTCCAGAGATTGAAAAGAGAAAAAATTTTAAGGGGCCTAGAAAACCCCTCACATTGTTCACTCAGTATCCTCATGCCTTGTGTAGCATTGAGATGGTATTTGCTTTTAAACCAGGCCTCCTGCAAGGAAAATTGTGACCTCAAATAGTTGCATCATTATGTAAATAGGGGTTAATGAGCAGATTGTACAAAATGTACTGTGATTGAGAGGTTGGCTGTTTTTATGAAAAAATAATGAAAAGACAGCTGGATTTTTGTTCAGCTTTTTGATGCATCCTCTTACTCTTCTGTTTTACAGATACGGCTTTGGCCAAGAGGCTAATGTAGAGAATTCTGCAGAATTCTGATCTTGTACTTCATTTTCTTACTAGAGGCCCGGTGCACAAAAATTTGTGCACTCGGGGGGGGGGGGCAGGCATCCCTCAGCCTGGCCTGTGCCCTCTTGCAGTCTGGGACCCTCGGGGGATGACCACCTGCTGGCTTAGGCCTGCTCCCCGGAGGATCGGGCCTAAGCTGGCAGTCAGACATCCTCTGGCAGCCCGGCAGCCCTCGGGGGATGCCCACTTGCCAGCAGCAAGCAGGCCTAAGCTGCGGTCCGACATCCTTAGCGCTGCTGAGGAGGCGGGAGAGGCTCCCACCACCACCGCTGTACTGGCAGCCATCAGCCTGGCTTGTGGCTGAGCAGAACTCCCGCTGTGGGAGCGAAACCGACCACCAGGGGGCAGCTCCTGCATTGAGTGTCTGCCCCCTGGTGGTCAGTGTGTGTCATAGTGACCAGTCATTCCCAGTCGTTCTGCTGTTAGGGTCAATTTGCATATTACCCTTTTATTATATAGGATAGAGGCCTGGTGCATGGATGGGGGCTGGCTGGTTTGCCTGAAGGGTGTCCCGGATCAGGGTGGGGATCCTGCTGGGGTGCCTGGTCAGCCTGGAGTGAGGGGCTGAGTCATTTTCAGGCTG
>NW_005871215.1:437231-452153 GCF_000147115.1 Myotis lucifugus | reverse complement strand
ATCCTGCTGGGGTGCTGGTCAGCCTGGTGAGGGGCTGAGAGTCATTTTCAGGCTGGCCATACCCCCTTCAGGGTGGGGGGGGGGGGGGGTCCTGCTGGGGTGCCTGGCCAGTCTGGGTGAAGGACTGATGGCAGTTTGCAGGCTGGCCAAGTCCCCAGCGGGGACTCTCACCCCATGAGGGTGTGGCCCTGATGGCTGTTTGCAGGCTGACCACAGCCCCTTCAGGGTGGGGGTGCCCGCTGGGGTGCCTGGCCAACCTGGGTGAGGGGCTGATGGCTGTTTGCAGGCTGGCCACATTCCCCAGCCACCCAAGATCCCAGTGGAGGCTGGCTGGAAGCAGGTATCTGGGGTTTGTTTATCTTCTATAATTGAAACTTTGTTGCCTTTAGTGGAGCTCAAGGCAAAATCCTCTTCCCGCCAGGGCCTGCGGGAAGCTTGGCTTCCTCCATCGCCGGGGGCAACCAAGCCTCCTTGCTTCAGCTCCGTGGCTGCCGGCCGCCATCTTGGTTGGGTTAATTTGCATATAGTCGCTCTGATTGGCTGGTGGGTGTGGCTTGGGGCATAGCGAAGGTATGGTCAATTAGCATCTTTGTCTTTTATTAGTGTAGATTGCTAAACTGATAAGTAAACCCAGTCCTATCTGTAAGCTTGGGAAGCAGTTTTAAGACTTAACTTTTTGAAAGGTAGCATCTCCTCTATAAATACTGATCCTCTATGAACACTGTGGTGTCTACATTTGCCTTTTGAGATGAGTATAATCCATCCCCTGAACTGGAATTAATTTAAAATGCTCAAGAAATGGATGTTGAGTCCCTCTCCTGGTTCTCTTTGTCCACAGCTGACTCACTGAGAGGCAGACCTGCCCTCGATAATGCCCAGGCTGGCAAGTCATGAATCAACAAATGGCACTCTGAAGGTGGACTAGAGGAGAGAGGGCCATTTATGGCAGCGAGGGCCATCTTCATCCATTAGCAATGTAAATAGCAGGAGGCAGAAGATTTGGAGGATTTATCATCTGGCCAAATGACATTTTTCCAGCAACTCCTTATTGAACACCTGCTGTGTTCCAAGGCATGAGGCCAGGTTCTGGGAGTATACTCATGATGAATCTGACATGCTGTGTCTTCATGGAGCAACTTAAATGAACCATTTCATTTCTGTGGGCTTAACTTAAAATTCCTAACCACACAGCATTGCTATGGTAAACACATTTAGAAAAGTATAAAGTCTGAAACAATTGCAGAGTTCTTTAGGTCAACGTGGTTACAGCCTCAGCAATGTCCTTAACCTTGAACTTTCCAAGGTTAGCTGTTTTGCTTGTTATCTACTTTCATGAAGTTATCCTCAGGGCCCTCCCTTGGCCCTTTGTCTTTTTTGCGACAGTTGCATTTTTCTCTCCAAAGATGATTCCATTTTCCTGATTCTTGATCAATGTCAGCTTCTTTTCTACTTTGCAAAATCCTCTTCAAAAGGAGGGGCCTCCTAACTAAGAAATTTCATCAGCATTTGAGATGAGCATGGAAAGAAAAATGACTATTCACAAAAGATATTGAGAAAAAATCAGAAGTAATTTTCTGTACTTTATACATAATTAAAATCAGATAACTTAACACCCCTGCATATAGCTATCATGAGACATCTCTGTTCTTTCCTCGGTTAAAAATAAACTGAGAGCAGTTTTGGAGTTGGGCGAGTAGCCAGCCTTCTCGTTGGTGGAGGGGAATGAAGTGGGTCATGCTCCGAGAGAGGCAGCAGGCTGGGAGGGGCTTTCTCTGGAATATGCTGGAGCAGCTGAGACTTGGAAACACGCAGTAAAGTTTCTAAGAATGCCTGTGTGTACAAGTGGGAGGGGCACCTCAGGGCTTGCATTTACAGATCCCCTAGCGGCTAGTCCTAGCCTATCACACAGTTGCCCAGGGTACAGTATTTTGGGCTCATTGCACACATGGTTATGTATCATCTGTTCATTGAGGAAGTCCCTCCCCACTGCTCCAGTTCTAACAGCCAGGGTATGTGTGCTTCTCTGTCTCTTACTGCTCTGTGTCCCTGTCTCTGCAAGTCTGCCTCATTCCCACTCCCAACCCCTCTGCCCCACATATGTGATTTCATCAGCAAGGGTGGGAAAGCCACAAACCTCAGATCTGAGCCCCTAAAGAGGGCCTTATTTCACGCTTTGTAAATTGCACAATTAACAGGTCTTCTTAGGATGAAGGACTTCTTTTCTCCAGCCCCTGACCAAGACGAGGCTGCTTGGGTGGGTAATTAATACCGTGGTGTAGCACGGGGTTGGCAGACGTTCTTTGTAAATGGCCAGAGAGTAAATATTTTAAGCTTTGTGGGCCATTAGTTCTCTGTCACAACTACTCAATTTAGCTGATGTATCATAAAAGTGGCTAGAGCATGACTGTGTTCCAGTCAACTTCATTCATGGACACTGAAGCTAGAATTTCATGTATTACCTGTCATAAAATATTATTCTTTTAATTTTTTTACCTTTTGAAAATATGAAAAACCGTGTCTAGCTTATGGAAACAGGCAGTGGGTAGGAGGTGGCCCACAAACCATCACCGTTTGCTGAACCCCGTGAAAGAACGGCAGAACTAGGAGCGAGAAGCCTTACATTCCAATTTCAGCTTACTACCTTTCAGCCTTGATTTAGTCATTTAACTTCCAACCTCACTTTCCTCATCTGCAAAATGCGTATGGAAGGGGCAGGAGTAGAGGGGGAACTTACGATGGAGAAATTTGGCAAACAACTACCTCAGCCAGGCAGTCAGTGGAAAGTCGTGTTGACAGCATGTACCCTTGATATTTGCGATGAAAATGGTACTTTGCCTCTATAATCATCCTCCAAAATCAAGCAAACAAACAAACAAAAAAACCAATTACCCCAGTCTAAACATGAGAAAAACATCAGACAAACCCAAGTTCTGCAAAATACCTGACCAGGACCCCTCCTCAAAACTGTGCAGGTCATCAGAAACCAGAAAAATGTGAGAAACTGTCCCAGATCAGAGGAGACTACGGAGACAAGAGGACTCAGTGTAGCCTGGAGATGGGGTCCTCATCAGAAAAGGGGCCATAGGGGAAATGAGTGACATCTGAATAAAGCGTGGAGGTTACTCATAGTATTGGATCGGTGTTGGTTCCTTAGTTGTGACAGGTGTACCATGGCAGTGTAAGGTGTTAACATTGGGGGGATCTAGGTCAGGAGAATACAGGAATTCTGTATTATCATTACAATTTCGCTATTCTAAAATTAATAGTTTATTTATTTTGAAAAAATACTTAAGAGAAGAATCTCCAGGATTTGGTGATTAGGTGGATAGGGCAACGAAGAAGGAGAGAGAAAGACCATGTCAAAGTCTTTTTTTTTTTTAAATATATTTTATTGATTTTTTACAGAGAGGAAGGGAGAGAGATAGAGAGTTAGAAACATCGATGAGAGAGAAACATCGATCAGCTGCCTCCTGCACATCTCCCACTGGGGATGTGCCCGCAACCAGGTACATGCCCTTGACCGGAATCGAACCTGGGACCCCTCAGTCCACAGGCCAACGCTCTATCCACTGAGCCAAACCGGTTTTGGCCCATGTCAAAGTCTTTAGCCACTCTGAGTACCTTGGAAGATGACACGCCATTGAGCAGGAATTATGAATATAGGAGGCAAATCAGGCCTGAAATAGGAAATGATGAACTTGGGATATCAGGGACACACCCATGAATATGAGGTACCAGTTAACACTTAAAGCAGCAAAATACTCAGAAAGGACTTTTGGATTTCAGACATTTTATTAAAAATCTCCATCTCTGCAGTATTTGACATTTAAGTCCCAATTTAAGAAAGAAAGATTAACTGGATTAAATCATAGCATATATATATTATATGTACAGAGGATTTGTCTTAGGATTTTCAACCTCACAATGCTACAAAAACAGTATGCATTCAGTAGAAACCATACTTTGCATTTTGAATTTTGATCTTTTCCTGGGCCAGCGGCATGCGGTAGGATTTTCTATCATGCTGGATAGCCACACAGCTCCCAACCAGCCACGTGATCACAAGGGTAAACAACCCGGGCTCTACTGTGTAACATTAAATGCATTTTCAACTTAACAATATTTACATTTTACCATGGGAATCTTAAATCATAACCTCATAAAAACTATGTTGATATATTCACCCTGTTGTCATAAAGCATTGCTTGGAGCTTGGGGTAGCTATAAGCCCTTCTTCATTTGCAAAAGGCATTAAAGTCCTATTGCCAAGTGGAACATTATTTCTTTAAGTGACTCAGCAGCCAGAGCCAGCTCTTTGTCTTCAGCATGAGGTGCTAATCGTGTTGACCCACACTCAAGAGAATGTGCTGTTTGCTTCAGACAACACTAAGAGCTTTGTTTGAGTCATTCCTTTTTCTGTCTCATCCTATTTATATTTTGCAGCCAGAATTGCTTCAAAAGTGCACAAAGGCCTCTGGAGGCCTGTGATGTCAGCTGTACACTAACAGTGCACATGATAAAACCATAGTCAAAAAGACCCCACACCTGCACAGGTCATGAGCAGGCAGTTCACAACAGAAGAGATTCAGATGGCAATAAATGTATGGGGAAAAAATCTCACAACTGCCTGGCCAGCGTGGCTCAGTGGTTGGGTGTCGGCCATGGTTCATTTCCCTGTCGGGGCACATGCCTGGGTTGCGGGATCCAACCCCAGTGTGGGGCATGCAGGAGGCAGCCAAACATCTCATCATTGATGTTTTTATCTCTCCCTCCCTTCCTCTCTGAAATCAATACAAAAAAATATATATTTTTAAATCTCACAACTAAACAATGTCAATGAGGTGGTAAAGATAGTAAAGGAAAAGAGGTTCTTGTGCTGGCACGGCTGTGGTGGGAATAAAAATCAAAATGATCTTTTGGGAGAGAAGTTTGAAATCTGTATTCCCAAGCTTTAAAATGTGTAATAGTCTTTATTCCAGTAATCCCACTTCTAGGAGACTGTCCTAAAAATATTTTAAAACCTAAACCCAAGTGTAGACTCTCAATGCTAAATTCTGAGTGGTGTAAACTGCCCTTGTCTCATAAGTTACTATTATTTGTAGAGCCTTAAAGGTGTTCCCTTCACCACCCATATTCTCCTCCTAAAAAATGCCAACTTTCTTAAGTGAAAGTTACAGCCATCCTCAATTTTTGAGTGAGGGCTTTTATTCAAAGTGTGAAGAATCTAGAGTTGTCTTAACCAAAGAGAAGCCAATACATAGTTATCATTCCTTCGTTGTATTTCATACTATACTACCCAAAATATTCAAGGCAAGGCTTGGTACAAAGCACGAAAGGATACAGAGTGAAAAAAAATGAGATTTAAGGGAAAACTCTTTCTTCATTTTGATTTTATTAATCTATATCTGCATCTTCCAGATGTATTTAAAGTTCCTAGATCTCTCAGTAGAATGTGTGCTGAGCATAAAAAAAGTGTTCACATACATGGAAAACCAGCTTTACCCGTATACTGGTAAAGGTAATGATGATTTATAAGACATGTAGCATTTCCAGAAACACTCAAGATCTCTTACACACATGAATGAAATGATTCAGAATCATCTTTCTTCCCAGTAGAAAATCATTGTAACCCTAGTCAGGTGGCTCAGTTGGTTGGAGTGTCATCCTCTAGTCTACACCAAAAGATTACAGGTTTGATCCTTGGTCATTATATGGGAAGCAACCAATCGATGTTTCTCACATTGATGTTTCTCTCTCTCTCTCTCTCCCCCTCCCCCACTCTCTAAAAATCAATTTAAAAAACATACCCTCAGGTGAGGATTAAAAAGAAAGCAAACAATGGCAACCGTGTAGTTCAGATCAGTCAGGACGCAGAGCTTGAGAAAAAGAGCTGATGGTAACCTGCAGGACTCTTAGATACATAAAGCTTCATGTAATCATACCCAGCCTGACAGAGCAATAGAAGAGAGGAAAAGGGTGGGGGAGGTTTACAGATCACCTACTCTTTGCCAGGCAACTAAGCTTTAAATGCACATTGTGCACTGTCTCACTTGGTCAGCTGCAGACATATACAGGGTGCGGCAAAAGTGGATTTAAGTTGTGAGCATGCGAAACACAGAATTTATCCTTGTATTATTTATTCATTATTGTATTATGTTCCATATGATCAACTGTAAACCTACTATTGCCCCACCCTGTATATAATGTCCAGATGGTAATTTGATTTAATATTACTGAATAAAGCAGAAATATTCCTGATGTTGCTCTTACCAGCTGCACCCCGTGGGCAGCCATTCCCTAGATCTGCCAGTTGTGCAGTTAGATGCTAATGATCCCCGATTTCCCCTCCTCCCACCCCTACTCAGAATTCCATAGCTAGCTGAGGAGGCCTTGAGATTATTTGAAGAGGTCTACCAGATGCCTCAAATTTCATAGACAGAGTAGTGAATAGGATTTCGTTTTCATTTGTTTCTATCTCTTTCCAAAAAGCATTTGAAGTGCCGAAATTTTCCAATAGGATGTGTGTGCTATGAGAGAGAACCTTAGGAACTCCATACAAAGGTCAATATACAGAAAAGCAAGGTAAGACAGTGAGGAAAGTAGAAAAAGCAAGTCTCCCTCTGTGTAAAGGAGTGGGAGAGAAATATTTAGGACAATTGGTCATGGGAGTGGAGCTCTTTAAGATACTTTAGTGATTAAAATAGGCGGCAGTGTGAAAGGTGAGCACTTGGCTTTGTGGTAGGTTTGTCTCTGAATCTTTCCCAACATCAGGAAGCCTCCTTCCTGTGCAAGGACACCTTCAGACCAGGCTTCCTTCCAGAATGTTGAGCCCAGTTGAGTCTATATTCATTATCCCTGCCATGCTTAGCTACAGCGAAAATGTCCACCTCGGTTATGCTGACATCCCTTTTTGTTCTGTCCCCTTTCATTTTTCCATCCCCTTGTCATCATTCCAAACCTTTCTGTAGAGTCCCAGAGAGGGGCGCACACTCCACCTTTATCTGCACATGGCAAACACTGGCAGGAGCCACGAGTCTGCTTTCTCCGTGTCCTCATCTTGGCCAAAGTCCCTATCCCTATTGTTTCCCCAGTCCTGTCACTTTTAGTGTGTTCAGTTTGTGAAAATTCATAGAGCACTTATTATTTTGTGTTTTTCTGTCCTTATGTTATTTGTTAGATTTTTAATGTTTCAAAGTTATTTTAAAAACAGAACCTTGATTTCCCTCAGACAAACCGATGAGAGATGATGATATGGGGCCATGGAAAGTTCAAGCAACTTTGTCCATGGTCAGGGAGCTGGTATAGGACATTGGGTTATGTCTAGGAGTCACACCAGCAGCCTGTGCTCTTGACATCTATGGCTTACTTCCTCTGAGGAGAGCTGGTTCAGTCATGGCATACTCTAATTCTATTCTTGGCTTCTCTTTGCTGCCACTTTAATATCCAGAATATGATTTTCAGAGACACATGTACGTTGTTTCTTTGATGTGCTGTGGTAGATTAAAGATGGCCATAAATTCTTTGCAACTCCTCCTTTTGAGATGTGGATGGCATTCCCCTCCCCTTGAATTTGAGTTGGTCTCAATGATTTGCTTAACTGGTGGGATGCAGTGGAAATGAAATGATGCCCTGTGACATATGAGGTGAACTACAAGAAGACTTGTAGCATCTGCCTTGGCTTCTTTGAATACCAACTCTTAGAACCCAATTGCCATGCTGTGAAGAAGCCCAAGGGCCCCCAAGGAAAGGCCCACCAGGAAAGGAAATAAGGATGCTGAGCTCCCAGCCTGCAGCCAGCACCAACTTGCCATGTGAGTGAGCCATCTTGCCAGTGGGCCCTCCAGACTCAGTTGAGCAGAGATGAGCTGCCCCACTAAACACTGCCAGAATTGCAGATCTCATGAGCAAAACAAAAGATGGTTATTGTTTTAAGCCATTAAAAGTTGGCAGGGTGTGTTATGTAGCAGTAGGTAACTGGAACACCTGCCAACTTTGCCTAACAAATAAAAACTCAAATAAAATATAAGGTCCAAGTCAAAAAAGTTTTATCTTTTAAAATATTAGTGCTATTACAGAAAATTTCCTCTAGAGAAAAAAATCAACTCTTAATTCAAGCCATCCCTGAAAATCATCCCAGAAATCATTTTTGCATAGCTGTGTGTTTTTTCATTATCCTCACTAAAGCAAATATCAAAGACCACCTACATGAGTACAGATTTACTGACTAAATTGGAATCTTTAAAGAAAAAACACATTTGCTATTAAAATGTCAACAAAGTGCCATCAAAATAATTGCAGAAACTAAATTAATGTAAAATCTGATTTATATGACTTGGTGAGTCACTGGAAATTAGGTGTATAAACTGCACAGTCTAAAGTTTGTTCTTCACATTAGCTAAAGGGCAGAAGACTAAAATCTAATAACATTTTTATTTGACACTGCCCACTCACTCAAGACATTTGCTTGGCAAATAGTTTCCCAACCACACAGCACAATTACATAGGGTATGTTCCACCAGACCTGACCAGCCAAGTGAGAGAGGGATTGCTTACCAGGGTTGTGTGCTACCAAAAAAGGGAAGTCACAGGACCTTTGCTCCCATTTCTCCTGAGCCCTTTCCAATTTGTACTCCCTGAGCTCAGTATTCCTTCACTGCAAGATGAGTGAGGAGGGGTAGAAATACCCTTGAATGCATGGCTGGCCGTGAAAGGGCTGGTGGTGAAATACCTATTAGAGAGTTGATGGGTTTATGAAAACGTAAGATGGCAACAAATATAATTGATTGGAAAAAAGAGGATTGTCGGTCAAAAGGAGGTTTTGTGTCAAGTAATTTGTCTGATATGTAGATGGATGCTTAAGATAATGAGTTAGAAAGAGAGGTGTTTTTCAGAAAGGGTCACAGCATCTATTCTGTTAGACTGGGGTACCACTCAACAATGCAACTCTGGTGTGGAAGCAGCCACAAACAAGTGGGTATGGCTTTGTGCCAATAAAACTTTATTTATAGACATTGAAAACAATTTCATATAACTCTCATGTGTCACAAAATATTCTTTTGATTTTTTTGTAATTATTTAAAAATGTAAAACTTATGCTTAGCTCACAGGCTGTACTTATCCTGGCTGCAGGCTGGATTGGCCCACAAGCCACATTGAATGATTGAGGAAAGAGGAAGTGGCTTGCTTTCCACTTTCTTCTTACTAAACTTACGTATTTTGGGAATTTTTTAGAATAAGTATACATGCTTTTTATAATAGAAAAGCTAAATAGGGTCAAAAGGAGAAAACACACAAAAAGTCTCTATACTGGGCTGTGTTAGGTTTCAGTGGGAAAGTGATAGCCCTTGGAGCTCATGTTCAAATAATTCAAGATCTCATTCATTCACACTCGTCCACTCAGACTTTGGGTTGAAGGTCCAATTTGCTCACTCTGAAAATAAGAGATTTTTTAAATCAACCTAAATTGTAAACAATTTAAGGCAAATGATGTTGCTAATTATAAATTATTTTCATCTGATTATTAAAGTACATCCATTAGAATATCTGCTTGTGTTATCTCTTATGTAGACTGACTCTAGACCAGTGGTTCTCAACCTTGGCTGCACATTAGAATCACCTGGGAGTCTTTTTAAAATCCTGATTTCTGGGCCTCATCCTCCGGAAATTCTGTTTCTTTGTTATGGGGTAGGGCCACAACATTAGTAACAAAGAACAGAATTTCCAGAGGATGAGGCCCAGAAATCAGGATTTTAAAAAGATTCCTAGGCACTGTTTCAATTAAATGTGTGTTTCCACCGAGGAAAACTGTTAGTTGACTCAAAAAGTGGCTTTAGTGGTGATGAAAACATTTGAAATATTGTATATTAAATCAAATTGGTAAATACTAGTAGGTACCTTATGACACATTATTTACATACCAGGAAGAAAAATACTATACTAGGTCTTACATTCCTTCCTTGAATCTATTTATTCCCATATTCTGTAGGTTAGCCTTAGATTTAGGGGCTGTGTGTCTGATTCAGACTCAGCAAATGAAGTCTTGTCTGTGGCCTGAAACTGCGGTTTTCCTTTTTGGCAGTTGCTGGTAAAAGGAACCCTAGCCTCTGAGTCTGCTGATCTAAGTAAGGAGGCTGGGTGCTAACCCCTAAGCCACTGAGGGGAAAGCTCTTGGATAAAGTTGAAGACTGAAAACATTCCCACATCAAAATCCTACCGTGTTTAGTAATTTATTGTCTTTTCGGAGTTGTCTCTAAGAAATCCACTTGGAGAATTCAGACTTTCTGAATTTTACTATTTCCTATGGAAATAACACTACAAGCTAATTAATTGCCATGGGATAGCATTATTCAGATTAGTAACTGTAACTTCCAAAGATGATATAAAGTTTTGATTTTTTTTGGCAAGAAAGGGATCCCCCAAAATTTATTTGTCTTTTGGCCAGAAAAAACATTAGGAATAAGCCCACCTCAGCCCTGTATCCTACAGAAATGATTTAAGAACACATTGGTTTTTTTTGCCAAAGGAAAAATTAAATCATTCACCTCTTGTAGTTCC
The DNA here is from genome assembly GCF_000147115.1 of Myotis lucifugus. Lineage (NCBI taxonomy): Eukaryota > Metazoa > Chordata > Mammalia > Chiroptera > Vespertilionidae > Myotis > Myotis lucifugus. The sequence continues at coordinate 441,599 of NW_005871215.1, read as the reverse complement.
CCTATTTTGAACAGTGCATAAAGAGATTTTGTACTCATTTATAAAAGCATTTTTACTCAAGTTAGCCAAAAATTTTTGTAAGGGGGAAATATTTTCATTGGGAAAAGGAAGAATCACTTTATTTGCCTTATATTCAGCCATTTTTTAAAACTTCTCAGAGCCTCAATTTTTCTCTATAAAATGGGAATAATAATGCCACAACATCTTAGGGGTATTAGAAGAATTAGTGCCTTGACTTGGGGCAAGTGCTCAATAAGTTGTAACTCTGTGTATGTATCGGTGTATATACACATGCATAATAACTCAATAAATAAATATACCTCTACATACAGTTTCTCATCTCATCATATTTGGCAAAACTAGACACCATAGTCTTTGCCTGAAGCCCCCAAAAAGCTTTAGTGACTCGTGTTTTATTCTCCAGCACACCAACCCAGGGTTTCAGCAGAATTATGAATATCCTATATAATAAAAGCTTAATATGCTAAGTGTCCAGCCATCCAGTCGTCCGTTCAATCAAAGCGTAATATACTAATGATATGCTAAGGCTACTCAACCGCTCGCTATGACGTGCACTGGCCACCAGGGGGAAGACAGTCAACCAGTCAACCAGTAGCTATGATGTGCATTGACCACCAGGGGGCACAGGCTCCAACTGGTAGGTTAGCTTGATGCTGGGGTCCAGCCAGTCAGGACTGAGTGGGATGGGCCAGACACGCCCTGGAGCCCTCCCATGTCCTTCCCCAATTATGCACCATTGGGGTCCCTCGGCCTGGCCTGCACCCTCTCACAATCCGGGACCCGTCGGGGGATGTTGGAGAGTCGGTTTCGACCTGATCCTGCAGGTCAGGCCGAGGGACCCCACTGGTGCACGAATTCGTGCACCGGGCCTCTAGTTTTGTAATAAAAGTAAACATGAAAACAGCAGCTTTAACTCTTTCAAATAACTCTCCTTTTTATTCAAGAGGATTCTTGTGTTGCCCTGCCCTTATACCTCATTCATTCATTCCACAAATATTTACTGAACACCAGTCACAACGTGTACACACAGCTAGGTGCTGGGGACGCAGTGAACAAAACAAGAAGAGCCCCACATTCATGAGGTTATTGTCTGCTGGGGGTGCCCTCACGGTGTCACTTCTGCTGCTCCAGTGTTTTCTAAGCAATCCCCAGCCCCCATTCTCCTGCTGCTTATGAGCTAGTCCTGGGGAGCAGCCACCTGCCTCAGTGGGCACAGCTGTGCTGTGAGCAGTGTGCTTCCCTCCTCCTACACTCAGGCCCTCCACCTCCCCAGCCTGGCTGGCCTTCTGAATAGGTCAATGGTTACACACATAGCCCACACTGGCTGGAACCCTCTCTCCAGGAACTCTATTGAAACAAATTAATTGTTACACAAAATCTTGGTTGAAGACTTGAAAAATACCCCATCAACAAACAGCAGGTCATCCGAGGTTTGTCCTGGGATTCACCAGCCTCCTTTCACAGCTTGGATATAAAGGGACAGGAGGGAAATGTGTCGCTGCTGTTGGCAGGGAGCAGAGCCGGTTTCAGGGAAGGGTGAGGGATTCCAGCCCAGAATCTCTTCAGATTCTTGAAACAGCAAGGATTATGCAAAGATAAAAAGCAGAAGTAAACACTAAAACTGTGAACAAAGAAGGAACACAAAGGGGGGAAATCCTCCTATGGAAACAAGCTTTCCTCCAGAGGAGAAAAAACAAGAACCTGTTAAGAACCCTGTAGTTGGAGTAATAAATGAAGGCTGGAGTCTGCACGGTGCCTCCTTGGTCTGTTTCTCCCCAAAACTCTGTTTTTAAATGGAAATTCATGTTTGGCAGCCCAGGGATTGACGTAGCAGGCGCCGGCTCCATTGTGGAGTGGGGACACAAACAACAAATGGGAAAATGATGCCGGCAGTGGGTTGAGCAGAAGGGGAGAGGGTGCAGGAAAGAGAAAAAAACAGGCCAGTTCTGTGAAGTCTGGTGCAAAGGTAGAAGCAGCTCGACTTGAGAAGTTAGTGCTCCTGGGTTAGGCGTGTTCGATAAAGTATGTTTGTGAGCCTCCGCTCTGTGCTGGGCTCTGGACATGGAGGAGGGGAGTGGAGGGAAGCCCACACCCCCTGCCAGGCTGACCCTCAGCTCTGCAGCCTCAACCCATGTCTTTCCACCTCCCTGGCTACTGTCCCCCTATTGTTTTGGAACCTCCTTCCAGTTGTGGTCTTGTTTTTATTTTTACTTTCAGTCATGGCTAAAATCTTGATTGCTGTTGTGGAATGCCACCTTTTTTTCCCTTTTGATCCGTGGAAGCTTTGGGCCACAATGCCCTTATGGCCCAGAGAACCAGTCTCAGGCGACATGACTGAGTCTACCTTTCCTCTCCAGCTCCCCTTTTCCCCCCGTAGACTCTGATGGGTTTTATGTCTAAGCTCTGAATGATGCTTTCGGTTGCCAAATATTCTTTTTTGAAGTCCTCCCAAGATCCCTGCTCCCTCCCCAAGACAGACACAAAGACCTTCTCCCTCCAAACCAGACTTGGTATAAACCAAAATGCAAGCCAGGAAGGAGACTCAGGGGACTGCTGATGGCTCTCGGGAGTTTAACTCTTCTCATTCTGAAGCCACATTCTATTTGAAAGACAAAGACATGTGTACGATAGAGCATCACAGGAAGGTCCATGCATTTGATTCAGAGACCCTCAGTGCGGAAGCCATAGAAGGATCATAAGTAAGCATGATCGTGAAAACTTTAAAAGTATACGGCATCATGTCTGTGTCTGTGATGTTCATCATTCATTTATGCAGCTGATAGTTATTGAGCACCTACTATGTGACAAGGACTCAGTGCTGGGAATACACTCAGCAGGAAAAAAGCAATTTTAAAAATTCTTGCTCTTACGGAGCTTATATTCTAGTTCCCTGAATATCGACTGGGGAGACAGTCAATAAACCTAACAAGTAAGTACGTTATGTGGCATGTTAGAAAACTGGAAGTGCTAAGAAAAATATAGCAAGGGTGAGAGCAGGAGTTTGGGGATGGGGGGAGTGGTGCGATGCAGTTTTACTTAGGAAAGCTGCAGAAAGTCTCACTCAAAGATGGCTTTTGATGCAGGATGTGAAGGGAGGGGGTGAGCATTCAGTCTGAGAGAACAGCAAGGGCCAAGCCCTAAGAAAGCATGCCTGGTATGGATTCTAGGAAAAGTGGAGACAGAGACGCCAGCTTGGCTAGAACACAGAGGGTCAAGTCCTAGGTGAGGTCTGACTGTGTGGGTTTTGGCCTTTCTCTGAGTGAGATGGGCGCTGTTAAAGGGTTCTGAGCAGGAGGGACAAGACAGTTTTACAGGGTTAATGACAGATTAACTTTGGGGTTTTTAAGGACTGGGAACCTAACAGCATGTTTGCCTGCTGTTGGAAACAACACATGGAGGAGAAAAGACGATGCTGCAGGAAAGGGGAGCTTGCTGGTGCGATGCTCTTGAGTAGGAAAGGGATTGGGATATGGAGCAGGATGAGAGGGACCGGCCCCAGGGTCACAGAAGTGCATCCAATGCAACCACAGGGAAAGCTCTGTGGCTGGGAGTATACATTAGGAGTAACCACGCTGATGAGGGGAACTCGGGGAAGTTCTCCTCAGACTGCTTGCTTTTTTTTTTTTCCAGAGAAGTAGAGAGCAAGATCATGAGCCAAGAGTGAGGGTGGGGAGGAGGAGGTGTTGGAGGTTTGAGCACAGAGGATATGAACTATAACCTGCTAGGAGGGAGGGAGAGTTAGTGGACCAGGGAGATGCTGTAGGATGCTCAGATCATGATCCTGGTTTCTTACTGAGAGTCTAAAATGAGAGTACTGCATGGCTGTTTTTGCCTCACCGTATTGAGCTGCATGGGTGCAGACACGGAGTTACGTGGAGAGTCCGATTAACTGAGGCAGAGGCTTTGCTGGGTGAATATTATGAAGAGAAGGAGAGGCAAAGGAATTGGGGAATAAGTGAGTGAATGATGATACGCTGTTTAAGAAGAAGTTAAGTGAAGCCCGGTCACGGTGGCTCAGTGGTTGAGCATTGACCTATGAACAGGGAGGTCAGGATTCGATTCCCAGTCAGGGTGTATGCCTGGGTTGTGAACTTGAGGCAGCCGATCAATGATTCTCTCTCATCATTGATGTTTCTATTTCTCTCTCTCCCTCTCCCTTCCTCTCTGAAATCAACAAAGATATATTTAAAAAAAGAAGTGAGGATGTGGAGAATATTGGTAACAGTGAAAAGATGGTAGAATCAATGCATTGTAGATCCCCTTAGATTGGGAGTATACTAAAGGGAGTGAGCTGGGTAAACACGCTGTGGTTGGAAAGATTGAAATGGATGGTGGAGGCAGGGACAT
>NW_005871215.1:428947-437069 GCF_000147115.1 Myotis lucifugus | reverse complement strand
GACAACTGCAGCAAAGAGGGGCAGCGGGTGACGTCTGCTAGCACCTCTGAAAGGGGGGCGAGTGTAGAGAGAAAGGAAGGCCAGTGACATGGGGGGGGCGACTGTGGAGGTTAGCAGGGTTGGGGCACAACAGGAGTGGGAGAGCACATTGCAGGGAGCAGTGTCCTCAGGGAGACCAGGTTTCAGAAGGTGGAGAAACTATTGAAAGTTTGGGGTTAGAGAGGACATCACTGAGACAGACCCTGGCTTGGAGGACAGAGAGGGAGGGTTTGGGCGTTGGGCTGTCAGCACTGTGTTGGTAGTAGCCCAGTGACGATGCTTACCCGCCTGCATCCCTGCAGGTCCCCACTTCAGTGACTGTCCTTAGACGGGTAAAGGGCGTGACAGGCCGGGTCAGAGGCTGAGAATACACGTGTTGGGAGGGAGGGTAATTCAGTGGAAGAGGGTCTTGCCAGTTGCGACTATATATACAATGAATACTTAGGAGAAAAGTAAATGAAAATGTGTCAGAGTCCTCATAGTAGTTGTACCAGGGTAGTGGAATCCTGGACAGTTTTTTTTTCTCTTTTTCACTATTTTCCCCTTGAATTCCACCCAAGGACCTCACCTTAAATGTAGTTTAAAAATTCGATCACCTCTTGCTTGTGATTTAAATAAAACAGCCTCTTTTACAGGCTTCATCTTGTTTTGTCTAGAGCAGTGGTCGGCAAACCGCGGCTCGCGAGCCACATGCGGCTCTTTGGCCCCTTGAGTGTGGCTCTTCCACAAAATACCACGTGCAGTGCGATTGAAACTTCGTGGCCCATGCACAGAAGTCGGTTTTCGGCCTGGGTGAGTCTATTTTGAAGAAGTGGCGTTAGAAGAAGTGGGGGGTGGACATATAGAGAGGATGAACGAAAGGAGATAGACGAAACAAGCATACAAGATGAGTGTGGATGGGAGAGTTGGAAGGGGTCGACCTCAGCGAACGTACCTCAATCAGATTGAGGACGTTTTTAGCAAAGGCCAGCTTAGGAGTACCCTAATTAAGTTAATAACAATGTGCCTACCTATATAGTTTAAGTTTAAAAAATTTGGCTCTCAAAAGAAATTTCAATCGTTGTACTGTTGATATTTGGCTCTGTTGACTAATGAGTTTGCCGACCATTGAGTCACAAAGGAAAAAACACATTAAAAGCAGCGATGATCACAAATAATATCCCTGCTGATGAGCTTTCCCTGGGTCCTCGATGTGTTTTCACAGGATGTCCCAGGTAGAGCAAATGCCTTTCTGTCCTTGAACACAGCTAAGTGCAGTACTTCCTGCCCCGGCTGCATTGCCTTTCGTTGCCCAGATCCAAACCTCTCGGGTCCTTCCAGGAAATGTGTTTCTAAACATTTCCAAAGCCTGCATAGAGGGTTCTCTTGAGCCCAGATACACAGATTTGCAATTAGTAACTAAAGGGTTGTTCTGTATGTTTTTGCTAAACCCTCTGAAACCTTAAGGGCTGTTAGAAATGAAATTATTCTCAATCTCCAGTTTGATTATCAAGTTACTTTATTGTTATTAGATGAAGAATCAGGTATTCATCCCCTTAACTGTCATCCACCCTTATCCCCAGCAGCACTTCTTTGTAATTAAACCTCCTGGTCCTGCAAACCAAGATGATTGCACAAATGTATGTAGAAACTTGCCAATCTGTTATCTGCCTGACGCTGTATACACCATAGAATATTTTTTAAATTCACCATTACATCCTGATTTAAGGAAAGCATATTAATTTTCTTCTAGTTTATAGGTAGAACACTTCTATCTGAAGAGAAACACTGGAATTGAACAAAAATATGGGGAATACCCATAATCACAGTGTATTTCTGGAATGAATGAATGAATGAGTGAATGAGTATTCGATTAGTATCACAAAGACTCTTTTAACCTCCAAGCATGTTAATGGGTTGTCTTGGATCTTGAGGGTGACATGCTGCAGGACAAGTAAGAACTCCTTGAAACTAACAACAGAAAACTGAGCTATGATCTTACATGTCTCTTACAGTGAATACCTCTGTCAACTTGGGCAGTTGGCTTGGCCTCTCTGCTCCTCAGTTTTATCAAGACAAATCAGAGGATTTGACTAAAATTATAGAATTACGTACAGTATCAAGGTAACAAAGGGATTTTCTAATTTCCCTCAAAAGAAACCCAGAGCTCTGACTCCCAGTTCATTTCTTTTTCCAGCTAACTGTTGAGCCTTTAAGCCACTTGCAAATTAAAAAGTCAATGATTCCAACTTCTTAGGTAGTTTCAGAATGGGCGTGACTCTGGAAGCAGATTTGCTCGTGCCATCCCCACTACCGCCCACACACCATGCCTATGGAGCCATCTCTGAGGAGTTTTGGATCAAAACTCCTACATGATAGTGATGGTTTCACAACTCCGTGAATGTACTAGAAATCATAGAATTGTACACTTAAAATGGGTGAATTGTATGGTTTGTGAATTAGATCTCAATAAAGCTAGGTCAGAATTCTTTTGTTTGCAAGAGGTAGAGACCAAGTCAAACTGACTCGAGCAAAAAGGGAGATTTAATAGTCCATGTGGCTGAAAAGCCCCACACAGATGTGGAGGTGTGGTTAGATCCCAGCCTCGAACAATAGCATTAAACCCTGGATGTCCTCTCCATCCCTCAGCTCTCTCTCCTCAGCGGGAACCTCACTCTCAGGAGGACGTTCTCCACAGGTGGCCCCTGGCAGTTCTCAGCTTACATTCTTACCAATTTAGTAACTCTAGCAGAAGCACATCCAGCAAACCTTCCAAGACTGAGAGTCATTGGCTTGGTTTGGGCCACATGATCATCTAATAATGAAAACATTCATATGAACCAACGTTATTCTTACAACATCTCATTTTATAGATGAAGAAATTAAGGCACAGAGAAGTTAAGTACCTTGCCCAGGATCACACAGTACTGAGTACAGGAGCTGGATTTGAAACTTGAGCAGTCTTCCCTAGGGTTTGTGATCTGAAATGCTATGTTGCCTCCTGTCACTGGAGTCAAGGGAAAGAAATACTGTGGCTGTCCAGTCCTGGAGCAGATCCAGTATTTGCAGCTGCATTCTCTCCTGACACCCTGTATTGCAGACTTTTGAGGACTGATTACATATGTATGTGTATGTGGCTGGGTTAAATTGGCTAGGATCTTGGACTTGGGCCTGAAGTTGAACCAAAGGCAACATCCATAGGAGGCAATTTCAGTTGGATAGGGAAAGAGGGGAGACTTATAATTTCAGAGGCCACCATATTTTGAGCAGTTTTAATTGTCAGATGATACCTCTACAGCGTATGTCTCTTCATCCTTTAGCTTTGGAGCTGCAGGTGTCTAGCTTCACTGTGAGCTCTGTTGAGCAGAAAAGAATAGCACTTATCAGTACACTTCAGAAGACACTCTCACATGAAAAACCTGTTCCCCTATGAGCTATGAACCATGACTGCCAAGAGTACCATTTAATACTGATAATAGTCATATATATATATACCTAAGCGACCATTCGACTGTCCAACCGGTAGCTATGACACACAATGACTACCAGGGGGCAGACGCTCAATGCAGGAGCTGCCGAGCTGTGGTGACTTGGCAGCTGCGGTTCTCAGGTGATGCACCCGGAACCAGAGAGGAGGGAGCATAATTCCAGGGTCTTCACTTCCTTATGAAGGCTCCCGTGTCATGTAAAACTTTGATTAAATAAGTGTGTGTCCTTTTCTCCCATTAATGTCTTTGTCAGGTAAACTTTTTTCTCCCCTATAGGCCTCATTCAGACCAAGTCCATTTAACATTAAAGCCCATCTGCTTTTAACCTTTGAATCGTACTGCCTATTCTCACAAGTAGAATTTATTATTCTCTAGAGACTAAAAACAGAGAATCTGAAGAAACATTGACGGCAACACAATATAAGTTTATTATATACCTGAGAAGAAAGAACCCCCAGACGTGCCATTCAGATACCTCGCTCATGCACACAGAGGTGGTTCTTTCGTGTCTCAGGTACCTCATCACTGACACTAGGAACAATGCTGCTGACATCCCATGGCCCCTTCGGTGCCTCAAGAAAGTTTCAGGGGCAAGATTTCTCTTTTTCTCTTACTTCCCTGGGTCTTGGATTCTTAACTTTGGAAGGCCAGTTATAATTGCTACTGTTGACCTGTCCTGAAGCATATATATATATGCAAAATTAAAGATAGAATAGACAGGGATAGCATGCCTGGAAAAATCAGCCACAGTGGTCTGTCTAGAAATATGTAAAACCACACCAGATTACTTTTGCTCTCATTCAGGCACCCACTTTGAGCCAGGCTCTGAATTAATAGAATGGGATACCCAATACATAGAGTAGATGCAACAAGTGCAGAAATCATCTATATATATAAAAGCCAAGTGACCAGACAGCAGAACGACTGAATGACCAGTCGCTATGATGCACACTGTGGCAGCCAACTGGCCTGATCCAGGTCCCCATTGGCCCCCCACAAACCTCCTGTGGCCCCTACCCCCCACCAGCCCGGCCCCCAATCAGCCCCCCACCACCCTGATTGGGGGTGGGGCTGGCCGGCCAACCTCCTGCGCCCCCACCCCGCACCAGCCCCACCCCTGATCGGCCCCACTCAGGCGGGCCTGCCAGACCCCACCTGTGCACAAATTCGTGTACTGTTATGGGTTCAATCAGCGAGATAGACCACCGACTCAAAATTTAAATTTTAATAGCCTTTATTAAGCTGGCCAGCTGACCACAGCCGCATCCCTCCCGTAGGAGCATCACAGCTTGCAGTGCCAACCGAGAGTACAGCAAAGCCTTTTATCTGCAATACTACAAAGTATTTCAAAAAAAAGAAAAAACAAACTGCAAAGCGGTTCATTAGCCGTTTCTGATACTGGCAGGGTAAAAGTTCATATAAAGTTTACAAGTACAAACGGGAGGAAAGCAAGGTCACACCTGGCTGGGTTTAATCATAACACATTGCTTTTCTAGTGAGATAATTAGCAATTTTTCTCTCCCATGGTCCCTGCCCCTCAGCCCACTCAATAATTCTTCTCTGCCAGGCCCCTGGCCCTAGCACATTCCCTACTGGTCTTATGCCCGAATCAAATCTTTGATCCAGCGTCCTCCTTTAAGATTCTGGAGTTACATTTTATTCACCGAGGTGGGCCCAGGGAATGAATCCAAATTCTAAGCAAAGCCACAAGCAGAACTTCCCTCTCTATGGAAGAGTCAGCCCTTTGTGCGCTTGCTGGCGGCGGCCTTGAAAACTACACAGTTCTATCCAATCAAAAATGCACCTGGCATGGCATTGGGTGTATCTAGTCTTTGGCCTACAAGGCCAGACAGCCAAGTCTATCTCCCCCACTATTCAAGCAGGCTAAAACAGGCTAGGAAGCAAACTTATCTTCTAGAATAAGAGGCCGTCCAAAGAACAGCAAAGAACTCCAAACAGTAGTCCTACAGAATAGGGGTTTTCCTTCACAGTACCAGGCCTCTAGTTACAATATAAGGCAACATGGAGAGTGTGTGAGCTCCAGAATCAAACGGCCTGGCCCAGGTCCAGTGCGCCCACTTCCCTTTTCAAGTGCTTAACCGTTCTGGGCTTCTGTTTGCTCATCTATAGGAGGAAATAATAGCGTGTCCACATGGAAGTCATTGTGAGAATTAATAAATAAAATAATATTTATAAAGTGCTTACACAATCCCTGTCCCATACGATGTGCTCAATAAGTAATCTTATTACCAGCTCTTCTAACTTACTATTGTTGTAAACAAAACGTTATTGGTGGCAAGAGGAAGGAGATATTGCATCTAGTAATTGACCAAGACTTCTTTGAGGGGGAGCATTTGAGAGAGGAGGAGTCATTCCTTTATGTTTTTGTTCCTGCAAATATAAAGGTTATATTTTTGCAGGAACATAACCTGCCAAAGCACAGAGATGAGGCAGGCGGTGGGGGTGGGGGGGGAGGGGCAGGTGTTGGGAATGGTGAGCAACACAGAGTGGCTGAGGTACAGAGTGTGAGAGAGCTGTGCAGGGAGGAGGGAAAGGCTGGCCACAGGTAGTGGGTGGACGGTCTCATCATATTAATCTCCTGGTCCATACCTCAGTAAAGAAGAATTGCCCTATCTTTTGTTTTCTGCAATTATCATACTCATGATCCTAACCAATACCGCCTTGGAGGCAAGAATTCCCTTGCAGACTTAGGAGGCAACAGGATTACTCCTGCAGTCACCGGACTCACCCCTTTTATAAGCTTCGAATGCAGCACCCAAACCCTACTCTCTCCACAGCCCCGCCATGCTCATGCCTAGCCCCAGCCGCAGGGGCCTGAGCAGTTCAGGAGACAGTGCGATTGGGCTGTTTCTGTCACTGAGCAGCCTGGGCCCCAGGCCTGGGGGTCAAGGAGAGGAAGGAGAGCCAACCTTATTTTGCAGAGACACAAGAGGATGCCCGGAGAAATTGTGCTGAGAGGGTGACTTCAGCTGTTATCTGCTTGGATGTGGGATTGATTCACGCCCACGCAGAGGTTCTTGGAGCCCAGAATGTTACATAAGTGAAATGCCAGATGCATTTGGTCTCTGTAACACTTAATCCCACCTCCACCCCCGTCCAGCATCTTCAATACTTATAATGTACAGGAATAACTAAAGGGCAGGCCTTGAATGGTTTAAAAATTAAAAGTAAGTGATTTTCTTCTGTTTTTGTGCCTCTAAATTGGGTGGGGAGCATCCAGCCCACGGGCCGTATAAGGCCCGTGCAATCATTTGGTCTGGCCCTGCCAAGGCATTAGGGGGGAGTTAGTTAGTAAATGTTTAACCAAATATAGCAGGCTGATTATTTTTTAAAGCAGGCTAATTTTTAAGTTGATAATTTTGTATGGCCCTAGAATGATGTTAGAAATACTCAAATGGCCCTTGGCAGAAAAAAGGTTCCCCACCCCTATTCTAAATGGAGGGGGCCATATCCATGTCTCCATGAGAAATGGGCATCGCAGGGGAATTGGTACATGGCCGGAGTCATGTGTGATCTTGCCCTAAGTGAGGCCTCATTTCGGAAGTGTTTAAGGGAGAGTCTGGAAGCGTGGCCGGTTTGTCATCACACTGACTATACTGGTTTTTCTTTGGTTAGCACATGCCTGGCATTGCTAGGTAGCAGGACGTGGGTACAGATTGTTACATTGTCAGATCCAGAGCAAACAGAAAAGTATGTCACAGCATTCTCAGAGAGCAGACAGTGCCTCAAGCTTAGGCCTGGCTCAACCTGAATCCCAGTAAAATCAGCTTCAGCAGCACCACTTGTAGGAATGACAGATAAATGTGCAGGTGTTTCTAAATACATACCATGTGGAATTGTTAAGCAATTATGACATTTTTCCCCTCTTGATTCAGTTAGTGAATGTCTGTGCACATATCCAAACAGGTTGCTTCCAGGCTGTGCACATTAGAATGGGAATTGGTCAGGCTTATCTTTATTTACAAGAAATACTGGGAATACCTTGCATGTGTATAAAGCACTTTTACTGGCTCCACCTCCTCTGACTGTGCTCAGAACCAAGAGAGGTACAATAAACATCGTCCTGACACTGAAGTTGCGCGACTTGCACAGGTGACAAACTGGCTAAATCAGAAGGAGCAGCCAGCAGCGCCGTGTGTGGCCTCTCCTCCACGCCGTCACAGAATGTAGCCTGTGGATTGATTTTTCTAAAGCCCGGATTTTTCATCTTCCCAAGAGAACCGCAGTAGGTCATCTTCTTGTTTCTTTGTTATGTTGATCCGAGTACGCACCTTCTTCTCTATAGATTTCTTTGTCCTGTAGGATGTGGGAAGCAAATTTTATGCAAAGCCGAGGACTTTTTAAACGAAATTTATAAGCAAAATCTGAATGTCTGTGGAGCAGGAAATAGGGAAAACAAATACCTCATCTATGCTGATTCATCATATACACAAGCTAACCGAAATTCTAAAGAGGGCTGGGTTTTAGAAATTCAAATTATTTCCTTTTCACCTAAAATAAAACCCACTTTCTCTTTAACCACAGGTCCAATCCTTTCTCCAGACTCTTCTTCACAGGCCAGCTTTGGCTCCCCGTCCTCGGTTCTTTGCCTCCCT